>NW_027136884.1:328223-656446 GCF_040869045.1 Eurosta solidaginis | reverse complement strand
GCTTTTTTCTTCGTGTGTGGTGTATCTTACACAGTTTACCTGTGATTCCTGATAATATAACATCAGTAATTATTGCTTAAAAATGTTAAGGACGTAAGGACCATCTCTAGCTTTTAACAGCAATTGACACAAATTCAATAATACATAATAATTTTTTATACAATTAGAACACATGTTTCATTTGTTGCGCTACTTCTAAATGAATATTGCGCAGTGTTTTTGAGCCGTGTATGTCAAAATTTTCATTTGCACACATTTCGTCGTTTTATATTTGCGCATGATTTTTGTGTCATGTATGGGCCGTCTTTGAGAGCGCAAGACAATATAAAGGACTGTAGGAGCAGTGGGAGCATATCTCTAAAACACTTCATACCGCCGCCCATTGTAACAGAAAGAAATGATGCTGCCTATCGGGTCAAAAATCTAAGCGGACGCCTTTATAGGAAGAAAAAAGTAAATTAAAAAAAATGCTGTCTTTAGCTTTAACATTAAACTACGTGTATTTAGAATATGATATGAAAAAGGTTACATTAAAAACTCAAGCGCATGCGTCGGCTTCTCTTTGCCATTTCATCTAAAACTTCATCAACGGTAACAATTTGATCACGGTGGATGCTTCGTGATGCACAGCCATTCAATCGATTTTCGCTCATCGTGTTTCTGAAATAGTTTTTAATCAGCCTAAGAGTTGAAAAAGATCTCTCGTTCGTTGCCGGTGTTACTGGAAGCGTACACAAAATTTTCAACAACATGTGAATATTAGGAAAAGCCACAGAATCGCATTCCAGTAATATTAATCATAGATAAATTGATAAAAAAAAAACAAAAACCGAAGTACCTACTTCAGGAGTAAGTAGAATTCATGCTTTTTGAGCCTATGCATGAGATCTAACGTATGCGCATATAAAATTCAAAAGAAAGAAACTGATCGAAAAGAAAAAAAATTTTCATATCTACTCGGAAAAAATACTAATGTGTTTTTTACATTTTAAAATATGAAAAACACATTATTTTTCATTTATCAAATAATTTGAATTTTACATTTTTGAAATGTGTTTTTGACATGCAAAAAATGTAGATTTTACATTATAATAATGTGTTTTCCGCATGGAAATTAATATCTAATTTGCATTATATTTCAAAATAGGAAATGTGTACTTCAAAAAAATGATGTAAATTTAACATTGTTTAAATGTTAAAAATATTTGCCTTTTCATTCCGATGAATGTAATCGCTGTTGAGGCAAACGAGCAAACGCCTGAATTGATTATATTCACGCATGCAATAAGTTGGTTGATTTTAAATCAATGTAGATTATGTTCATTTAAGGAAGTTGGATCATTGAACAGGATCATTTTGCCGTTGTTGCCGAACGTTGTTGTGTTCGATTTTTGCTGTTCTATAATATGTATGTAGAGGGTCGTTAGACAAATTTACAAGGAAACTTCTTTATGAAATTATAGTAAAAGTTAACATGTACATTTGTATATTTAATAAATTGAAGAATTATTATGAAACAGAATATGATTAAAATAGTTAAGTGTTCACTTCGTACATACATATGCTTGCATATTAAAAATATAATATCACCAACAAAGTAAATACGTAGCAGAATTTTAAAGAAATTTATTAAAATAGACATAAAACATCAAATATTTGAATTTTAATGACCTAAAAAATCAAATGATCCGGAGGCAAGAGGGGGTTTAAACCCCTCCGTCGCTACGCCCCTGCCTTATAAAATTGTTTTTGTTATTGATATTAGGGAAAAATTGCAAAGTTTAGAAACGGCGATCTCGCTAATTAAATACTGATGATAACAGCGAAAGTACTTCTAATTAAAGCAAATACTGTAAAAATCAAAAAAAAAAAAATGTTACTAAGCGTTCAAGGTGTGCCTAAAACATTCCACAAAATTAGAATTAACTAACATACAGAATTATTATGTACCTAAATGGGGAATAAAAAGGAATATCAACAAAAACGCAATACTTAGACACCAATTGCAAAGCGAGCAGCGGAGCATTCATATGGCTGAGTGGTTAAAGGGCCTTTACAACATTATTAAGTTTGAATATTGGAGATTCGAGTTCAATACTCACCTCCCGAGAAGCTAGCTTATGAGGAAGTGATATTCAGAAACATGTCCTAGTTTGTAAACTGCAATTTTTCTCTAATATTAATAACGACAATTAGGGAAGTCTAAGTTCGGGTGAAACCGAACATTACATATCCAGATGTACACTTGAAATGCTGTTGTTGTTTATTTTGTGTGCTTAGTAGTGTTAAAAGGCTGCGCAATTATACATATACATATGGTTTTATTCTGAACTAATTTCTCTTCGAGTTATGGCTCCCGAAACGTAGAAAATTGCTTAGTCATAGAAGGGGCGATGCCACGCCCATTTTTTTAAATTTGAAGTTTTTCCTATTTATTGTTATAAATCCACTTGGGAAATGAAATACCATTGATATAAAGCTCTTTTTTGCAAAGATATAGCTTAATTTATTCGTCCACGACCCTTTTAAAAATCTTTTGTATAAAATTGGGCGTGGTCGTTAACCGATTTCGTTAATTTGTCTTCAAAACATTCTTTATAGTAAAGGCAATCTTCCTGCGGAATTTTGTTATGATAGGTTTAACGATTTTTGATTTATGATTAATAATATTTGTAAAATTGATTTTATTACAAGTGGGCGGTGCCACCCCAATTAAAATTTTTTTTTATTTTTATCAAGAGTCTTAATATCAGTCCACACGGCAAATTTTAACATTCTAGGTGTATTATTTACTAAATAATCAGGTTTTTTATGTTTTCCAAAATGTTATATATAAAAAGTGGGCGTGGTTATCATCCGATTACGTTCATTTTCAATACCAGTCTATTCTAGGTCCAGATAAGCTCGTGTACCAAATCTGGTCAAGCTATCTCAATATTTACTCAAGTTATCGTGTTCACGGACAGACGGACGGACGGACGGACATGGCTCAATCAAATTTTTTTCGATACTGTTGATTTTGATATATGGAAGTCTATATCTATCTCGATTCCTTTATACCTGTACAACCAACCGTTATCCAACAAAAGGTATAATACCCTGTATACAAGTACAGCTGGGTATAAAAACAATTGTATAAAGCAATATGAGCATGTCTCGCTAATTAAATACAGATGATTATTTCTCAATAGCGATATTAATTCGGCGCCACTCTATTTTTATCTCACTTCTTAGTAATCGAAAACGAATGTTTCATTATATTATTTCGTCCTGATCCTAATGTCGAACCCACATCAAAAGTAAATTGCCTTTTTAAATCTCGCCCTGTCTGGCACTGTTTAATTTCATTTCCGGCAATGAACGATTTTAATACGCTTAGAGTCCTTCGAATACACATGTAAGTAAGTGGCAGCCACCGTGGTGTGATGGTAGCGTGCTCCGCCTACCACACCGGATGCCCTGTGTTCAAACCCCGGCCAAAGCAACATTAAAAATTTTAGAAATAAGGTTTTTCAATTAGAAGAAAATTTTTCTAAGCGGGCTCGCCCTCGGCAGTGTTTGGCAAGCGCTCCGGGTGTATTTCTGCCATGAAAAGCTCTCAGTTCAAACTCGTCATGCCGTTCGAAGTCGGCATAAAATCATGTAGGTCCCATCCGGCCAATTTGTAGGGAAAAACAAGAGGAGCACGACGCAAATTGGAAGAGAAGCTGGGCCTTAGATCTCTTCGGAGGTTATCGCGCCTTACATTTTATAAGTACTTTCTATTTACATACACTTGTACGTATCTGGTCGTTGTTATAGTAAGGCCCTTTTAAGTACGCATACATATACCTTTACTTATCTACCAGCACATTTTTTCTAATGCTTAGCAATATCGATTGATGTTTGAATTTAGCGTACTTAATTTACAATTTAATTGCATTAAATACTTAAGCCAGGGTGCGTTTAAAGACCAAAATTTGGCAGCGTCATCAAAGGTCTCAAGAAGTCAAAGGAAGGCGAGTGTCTACATGTTTTCAAAAAACGAACTTCTGTGCTACTGCGTTGGTTGTATTTTGTACTGAATAGATATCATGCCACAATATGTCCTAAGGGTATTTGATTGCAAACGTGCATACATAGTACATGCCAATAGTCTTAGTAGAAAAATGAATGAATTGTGGAATAATTAGATGTCTTTCATACGCTGTTGCCTTACAAGGCTGTAGTGCGTTTTGAAAGAAGTTGCACAGTGGTGACTTGTCATTTAATTTGTGATTAAAATCAAATAAAATAATCTGATCTACAGCCCTGCAGCGATATAATCAACTTGGCTAGTTCTAGTAATATTAAAAATAAAGTATGAGTCATTTTCAATGCAACTGCAGCCACATTATTAAGTTGCACTACAGAGACTACCATTGGGCTATGGTCCGTCAAAACATTATTTAGACCAGCGATCGCCAGATACTTCTTATGGAAGCGTGACCACACCTACTTGTTGTAGTAAGGAAGGCTAAGTTCGGATGTAACCGAACATTACATACTCAGGTGAAAGCTTTGGAGACAAGATAAGGGAAAATCACCCTGTAGGAAAATGAACCTAGGGTAACCCTGGAATGTGTTTGAATGACATGGGTGTTAAATGGAAAGTATTAAAGATTATTTTAGAAGGGAGTGGGCCGTAAATCTATAGGTGGACGCCTTTTCGAGATATCGCCATAAAGGTGGACCAGGGGTCACTGTAGAATGTGTTTGTACGATATGGGTATCAAATGACGATTTTAATATATAGAAGTCTGTATCTATCTCGATTAGTTTTCGCCGTTACGGGATACCGTCATGCGAACAAAATTAATATACTCTGTGAGGTCTGCTAAGCTGAGTATAAAAATTATATCCAAAAATAAAAAAATGCCGACGGTAATAGTAAAAGGTACACTGTAAAAAAATTGAAATATATGTTTTAATTTTTAGAAATATTCTAAGTTTATTTTATTACTTCAAAATTCAAAAAAATACGGTCTGCGCATGTACGTCATATTATTTGCGAACAGAGGGACGAAGTAATTTACGTTCAGCGCATTTACTCACTCATAAAAATTTATTTTCGTACGGCTGAACCAAAAATATACCCAACAAGTAAGGAAGGCTATGTTCGGGTGTAACCGAACATTACATATTCAGCTGCCAAATTACAGCTGGCAAAACTTTTAAATTACCTTCTTTTAGAAGTGGGCGGTGCCACGCCCATTGTCCAAAATTTTACTAATTTCCTATTTTGCGTCATAAGGTGAACCCACCTACTAAGTTTCATCGCTTTATCCGTCTTTGGTAATGAATTATCGCACTTTTTCGGTTTTTCGAAATTTTCGCTATCGAAAAAGTGGGCGTGGTTATAGTCCGATTTTGTTTATTTTAAATAGCGATCTGGGATGAGTGCCCAGGAACTTACATGCCAAATTTCATTAAGATTCCTCAACATTTACTCAAGTTATCGTGTTTAAAGACAGATGGACGGACGGACGGGCATGGCTAAATGAATTTATTTTTTCGCCCAGATCATTTTGATATATAGAAGTCTATATCTATCTCGATTAGTGTATGCCATTACGGGGTACCGCTATGCGAACAAAATTAATATACTCTGTGAGCTCTGCTCAGCTGAGTATAAAAATATTACTTCAAAAGTCATTTTACACGAAATTATAGCAGTTTGGTTCGTAATGGACACAGCAGAATACAATCGGTTGTAGGCGAGAGAATAGAATGGCGCGCGAGGGGATGTGTGGTGCGCTTGCCTAAGCGTTTTACAAAAACAATTGCGTGAAAGTGCTTATGGGGTGACGACCGCTGATTTAGATAGATAGATAATTTTTGAGGATTACACTGCGACCATTGGTCTATTGTACCCTAATATCATTCACAGCACCTCATCAAAGCCAACTTTCCTGATGAAGCCTAAGAGCCCTAAGTCTTGAGATTGCATATCTTTCACCACCTCCGCTGAGCGATCTCAAAACTGACATGACACCTGGTCATTCAATTGTATTCCCGAATTCTGCGTGTGACAGTTAAGTCGGCAATGTCCTGTAAGAATTGCTGTTAGTATTCTTAGGTTATGTTTCTATAGGCCTGTGATTGCCCTATAGTGATTTATACTAAAACCTTCTAACAGTGGCTCAGATTGTCCTAAAGCTGGGAAGTTGCGGCAGTGCTCTTCTCTCTCCTTCCTCTCGTCTAGCAATAAATGCCTTCTAATTTCCTGTAGGCCAACTTCCAGAAGAGGCTGAGGACCAACGGGTCATGCAGTCGCTGCCACTCTCGCCACACTATCCGCCCGCTGATTACCCTCAGTACAATTTTGTGCGTTCCTAGATAGCTTAGCTTTACCACGCACTCCCCAAGATCAGGGTTGCCTTGTTTGGAACACCGAAATCGCCTTAAATGCAGCTTGACTGTCGCTTCAAATATGCTCAGGTACAGAAAACGCAGATATCCCATACAAACTGGCTTCATCAAAACTGAAAACTAGGTTTAGCAACACGCGTGAAGTAGCTTTAAGAGACCTTTACATCTCCCATTTTCATCCCGATTAGTATTTTATATGTAGCTCTGCGTATAAACTGGGGTTCCTCGTCGTAAGAAGAATCAGCTTCGTTTTATTAGGGTTGAGAGCTACGTCAGAACCACAAGCGCATGGCACCCAGATACCCAGTTAAACGTCTTTTAGTGTTTTCAATAATTTCCCTCTACAAGAATTACAAAGTCGGCAGCTTCCAACACGTCGCAGTCGCACAATCGCCAGGCACTTTCTGAAGAGACGGGGCAGGCTGTGATGCCTGTTTTTTTTTTATTGGCTAGGAGTAAGAGCTCCGTATACTTTTCCAATGAAGGTAAATTACTCAACCTTATTGAGTTGAGGTAAGTTTGAGCCTTTCAGCTGCAAGAAGCTCCCAAAGAGCTCTTATTAAATTTCACAGGAATTAAGTAAGCCATTCGCTCTCTGTGACTTGTGGGGCTTTGAAGGGTGTTCACACTGTGTTAGTTGGCTATCTCCAAAAAGGGATGGGCTAAATTTGTAACTTTAGTAATACCTCACCGCTATTCGCTCAGCTTTCATCCACATCAATCAGTTATCCCAAGGGAGCAGAATCCCCCTTTTTTTATAACAGCAAGCCGAATTCGTTACACCTTTTCGCAGAAGCTTACCCAGGTGTCTCGCTCTCCTAATATCCGATTTTAAACTCCCCAGTCTCAACTTGTAGATGTCCCATAATGATTGTAGCATATTCCTCTTGGCTTCATTGAAGTGACCGTTCTGAGGTAACTAAGTACCTCCGTATCACAGCAAGATTTTCCCTTATTATCGTCATAGCGCCACTCTCCTCGCAGCTGCTTCGTCAGAAGTTCTTTAATTTTACAGCTACGCAATTCCCGTGGAAGTCATGCACGTACATACCATTTGTTGGTTAACGAGTGCTCAGCGGGCTCAATATTCGAGACACTTACTTACTTACTTAATTGGCGCTTAACCGCTTAAACAGTCACTCCTTCTCTCTGCCAACTGGCGTCACACAAAGAGAGTTTAAATCGTTTTCCGCCTGCTCCTTCCAGCGCAGTGGGGCCGCCCTCTTCCTCTGCTTCCATAGGCGGGTTCCGATAGAAACACTTTCTTAGCCGAATCGTCATCTTTCATTCGTATTACGTGACCTCGCCAGCGCAGCCGCTGCGTTTTAATTTGCTAAACTATGTTGATGTCCGCGTAAAGCTCGTATATCTCATCGTTAAATCTTCTTCGGCACTCGCCAACGCGTAGAGGTCCATAAATCTTTCGAAGAATTTTTCTCTCGAACACTCCCAGAGCCGCTTAATCTGATGTTGACTTGATCTCAGACACTAAGCTTATTAATATGAGTATCAGGAAAAAAAATTCTATTGGCACCTTACTAAGAAGTTTTGTACGGGTTTTAACCTCTTTGATTAGCATTTCAAAAATTTTCAACATATTTCCATTTTAAATACACTTTCGGAATACTCACGCCCACTGTATCCCATCGACATCATGGACTCCATCAAAGTCAACGTCAAAGCTAAAATCGACAATTTCACTTAAGCGCAACGCAACTCAATTTGCCTGAATGCTGACAAGCAAACAAAGGATTCAACGCTGTCTCGTGATGCTCCGATTCCTTAGTGTTGTTGTTGTTTAACATTGGTTAAGGTAGTTAGTAAGTGAGAGTCGACTTTGTAACGGAATTAACAGCACTGTAGCATGAAGGATATTAAAAAGAAAATTGTGTGACACACAGAACGGCATTTTGTATATTGTCTATTGCGACACCTACATACGTCTATGATGTTATACATACATACTTATATATGGGGTATTCCATCCCATTTCGACCAATTTTGGACCCGACCCCTTTAGAATTGGCTGAAAGTTTTTCTTCTTTTTCTAGGTTACGAAAGACGTTTTTCAGAATTTTTTCAAATTTTTTCATCCAACTCAAAAAAAGTTATGAATTTAAAAAAAAAACACCGTTTTTGTTTTCAAAATGCTATAACATAATTTTAATTTTTTTTAAATGTACTTTTCGGAAAAAATACAAAAAAATTTTTAAAGTTTTTTTTTTTTTTAATTCTTCAGTTTTTCGAGATTTTTCGAATATCGCCATTTTTTTTTTCTCATAAAAAACTTCAATCAATTCTGCAATCATCTCCAGTAATCCCGTAGTGGGCCGATTTTTTTTATTTTTTTTTATTTAATTGAAAAAGAAAATTTTCAAAAACAAAATTTTTTTTATCAATTTTATTTATATAACAACAAAATGTAAGAAAATGATTTTTAAGTATTCCTTTCTTTATACATTATGGTAATCTACGATTAAAATTACTCGCTTTCGCTGGTATTTTATTTTCGCGGTTATTTTAATCGTAGATTACCATAATATATAAAGAAAAGGATATTTAAAAATCATTTTCTTACATTTTTTTGTTATATAAATAAAATTGATAAAAAAAAATTTTTATTTTTGAAAATTTTTTTTTTCAATTAAATAAAAAAAAATCGGCCCACTCCGAGATTAGTGGGGATGATTGCAGAATTGATTGAAGTTTTTTATGAGAAAAAAAAATGGCGAAATTCGAAAAATCTCGAAAAACTGAAAAATTAAAAAAAAAACTTGAAATTTTTTTTTGTATTTTTATTTTTGTATTAGTACATTTGAAAACAAATTTTTAAAAAAAAAGATCCCAAACGGTCAATTTTTGAAAAAGTTATAGCATTTTGAAAACAAAAACGGTGGTTTTTTTTTAAATTCATAACTTTTTTTGAGTTGGATGAAAATATTTGAAAAAATTCTGAAAAACGTCTTTCGTAAGCTAGAAAAAGAAGAAAAACTTTCAGCCAATTCTAAAGGGGTCGGGTTCAAAATTGGTCGAAATGGGATGGAATACCCCATATGCATTAAAACGATGTCTTATATTCGTCAACACAGCAGTAGTGAAAGTCATTCATTTAGTTGGCAAAGTCAAGGAGCTGTCGGTGCGTATGAATGTATGCTGGGTGTGTCTGTTTATCTGGGTGTAGGCGAATGTCCTTTGATAGCATTTGTGTCGTGACAAATTGGTAGTAAAAATAAATTCAATGAGTATCTCTATGTTTTACACTATGCAGCAATGAAAAGATTAAGTTGAACTCCTTAGTGTTTGAATTGGACTCATTGGGGAAAAGAGACCACTGTGGCATTTAATTGCGCGAAGAAGGTCTGGGGATAGCTTTCATCCAGGAGCCCTGGATTCTACAAGGTGCCGTATAAGAACTGAAGGGTACTGGTGGTAAGTGAAACTATGCGGGCAATGTACCCACCTTTGTAAATGCTATTAGAGGGGAGGTTTTAGATTTTACTCTGTGCCGCCATAATATGGCCAGCACTGTCACTAACTGGCATGTTTCGAGGGAGGAGTCAATGGCGGACCACAAACACATTATATTCGACATTGGTCACTTTCCTGAACACATGTCAGCTTTTAGAAATCCCAGCAAAACGAACTGGGAACTTTTCCCTTTTATTATTGAGGAAGCGAGAAACAGCTTACATCGGCCCATAACCACCATGCAGGAGCTTGAGAAGGAAGCTGAGGAGCTCCACTCAAACATTAAAACAGCTTTCAATGAGAGCTGCCCCCAAGGAAAGATACGTACACCACGCCTTGTGCCTTGTTGTAAAAAAGGCTTGGGCAACTGGAAGAGACATGTAAACTCTTACTTAAACCCCACTTTCCAGCCTTCATAGTAGGCTATCAATCACCACCTATAATGGTAGATTTGCCACCATCAGCGGTAAAGAAAAAGCCTAGCAACAAAGCTCACCACTGTCAAACGAGTGCAATATGCCTTGTCTACTTTCAGCCCATTCAAGTGACCAGGACCGGATGGGGTCTACCCTTGCTTGTTACAGCAAGGCATCACTACTGCTCGGACATATTCCAAACAGGTGGGCAGAGGTTAAAGTAGCATTTATGCCAAAGCGAGGGAAGCCCGAGCAACTGCCCTCGTCGTATCGACCAATAAGCCTGAGTTTGTTCCTCCTGGGTATAGAGAAAATCTTAGATAACCGTATCAGGAAAGTCAATCTAAATAAACTCCCACTGTTTAGGAATCTGTTCGCCTACGGCTCACGGTAAAATTTGAAAAGGCTCTAGAATCAAAAAATATCATTTTGCGACTACAAGAGGATGTCCACAAGGGGATGTGCTCTCCCTCTCCTGTGGACCCTGGTCACAGATGACCTCCTTCAGTTACTAAAACCAAGGAATTTGATACACAAGGGTATACAGATGGCTTAGTTATCTGCATCACAAGGATGCACGAGGAAACAATATCAGATCGCATGCAACAAGCCCTTCGCATCATAGAGAGGTGGTGGGAAACCAAAGGACTGTCTATCATTTTTTTTTTTTTTTTTTGCGGGGAGGCTGAAAAATGCCTAATGCACCATAATTGCTGCCGTCGCAGCAACCGTGTGTCCGTAGACTAAAAAACAGCCCCGTTCTGGAACCGTCGCCCACCCCGGCACCACTTTCGCATTACTTCAGGGTGGCGTTCCATATTTCTCATTTTTTAAGAGCCTACTGTTGTCCCTGCGTCCAGGTTCCCGCTATTTGCTCTGAGTGTCCATTTAATCACCACTGCTTCGCATGCGCATTTCTCTGCGCTCCCTCTCAACATCCATCAGGCGTGTCATTACTATAAATGCCATTTTGCTCACTGCAGTCCAGCATTCTTTCCTGCTGCACATATGTGAAACTAAATTTCTCGTGGTAGGTTCCTCCCCAAAGACTCCATGCAAGGCGAGTCTTTCCTCGTGGAAACGGGGGCAGTGGAACATGACGTGTTCTACATTTTCTAACTCCGTGGTATACATTGGGCAATGAAGATCTTCCTCTATCGTACGCTTCCATAAATACTCTTTGAAACCGCCATGTCCACTCATTATCTGCGTGAGATGGTAGTTCAGTTCGCCGTGTTTCCGCTCATTCCATTGAGTTAAGTTCCAAACTAGCGTGAAGGTCCAACGCCCTTTACTTGAGGCCTCCAACCGTTCTTGTCACTTAGCTATTGTTTGTGTCCTTGCTCTTTTCTTGTCTTCTTCAGATGGTCGCTCGATATTAGTGTTATACAGATCGGCCATTTGGCTTGCCAGTAAGTCCACTGGAACTTTCCGGGTTAGAATCAGGATCGCGTCGTCGGATACCGTCCGATAAGCTTTTGCTATTCTTAAAGCAGCAAGTCGGTACGCTGCTAATATATATTTTTGATGGGTTCGATTAGATCCATACTACACTGGTGCTGCGTATAGTATTATTGAGCTGGTTACTGTGGACAATAGCTGACGTGAAGCTTCGCTCGGACCACCAATGTTAGGCATTATTCGAATAAGTGCTCCATTAACTTTGGTAATTTTCTCCCCCACCACTCTGAAGTGCTCTTTGAAAGTTAACTTTCAGTCAGTGTGAACTCCTAAGTATTTTAAAGAATCTTTGAAGTGATTTGATAATCCCGACAGTTAAGACTAACTCGTTCGCCGACCGTTTGGAGCTTACTAATACCACGTTGGATACAAATTTGAGATATTTTTATTTCTCAAAAGTTGTAGAACATTTGGAGAATCATGGTTGATATCTATTTGAGAACAATGAATTTTTCGAAGTTTGAAGATAATAAATGATGTGGGAGATCAACTTGAAACACTTAATTTCTCATAAGTATGAGAACAATCTGTGGGTGATTTTGAATCTCAACTGAAAATTCGAAATTTCCCAAAAAATGTTGAATAATTGGTGGTTGATTTGATATCAACTCAAGGGTTCTTCATTTCTCAAAGTTTGTAGAATAATTACTGAATGATGTTGGATATCTACATAAGAACTCTACATTACTCGAAGGTTGAAGAATAGTTGGTGAATCATTTGTACATTAACTGGAGAACCCTTAATTTCTCAAAGGTTATGGAATTTTTGGTGAATGGTTAAACTTTAGAATCTTAAATTTTTCAAAACTTGTAGAATAATTGGTGACTGATCTTGGATATCAACTTAAGAACTCTTAATTCTTCGAAGTCTGAAGAATAATTGGTGAATCATTTTAGGATATCACTTTGAGAGCTATAAATTTCTCAAAGCTTGAGGAATAATTGGTGATTGATGTTAGATATCAATTTCATATCTAGGAGTTTCTCAAATGTTTTGGAACAATTGGTGAATGGTTTTGGATATCAACTTGAGAGTTCTAAAATTCTCAAACGTTGTAGAATAATTAATGAATGATTTTTGTTATCAACTTGAGTTTCAAAATTCCTCAAAGGCGACGCGACCGCAGTGGTTTGGTGGTAGCGTGCTCAACCTGCCACATCAAAGATCGTGGGTTCAAGCCCCAGACAAAGCCACAACAAAAGCTTTGAAACATTTTTTTTTAATTTGAGAAAAGTGTTTCTAAGTGGTGTTTTCCATGTTTATCTGCCACGAAAATATTCTTAGTAAAAAGCCATCTGCCTTGCAGATGCCATTCGAAATCGGCCTAAAATCTCTTCGGAGGCTAACGCGTCTTGCATTTTTTTGTAATTACAATAATCGCAGAGCGATGTTGAACATCAATTTGAGAACTATACTTTTCTAAGAATTGAGAATTAAGAATAGAGAAAAATTCGTTTCAACTTTTTTTGTAGTGCTAATGAATCCTAATGCCCAAAGAGACTTCTAAGCTTTACTCAAATACTTTAGACCTCTTATACTGAGTTAGAACCATCTCACTCCGTTACTTAATTGCGCAGTGTTATTGGTGTTGGCGGAATATTTTTTTCTATCTACTCTACATATTCTTTTGCAAGCGTTTTATTTTGTTTAGACGCCTCACATTTTATTGCCATTTCTATAAACCTCTTTCCATACGCTCTCGCATACAATTTCTATTGATAGTAAGATTATTTGCTACACGCTTTCGCTGCGGTGCGAGCTACCGCCCAAAGCTTGCAAGTTTAGTGCCTTAATGCGGCATGTCGGTTATGCTTGATTTTTACATTGTTTTCAATTTTTTTTTTTTGTATTTTGTTCAACCACCTCACCTCGCGCCCTTTTATTACATTTTGCACTTTGCACTTTCATTTTTTACTTTTTTTTTTTTTGAATTTACTAGAAAGCCGCTGTGGCGAAGCGAAAATGACTTTGAATACAGGCAACACGATAAAAATTAAGAAAGGCTGGCAAATGTATCACAAAAAAAAAAACTAAACTTCAGACATCCCGCTGACAGGCTGAAACCCCTATACCGTTAGCTCATATGGCAGGGATAACGTTGAAAAATCGAATTTTCGTGTCGCAATGCGGGCCACAAGCTGAGCTATGAGTTCGGCTGATGTGGCTGAATGTAGCAGGATGTTCGGAGCCATTGCCCTCGCTTCTGAGTTGTAGTACATAAAAAAAATAGGACACAGCCATATCAAAGCTTTTTTGCAAGTTGTTGGCCGCACAACCCTAGTTAGGTGTGGCAAGGAAATCCGCTTTTAATAAAGAAATATTTCCGAAGATTTCACTGCTTTTTCTGTTCTTGCAACACAAAGAGGGTAGAGACGAATCGCAGTTTATGCGTAGCAAGTGTTTGCAGTTGTGCATGTGTATGTATGTATGTGTGTGTATTTTTTTTCTCTATCTCCCCCTACGTACTTATTCTGTCTATGTGAGGTCTTCATGGACCAGCCAGTTCAATCTAACCCCTGCAAAAAATGCGATTAGTCTAGCCTTTAACTAACGACGTGGTAGTAAATTTTACACTCTCTCTTTTCTTTCTCTTATAAACGCTCTCTTTTTCGCTAGCATAACTTTATATTCTCAGTACCCTCATATTTTATTACACTTTTATTGTCAGTGTTGTTTCACTTGTGGCGAGGAAGAGTAACGCGTAGAAATTAGAGTGGCGGTGTAAAATTACCCACACATCATCAATAGTGGAATCTTTTCATAGAAAATTTTTTACTACCACATCGGAGTTATCGTAAGTTATTCATAGAAAAAAAATTACTACACGTCTGCGTTAGCGTTATTATTGGTAAGAAAAAAACAGAAAATCAGGAAATAGCTCTTAGTATTTTGGTAATTTCTAGGTAAATTTTAATTAATAAGTTAAAAATGGCGAGTTCAAAAAAGTTGAGCATACATGATATTACTAGACTGTTAGAGGATGATGACTTTTACGATGACGAAATTTATGATGATGCAAGCGACTTTGATGACGAGGCTGATGATCAAAATTTTGTATCTGAGATATGTAGTGATGGTGACTCAGAAGTATCCGAAATGGATATTGAGGAAGAAATAGAGGAAACCTCTTCTGAAGAAGTGCAAAACATTGATGGCATTGAACCGAACGAAACTGAAGTATTTATAATAATACTGATAATAATACTGAACATAATACTGAATTACTACTACGGAAAAAATCGTTTTAAGTGGTCCGCCAAAGAACCACAACGATGTAATAGGACTCCTTTACATAATATTGTTAGGATTCCAAATTCAGTGGGTGGTACACGCTGTCTAGGTGGACAAGAAAATACGATGATTCAATATTGGTCGCAGTTTTTTGATGAAGATGTCGAAAATATAATCATTGAACACACCAATAGAAAACTAGCATCAAAGTTTGAGTCTACAAATTCACTTGAAGCGAAACCTTTGGATAAAATTGAATTCCGGGAATTTTTAGGCCTATTACTTTATTCAGCTGTTTTTAAATGTAATCGAGAATCCACAGAACTAATGTTTGCAACTGATGGAACAGGCAGAGGTATTTTTTGGGCTATCATGTCACGGCTTCGATTTCTCAATATCCTTTCGTGCTTACGCTTTGACAATTCTTCTAATCGAAAAGAAAGATTGCAAAAGGATCCATTAGCACCAATTTCAGAAGTCTTTAATAAAATTATTGAGAATTGTAAAAAGAGTTATTCCATAGGCACTCACTCCTGTATTGACGAAATGCTATTGCCATTCCGTGGCAGATGTAAGTTTAAAGTTTATATGCCACAGAAACCGGCAAAGTATTGAATAAAAATAATGGCTTTAACGGATGCACGTACAAACTACCTTTTAAATGCCTATATTTATTTTGGAAAGAACTCAGATGGCTTAAACCTTTCAAACTCCGAAAAAAGGCTTGCAGTTCCTACTCAATCGGTATTGAGATTATGTAGTGTTATAGAAGGGAGTAACAGAAACATTACTGCCGATAATTGGTTCTCATCCATTCAATTATTACAAGTGCTAAAAGAACGTCAACTTACTTATTTGGGTACTGTTAGAAAGAATAAAAAGGAAATTCCTGCAGAATTTTTGCCAAAAAAAAAAGACCCGTTGAAAGTTCAATATACGGATTTACGAAAGATATTACGCTTTTACCTTATGTACCCAGAAAAAGTCGATCCGTTATTCTAATTTCTTCGATGCATCATCATCAGGCAAATGATCCAATAACCAATAAGCCGGAAATGATTACCGATTACAATAACACTAAAGCAGGAGTTGACGAGCTCGATAAAAAGTGTTCTATTTACTCATCTAGTTGCCGAACACGACGTTGGCCGTTAGCAGTATTCTTCAGGGTAGTCGATATAAGTGCAGTTAATGCATATATTTTGAATCAGTTTTCTCGTAACTACCATGCGGTTTCGAGAGCCAATTTTTTTAAAAACCCTTGCGAGAAATTTAATTGTTCCGCATTTACAGAGAAGAGAACACAACAAAAGGTTAACCCGCTCTTTACGGGATATGATTCATATTATATTGGGTTCCGATTCTCTTCCAGAACCTGTCATGGAAAATGCTATAACAAATCAAAACAAATCAAGCAAATTATGTTACATATGTCCCAATAAATTAAAAAGGAAAACAACACACTCTTGTCTAAACTGTAAAAAACCAATGTGCATGGGTTGTAGTAAACGCTTGTGTATCAACTGTACGAATACTGAATATGATGAGTAGCATAAATATTATCTAATATACTGATTGTTATTTTTTAAATTTAAAGAGATTTAAGACATATGCCATTTTTTTTATTAAATTATATGTTTTGGTATGTGAAAAAATGCCGTTTAATTTTCCGTTAAGTTTTTATTTATTTTCTTTATGGATATGTTAAGAATAACTATATATTTTGCTTGTGTAGAAAAGGGCATTATAATAAACTACTAATTTTTCTAACAACACTAAAAAGTTTTGTATTTTTCTTTCAAAATACTATAGCTCCAAAGAATTCATATAGGGTTTTTTTCAATATGCAACCATAATAGTAAGAAAACCGATAATAATTTTAAATAAATGAAGTGGTGTCAGATTTACTACCACCTCCACATATATGTTGACAAATTTCACCTCGTAAGTTAAAGGCTAGGATGAATCCGGTATGAGTCGTAAAGGAGTATGCGACCAATGCCAGTTTTGATCTCTTTGTATGAGTTGAACTGTCCCCTTCTGTTTGAGCATGTCCTATGAAGAGACTAATTGTAGCCATTTATACCCGAAAGGTATCTATATGACTAATCCCCTTTATATCCATATGGCAACATATGAAGAATAGTCCGTTTTGGTATCAATAAAGAGTCAAAAAGGGGCCAGATGCACTTTTGATTTTAATGGTAGTAGAATGATACTCACCGATGTAATTTATTTTAAAATAAAACAATAATTATTATTTTTATATTGAAGTAACCAACTAAATAAATTCAGTCTTTTTACTACGGTAATGCTATTCGTTAAAACAATTCACAAGTATTTTTTTTAATACTCTAATAAATAACTTAAATTTGAAATTTTGTTTAACAATAAATTGGCGCAGAACACCTGAGCGGGCACTGTCGGATAGGGCTTCTTTTTACCCCTAGTGTCGGTCTGGTCCTCTTTGCAGCCCTACGGATACTATTGGACAGATCCTTTTTCTACTCTGATTAATGCTCTTAAGGGGTAATGTTCGAAGGTCCCCTTTGTACCCCAATGGGTGATGTCGGACGGGTCCTCTTTGTACCTGTTTGATTACCGTCGGGCAGATCCTCTTCGTACCGCTACGTGTGCTATTGGACAGATACTCCTTCTTCGCTTACGAGTACTTTCGGATAAGTCGAGATAAGTCCTCTTTCTACTAAGGATTCTTGCTGATTTGATAATATTTTTAAACTTTAATACAATATTTTTATTTTCTTTTTCGTATTGGTATTGTAGAAAAATATAACAAAAACAAAACCTGCTATAGTCAAATCTAGGATACTTGCATACTAGGCTCGGTTTGCGGCTCCAGATATTTATGAAATAATTCGTTTCAATTACATACATTGTTTTTTATTTTCGCAATTCATTTGGATTTTTTTTGATTGTTTCTTAAAATTTGCTACCCAAAAGTGACTAGAGGGGATCAATTATATCCCAATGAAGACAAAAGGGATCAATGGAAGATTACTCTCTTTGGGGATTGATCGCATGATTTTTTGCAGGGTCATATCAAAATCCTTAACATAAGACTGTTGCTGTGTGTACCCTTCTAATATCCATAGAGGGTGGGAACGTCTTTAAATAAACGATTTGAATCTATTGCTGCTAATGTCGCATATCCTCTATTGTGCTTCCCGCAATAAAATATTTAAAATAAATTTGAAAAACATTATCGCATTATTGTCATTGCTTCAATCTATGCGCACGAATTGCGATTATGATAATCGACTTATTATAATGATGGTTAGATTGATATGCCAAACAAATTAGATTGAAGCGATAAGACATTTTTTTTGGGATTCAATGCGTTGGGCTTTTATGGTTGATAAACTCAAAGCACAGAGAAAATTAATTATTTAAGTATGCAAGGCTTTTGCAATTTTTTGTGGTTAAGGAAAGGCACAGTTTGTTTTCAAGAGCGAAACACTTTTGCAGCTCCAACCAGAGTGGCACTGTAATTTTTCTACAAAGTCGTATTTTATGAGTTCCTTGAAGTCTTACTTCTATAGAAATGAGTCAGCTGTAGGGTAGATTGTAATGCCATGGACAAAATGCAACCGACGTGTTATCAGAATTTGTAAGCAAACAAGCAGAGAAGCGCATTGAGGTGTCTCCTGCAGCGAATCGAACTTGAGTGGAGCTAGCTCAGTACTATCACATTAATAGAGGTTACTGGTTCTAATACAAACATCTAGTAGTGCTTTCAACTGACTCTTTTAAACATTGCGATGTCCTGCGAAATGGCAATTACCACCCTTGCAACGCGGTCATAGCTGGTTTAGTCTTAATGGCTCAGAGACAGTCGCTGTCTTAAGGCGATTTGTTTAAATACATATATTAAAGGTATTCAGTAAAACTGTAGTGTGAAACTGTCGACTTGCGCTTTGATCTATCAGAATTCGAAAAGGGGCCACCACTCAGAACTGCACTGGCAAGCAGTCCGAGTACATTTCTGCCATGAAAAGATACTCCGCAAAAATGCCTTGTAAATTCCTTTCAGAGTCGGCTTAAAACAGATACATATGTAGGTCGCTCTAACTTACATAAAGCAATTTAAATAGCACGGGCACGAATTGAAGGAGAAGCTCATCCCGAAATCTCCCCGCAGGTATATCTTGCTAAGGTATATCTCACTCAGGTATGTCGCCGGCTAAGCTAAAACCCACCCTGACTCGGCGGAATTTCCGAAAATCCTCTACCTCAGCAATTTAAGAAATTAATGATACAAGAAGGGAGGTAATTCAAGGGGACTGTCTTGTGGCTATCTTGAAGCTTGCTCTACCGTAGGAAAGCCAACTTGAGGCATAATTTCTTCTAAACTTAAGTGAAGTCTTTGCTGTTCTTGAGTAACGTGACATGTCGAGTATTTTTAAAGCTTTCGGCAAGGCGATCATTACTTACAGTAATCCATATTATCTGCGTGTTAAGTGTTCCTTTGGTTTTCAAGTTGGCGAACAGAAACGATGTCGTTCAAGACCGAAATATTTCAACAAAAGAATGGCCTTTAGGTCGGACTTTAATGCTTTACAAATTCCCAATGACTACAGCCCTTTTCTAGTAGATTGTTTGATAGATCCGTTCCGTATTTCCCATTTTTTCGGCCAATATTCTAACACTTTTTAGCACAAACAAAATTTTGTAATAATTTTTGCAACTTATTGCAACAAACAAACACAATTTGGTCAGGGAATTTAGGTCGGTGGACGGACATATTCGAAATAATCTTATTTATGGTACGATTCGCTTGCAGTTTGGTGGGTACTTATTTGACAGGAAAACTTTTCATTTCGGGAAGTGGATCATGGATCGACCTATCATAAATAAAATATTGCAACGTGTGATTTGCTTGATTGCATGACTAGCTCATTATTTGGAAGTGGACCAGCGAACGACCTATTCCAAAAAATTTATTTGAGGCGCGATTCACTTGAAATTCGGTACAGGAGTACCTCTTTGACAAAGATAATTGGTGAATATTTAATTCCGGGAAGTGGACCAAGGGCCGACCTATTCTACATAAAATAGCGTACTGTACAATTTGCTTGAAATTTGGTATAGGGGTACTTCCTTTCTTTTTCGGGAAGTGGACCAGAGAGCGATCTATTCGATCAAATTCTATTTACTGTTCGAATTGCTTGAAATTTGGTATAGGGATTCTTCCTTCCTTTTCGGGAAGTGGACCAGAGAGCGATCTATTCGATCAAATTCTATTTACTGTTTGATTTGCTTGAAATTTGGTATATATGTAGGTAGCCCTTTTTATTATAAGCCACAGATATCTGAAGTTCCGACTTAGCAATTACCGGAGGATGTTTTGGCAGTGAACATAATTTAAAAACAAGTAAAGACGGGGCTGTCTTCGGCTGTGCCGAAGACTTCATACCATGCATGAACGGGTCTGAACAATAATCATATCCCGTTAGTAATCTCCAAATAATCGGAGTTATAAGATAAGAAATATATGGTGAACAGGTGTACATACCTAAACGACTTTTAAGATAAATATAAAATAAAAAATGGCAAAATTATCGATAGAATGGGATATATATTATATATAGCTCCGATCGAAATCATGTTTACAGGAAATCTTCTATGATATACTAGAATATATATGACCAAGTTTCACGTTTTTATATTGGAAACTAAGGGAGAAATGGACAAAAATCTTTCTATTTAAACGATCGGTTGTATGGGATAGGTATATACTATATACATATAACTCCGATCAAAGCGCTTTTTTCAGGAAATCTTCTATGATATATTAAAATATGTATCACCGAGTTTCACGTTTATACTTTCTAAATTAAGGGAAAAATTACCAAAAATCTTTCTATCTGAACGATCGGTTGTATGGGATATAACTATATATAGCTCCGATCAAAGTGATTTTTTCAGGATATCTTCTATGATATATTAGAATATATATCACCGAGTTTCCCGTTTATACTTTCTAAATTTCGGCAGGAATAATCAAAATCGTTTTATCTGAACGATCGGTTGTATGGGAGATATATGTTATAGTGGTCCGATTCTACCGGATCCGACAAATGTCTAATATAATGGAAAAATACATCCCTCTGCCAAATTTCGTTGAGATATCTCAAAATGTGAGGGACTAGTTTGGGTTAAAACAGGCAGACGGACGAACGGACAGACGTACATGGCTATACCTACTCAGTTCGTCGCCCTGATCAATTCGGTATACTTAATGGTGAGTCTATCTCCTATATTTCTCAACGTTAGAAACATCGGACCAAAGTTAATACACCATTTCATTTTCATGAAAGGTATAATAAGAGCATAGAAATAATTCACGAATTGGTGCTACACATAATGGAAGAAAATAAATACTTATTAATACTTCCAGTTAATTAACGAGTTTTCGAAATTTATTTAATAAGCAGTCAATATGTTTGTTGTCATTATGTCTTAAAAGAAAATGTGTTGATTTCCTAATAACGAAGCATAAGTAAAAAGTACTTTTCAGAAATTTGATAACCCATTAAACAGGGAAACATCAAATAGACACAATAGTATAAAAGTATCGAAAAAATATTATAACATCTACCAAACGAGCTGGCAAAAATATCAACTTTCTATTTGAAACGAAAAAACTAAAAAGAGCAAAAAAAATAAAACAAACGACAATAGCCAATATTGTATTGAGTGTTAAATAGAAAATGGCAAACTATTGTGAAAGTAGATAGAGGAAGACCGAATAAACCCAACTGCTGCACTTTGCTGTCATTGACAATGCTCAAAGCAAACGTAATCGAATACAAAAAAAAAAAAACAATTTTAGTTCTGGAATTAAAGGCGTTCTGCCATGCAAGTTGGCAGAACCGAATACTTTGTGCAGACTCAACGAAACAAAAACAAACAAGTAAGGAAGGTTAAGTTCGGGTGTAACCGAACATTACATACTCAGTTGAGAGCTATGGTGGCAACATAAGGGAAAATAACCATGAAGGGAAAATGACATGTGTATCAAATGAAAGGTATTAAGGAGTATTTTAAGAGGGAGTGAGCCATAGTTCTGTAGGTGGACGCCATTTAGGGATATCGCCATAAAGGTGGATCAGGGTTGACTACAGAATTTGTTTGTACGATATGGGTATCAAATGAAAGGTGTTAATGAGTATTTTAAAAGGGAGTGATCCTTATTTCCATAGGTGGACGCCGTTTCGTGATATCGCCATAAAGGGTACCAGGGGTGACTCTAGAATGCGTTTGTACACTATGGGTGTCAAACGAAAAGTATTAATGATTATTTTATTTAGTTCTATAGGTGGACGCCTTTTCGGAATATCGCTATATAAGTGGACCAGGGTTGACTCTAGATTGCGTTTGTACAATATGGGTATCAACCGAAAGGTGTTAATAGGTGTTTTAAAAGGGAGTGGGTCTTAGTTCTATGGGTGGACGCCTTTTCGGGATATCGCCATAAATGTTGACCAGGGGTGACTCTAGAATGCGTTTGTACAATATGGGTATCAAATGAAAGGTGTTAATGAATATTTTAAAAGGGCGTGGGCCTTAGTTCTATAGGTGAACGCCTTTTCGAGATATCGCCATAAAGGTGGACCAGGGGTGACTCTAGCATTCGTTTGTACGATATGGGTATCAAATGAAAGGTGTAAATGAGTATTTTAAAAGGGAGTGGGCCTTAGTTCCATAGGTGGATGCCCTTTCGAGATATCGCCATAAAGGTGAACCAGGGGTGACTCTAAAATTTGTTTGTACTATATGGGTATCAAATGAAAGGTGTAAATGAGTCTTTTAAAAGAGAGTGGGCTTTAGTTCTATAGGTGGACGCCTTTTCGGAATATCGTTATATAAGTGGACCAGGGTTGACTCTAGATTGCGTTTGTACAATATGGGTATCAAACGAAAGGTATTAATAATTATTTTAAGTGGGCGTGGGCCTTAGTTCTATATGTGGACGCCTTTTCGAGATATCGCCATAAAGGTGAACCAGGGGTGACTCTAGAATTTGTTTGTACTATATGGGTATCAAATGAAAGGTGTTAATGAGTATTTTAAAAGAGAGTGGGCTTTAGTTCTATAGGTGGACGCCTTTTCGGAATATCGTTATATAAGTGGACCAGGGTTGACTCTAGATTGCGTTTGTACAATATGGGTATCAAATGAAAGGTATTAATGAGTATTTAAGTGGGCGTGGGCCTTAGTTCTATATGTGGACGCCTTTTCGAGATATCGCCATAAAGGTGAACCAAGGGTGACTCTAGAATTTGTTTGTACTATATGGGTATTAAATGAAAGGTGTTAATGAGTACTTTAAAAGAGAGTGGGCTTTAGTTCTATAGGTGGACGCCTTTTCGGAATATCGTTATATAAGTGGACCAGGGTTGACTCTGGATTGCGTTTGTACAATATGGGTATCAACCGAAAGGTGTTAATAGGTGTTTTAAAAGGGAGTGGGTCTTAGTTCTATGGGTGGACACCTTTTCGGGATATCGCCATAAACGTGGACCAGGGGTGACTCTAGAATGCGTTTGTACAATATGGGTATCAAATGAAAGGTGTTAATGAGTATTTTAAAAGAGCGTGGGCCTTAGTTCTATGTGGGTCTTAGTTCTATGGGTGGACGCCTTTTCGGGATATCGCCATAAACGTTGACCAGGGGTGACTCTAGAATGCGTTTGTACAATATGGGTATCAAATGAAAGGTGTTAATGAGTATTTTAAAAGAGCGTGGGCCTTAGTTCTATAGGTGGACGCCTGTTCGAGATATCGCCATAAAGGTGGACCAGGGGCGACTCTAGAATTTGTTTGTACGATATGGGTATCAAATGAAAGGTGCAAATGAGTATTTTAAAAGGGAGTGGGCCTTAGTTCCATAAGTGGATGCCATTTCGCGATATCGCCATAAAGGTGGGCCAGACTCTGACTCTAGATTGCGTTTGTACAATATGGGTATCAACCGAAAGGTGTTAATAGGTGTTTTAAAAGGGAGTGGGTCTTGGTTATATAGGTGGACGCCTTTCGGGATATCGCCATAAACGTGGACCAGGGGTGACTCTAGAATGCGTTCGTACAATATGGGTATCAAATGAAAGGTGTTAATGAGTATTTTAAAAGGGCGTGGGCCTTAGTTCTATAAGTGAACGCCTTTTCGAGGTATCGCCATAAAGGTGGGCCAGGGGTGACTCTAGATTTTTTTTGTACGATATGGGTATCAAATGAAAGGTGTTAATGAGTATTTTAAAAAGGAGTGGGCCTTAGTTCTATATGTGGACGCCTTTTCGAGATATCGCCATAAACGTAGACCAGGGGTGACTCTAGAATGTGTTTGTACGATACGGGTATCAAATTAAAGGTATTAATGAGGGTTTTAAAAGGGAGTGATCCTTATTTCCATAGGTGGACGCCGTTTCGTGATATCGCCATAAAGGGTACCAGGGGTGACTCTAGAATGCGTTTGTACACTATGGGTGTCAAACGAAAAGTATTAATGAGTATTTTATTTAGTTCTATAGGTGGACGCCTTTTCGGAATATCGCTATATAAGTGGACCAGGGTTGACTCTAGATTGCGTTTGTACAATATGGGTATCAACCGAAAGGTGTTAATAGGTGTTTTAAAAGGGAGTGGGTCTTAGTTCTATGGGTGGACGCCTTTTCGGGATATCGCCATAAACGTTGACCAGGGGTGACTCTAGAATGCGTTTGTACAATATGGGTATCAAATGAAAGGTGTTAATGAATATTTTAAAAGGGCGTGGGCCTTAGTTCTATAGGTGAACGCCTTTTCGAGATATCGCCATAAAGGTGGACCAGGGGTGACTCTAGCATTCGTTTGTACGATATGGGTATCAAATGAAAGGTGTAAATGAGTATTTTAAAAGGGAGTGGGCCTTAGTGGACGCCTTTTCGGAATATCGCTATATAAGTGGACCAGGGTTGACTCTAGATTGCGTTTGTACAATATGGGTATCAACCGAAAGGTGTTAATAGGTGTTTTAAAAGGGAGTGGGTCTTAGTTCTATGGGTGGACGCCTTTTCGGGATATCGCCATAAACGTTGACCAGGGGTGACTCTAGAATGCGTTTGTACAATATGGGTATCAAATGAAAGGTGTTAATGAATATTTTAAAAGGGCGTGGGCCTTAGTTCTATAGGTGAACGCCTTTTCGAGATATCGCCATAAAGGTGGACCAGGGGTGACTCTAGCATTCGTTTGTACGATATGGGTATCAAATGAAAGGTGTAAATGAGTATTTTAAAAGGGAGTGGGCCTTAGTTCCATAGGTGGATGCCCTTTCGAGATATCGCCATAAAGGTGAACCAGGGGTGACTCTAAAATTTGTTTGTACTATATGGGTATCAAATGAAAGGTGTAAATGAGTCTTTTAAAAGAGAGTGGGCTTTAGTTCTATAGGTGGACGCCTTTTCGGAATATCGTTATATAAGTGGACCAGGGTTGACTCTAGATTGCGTTTGTACAATATGGGTATCAAATTAAAGGTATTAATGATTATTTTAAGTGGGCGTGGGCCTTAGTTCTATATGTGGACGCCTTTTCGAGATATCGCCATAAAGGTGAACCAGGGGTGACTCTAGAATTTGTTTGTACTATATGTGTATCAAATGAAAGGTGTTAATGAGTATTTTAAAAGAGAGTGGGCTTTAGTTCTATAGGTGGACGCCTTTTCGGAATATCGTTATATAAGTGGACCAGGGTTGACTCTAGATTGCGTTTGTACAATATGGGTATCAAATGAAAGGTATTAATGAGTATTTAAGTGGGCGTGGGCCTTAGTTCTATATGTGGACGCCTTTTCGAGATATCGCCATAAAGGTGAACCAAGGGTGACTCTAGAATTTGTTTGTACTCTATGGGTATTAAATGAAAGGTGTTAATGAGTATTTTAAAAGAGAGTGGGCTTTAGTTCTATAGGTGGACGCCTTTTCGGAATATCGTTATATAAGTGGACCAGGGTTGACTCTGGATTGCGTTTGTACAATATGGGTATCAACCGAAAGGTGTTAATAGGTGTTTTAAAAGGGAGTGGGTCTTAGTTCTATGGGTGGACACCTTTTCGGGATATCGCCATAAACGTGGACCAGGGGTGACTCTAGAATGCGTTTGTACAATATGGGTATCAAATGAAAGGTGTTAATGAGTATTTTAAAAGAGCGTGGGCCTTAGTTCTATAGGTGGACGCCTGTTCGAGATATCGCCATAAAGGTGGACCAGGGGCGACTCTAGAATTTGTTTGTACGATATGGGTATCAAATGAAAGGTGCAAATGAGTATTTTAAAAGGGAGTGGGCCTTAGTTCCATAAGTGGATGCCATTTCGAGATATCGCCATAAAGGTGGGCCAGACTCTGACTCTAGATTGCGTTTGTACAATATGGGTATCAACCGAAAGGTGTTAATAGGTGTTTTAAAAGGGAGTGGGTCTTAGTTATATAGGTGGACGCCTTTCGGGATATCGCCATAAACGTGGACCAGGGGTGACTCTAGAATGCGTTCGTACAATATGGGTATCAAATGAAAGGTGTTAATGAGTATTTTAAAAGGGCGTGGGCCTTAGTTCTATAAGTGAACGCCTTTTCGAGGTATCGCCATAAAGGTGGACCAGGGGTGACTCTAGAATTCGTTTGTACGATATGGGTTTCAAATAAAAGGTGTTAATGAGTATTTTAAAAGAGCGTGGGCCTTAGTTCTATAGGTGGACGCCTGTTCGAGATATCGCCATAAAGGTGGACCAGGGCCGACTCTAGAATTTGTTTGTACGATATGGGTATCAAATGAAAGGTGTTAATGAGTATTTTAAAAGGGAGTGGGCCTTTGTTCCATAGGTGAATGCCTTTTCGAGATATCGCCATAAAGGTGGGCCAGGGGTGACTCTAGATTTTTTTTGTACGATATGGGTATCAAATGAAAGGTGTTAATGAGTATTTTAAAAAGGAGTGGGCCTTAGTTCTATATGTGGACGCCTTTTCGAGATATCGCCATAAACGTAGACCAGGGGTGACTCTAGAATGTGTTTGTACGATATGGGTATCAAATTAAAGGTATTAATGAGGGTTTTAAAAGGAAGTGGCCCTTAGTTGTATATGTGAAGCGTTTTCGAGATATCGACCAAAATGTGGACCAGGGTGATCCAGAACTTCATCTGTGGGGTACCGCTAATTTATTTATATATGTAATACCATGAACAGTATTCCTTCCAAGATTCCAATGCCTTTTGATTTCGCCCTGCAAAAATTTTTCATTTTCTTCTACTTAATATGGTAGGTGTCACACCCATTTTACCAAGTTTTTTCTAAAGTTATATTTTGCGTCAATAGACCAATACAATTACCATGTTTCATCCCTTTTTTCGTATTTGGTATATAATTATGGTATTTTTTCATTTTTCGTAATTTTAGATATCGAAAAAGTGGGCGTGGTCATAGTCGGATTTTGGCCATTTTTTATACCAATACAAGGTTAGTTCAGATAAGTACGTGAACTGAGTTTAGAAAAGATATATTGATTTTTGCTCAAGTTATCGTGTTAAAGGCCGAGCGGAAGGACAGACGGTCGACTGTGTATAAAAACTGGGCGCGGCTTCAACCGATTTCGCCCTTTTTCCCAGAAAATAGTTATCGTCCTAGAATCTAAGCCTCTACCAAATTTCACAAGGAGTGGTAAATTTTTGTTAGACTTATGGCATTAAAAGTATCCTAGACAAATTAAATGAAAAAGGGCGGAGCCACGCCCATTTTGAAATTTTCTTTTATTTTTGTATTTTGTTGAACCATATCATTACTGGAGTTGAATGTTGGCATAATTTACTTATATACTGTAAAGATATTAACTTTTCTTTAAAAATTTGAATTAAAAAAAAAAATTTTTTAAAGTGGGCGTGGTCGTACTCCGATTTTGCTGATTTTTAGTAGGCAGACATATAGTAATAGGAGTAACGTTCCTGCCAAATTTCATGATGATATCTTCAACGACTGCCAAATAACAGCTTGCAAAACTTCTAAATTAGCTTCTTTTAAAAGTGGGCGGTGCCACGCCCATTGTCCAAAATTTTACCATTTTTCTATTCTGCGTCATAAATTCAACTAACTTACCAAGTTTCATCGCTTAATCCGTATTTGGTAATGAATTATCGCACTTTTTCGATTTTTCGAAATTTTCGATATCGAAAAAGTGGGCGCGGTTATTGTCCGATATTGTTCATTTTAAATAGCGATCTGAGATGAGTACCCAGGAACCTACATACCAAATTTCATCAAGATACCTCAAAATTTACTCAAGTTATCGTGTTAACGGACAGACGGACGGACGGACGGACGGACGGACAAGGCTCAATCGAATTTTTTTTCGATACTGATGATTTTGATATATGGAAGTCTATATCTATCTCGATTCCTTTATACCTGTACAACCAACTGTTATCCAATCAAAGTTAATATACTCTGTGAGCTCTGCTCAACTGAGTATAAAAATATATCGAATAAAAGATACTTCAGCCAATAAGTATTGTTACGTATGTATGAATGCATGTACATATGTAGGTATATAAGTATTTTTAAGTAATATCGCGATTCTACACTTTTTCCAGTCTTGAATGAATTTTCCGCAAAAGGTAAATATCTACTCAATATTTATATAGATTTTGGTGTTATATTGTACTAATGTTCTCGTACTGTTACGGCAATGCTTAGGATTCTCTTTTATGTAAGCACATATACACAAGGGGCATTCCTTGTGAAATTGCCTATCAGCATTAGGCTTCAATATTTTCAGTGTCAAATTCAGCCATGTCAGTATAGCGTCATCAATTACAGGGCGAACACATTACCTGGTTCCGTATCTGCGCTTCGAAGGGCTCTTAAGAATACAGTAGAGATGGATGGTTGGCGCAAGGGTGCCCAAATGGTGGACGAAGCAATACAGGTATACACCGATGGTTTCAAAATAGTGGAAGGAGTAGGGTCTGTGATATACTGTGCTGATCCGGCCGCCGTGACGTGGTGATAGCGTGCTCTGCCTACCACACTAAGGATCCTGGACTCACACCCCGGACAAAGCAACATCAAAATTTTAAAAACAACTTTTTTCATTTAGGAGAAAGTTTTTCTTAACGTGTTGCCCCTCGGCAGTGATTTGGCAAGCACTCCGAGTGCATTTCTGCCATGAAAAGCTCTTCATTAAAAACTCATCTGCATTGCAGGTGCGGTTCAGAGTCGGCATAATATATATCGGTCCTGTCCCGCCAATTTGTAGGAAAAACTGAAAGGAGCACGACGAGAATTATAAGAGAAGCTCGGCCTCTATGCGGAGGCTATCGCGGTTACATTTATTTTTAATTTTTAAAAACTGCCTGATCATTGTAGCGTTTTTCAGATGGAGGTAGTAGCCGTAGCCAAACAGTAGAAACTCTGGAAGAAAAAAGCTTAAACTGCAGTCGCGTAAACTTTTATATTTATATAGCATTAAAGGCAATAATCTCGCATAGCACAGCATGCAAAAGTTGGGCGAGATTAATAGAAGCAGAGAGTTGCATATGATCGAGCAAGCGGAAAAGGCGTGGACCCAAGCATGGGGCTGTAAAGTGTCAAAGATGTATAGGTCTTATAACCTTAGACTGACAAACTTATTTGTATCATTAAAAGGAGAGGACTGTAACCTCATGGAGTATATTCTGACTGGACGCAGCCTTCTGGCAGCACATGCCTTTAAATTAGACTTGGTCAAGCTTTCCTTATAAAGTCAAGGATACCATCACTGGGTTGCTTGTATAGATATTGTGATCAATTTAAGGAAAATATATAAACTTCAATATTCCGTAAATCGAAACACTCTTTATTCGCCACAACAATGGAACTTAAACTTTACAGTTCAAGAAATTCGCGTAGTTCACTTATATAGATTCCTCTACTTATGAATCACTAATTTCGCTCGTCGTTATTTTTCTCCCAGGGTCTAGACTTTTCGCAACAGCATTTCCGCATAGTTGCTTATTTAATTATCATTTCCGCATATCATACTCGCAGTGGCTATATACATGTGTGTGTAGCTTATGTATCTTATGCACGCTATATCGCTTTGTACATGTTTGCTATTTCATCCGCTTACATTGCTTTTGTTGTTTTGCATCAGTTACTTACTAGCGGCATAATGTTGTGCCGAAATTGTCAACATTCACTAGTGCTCGAACACCTTCAAGAACTCCATTTAAGGTAATTTTCTCTACGTCTCACGCCTATGAGGCTGCTACATATCCCGGTAAGCTTCCCAATTTTGGAATGAAACAGTGACCACATTACTACTTAAGCGAGTCGGGGCTGTTTGTAGAGACAGCAAGATAGTGCCAGCAAGTAAGTTCTATTAGCTAGACGCATCAATAAGCATGTTTCAATCCTCCGCAATTAAAATGTGATGGGGCCGATCTATCTTTTACCGGAGGGTTATTATATCGCACTTAGTTTCAACATTAAATTTAACTGTAATAAACATGACATATCCGGAAAAGCCACAACCATCATAATTAATTGGCGCTTAATCGCCTAAGCGATTTGGGCCGTCGGGAAAGAAGTACTTCCAGCTATTTTGCGTTAATTGTTGCCAACTAGTAACATGGTGAAGTTTTGCTCTACCTGTTCTTACCTACTCAGTTGATGTCTTACCCTTCCTCTGCTTCCAAACTGCGATGTCGACTGAACAACTTTCTTGGCCGACGCACCTAAGTTCATTCACATAACATGACTAAACTGGCGAAGGCTTTGGGCTTTCTTTTTCGATACCTGCCAATGAGAATTGGCAGGACCATAAATCTTCCGGAGAACTTTTCTCTTGCACGCTACAAGAGCAATCTCATTTTCTCTCGACATCAACCATGACTTCGAGCCATACATCAAAACAGGTATGATGAACGACTTTTGTTCATCGAGAGAGGACTTTACTTTTCAATTGCAGTCCAAAGTAGCGCTAAACACTACATACATACTTACATTTTAAATTTCAAGCAAATTTCTCAATAAATAGAAGAGTCAATACATTTTTAGAAAACTTCTCTCCATTGAATGTTGCGAAGCTATACTAAAAAGTGTAGCCGAACAGTTAAGGAGTCCATATTCAATTCAATTCAATTTTTTTAACACATTTGTACAAGTGAGACTATTGTCTCTTAAAGTACATCGATATTTGGATATGTGTACAATATAATAATTTGAGTATAACAATATTTATATTAATATAAAAGAAATAACAGAAATAGACAATGAAGATTCGAGAAAATAGCTAGAATAGTGTTTTTCGTATATCAAAAAATTAAGACAAAGCCAATTTAAAGCGCGATGCATTGGGCTCATTTTTAATAAAATTAGGTAATGAGTTCCATACTTTGATAGTACTGACAAAGAACGTCCTTGATGATGAGAGATATTTATGGCGTGGAACGATGAGGTTACAGGTTCTGTCAGATCTAGCAAAATATAAATTTCGGAATAGGTATTCTGGTTGTTTTTTATAAATTAATTTATTCAGGAAAATTAGATTGCGATAGTTTAGGAAGGTAGTAAGACTGCAATCAAGTATTTTAAACGAAAACTCTGATATGTGGTCAAATTTACGCTTCAAGTAGATATATCTTGCACAATTGTTCAATGCAAGTTGTAGCTTATTTCTAGACCTGCAGTCTATATCACCAAATACTAACCCTCCCAACGAAATGAAAGGAACTATTAGTGACCTGACTAACATTAATTTGACATTTGGAGGAATGAAAGCAGCTGTGTGCCACAATTTCCTTAGCACAAAATACATCTTTGATAAAACGAAACTGAACGCAGCATCCTTTCGACCCTTCTAAACACGACCCTTCTGACACAAACAACTGAAGAAGGCACCACGCGAGTGTCGAAACAATTTGTATTGTTTTTGTAATTTAAGTTACAAAATAAAAATTATTATTTAAGTGACATTAAGGTATGTGTTTTTTATTTTTTAATATAAAATAATTGAACAAAATTGGTCCAAGTATATATCCCTGAGGCACCCCCGAGCACAAGCACTTCGTCTCAGAGCAAACACTTTTAACTACTACCTTCTGCCAACGATTTGTAAGATAGTTTTCGAGCAATCTTGAAGCACTAGAAGAGAATCCAAATTAGTGTCGTAATTTGATTAAGAGAATGGAATGATCTACTGTGTCAAAAGCTTTCGAAAAATCTAAAAGTGACATCACAGTCAAATCACCCCTTCCCTGCAAAAAAGCTACTAATCTAGGATAAATCTGCGATGAGTCGCAAAGAAATATACGACTTTACCTTGTTTTGATACCTTTATATTAGTTGAACCGATGTTAATGCTTAAACGAGTACTGCAGGACAAGGCTACTCTTTTCGCACAAGGGTATGGTCGAGTAGGTAACCGCTACGGGAATACTTTACCATGTTCACGACTGATTATTCGCAATTATACCCATAGGGGACTAGTAGCGCTCAAATATATTTAGCTCATTGTAGACGATAATGATCACTCACGCCATTCTCTCTTTAAGAACTTTTATTATTTTTTATTTATAAAAGCATCAGAGGCTATCAGCTGTCTTTAACAACTAATCGCATGATTAAATAAAAGAGACAAATCTTATCAAACATCTTGGAAATCCAAATTGTTCGATTCCATTGATTTATCGATTTGATCTCGAATTGCTCATATGTATGAAATTTACACTTAATCCTTCTCATATGTATAAACGTAGCTATAAGTCCTTTCTAAAACCATTCAAATCAAGATAAACATTTTGGAGATCATATCTGTGGGCATTGCCAAAAGAAAGAAAAATACAAATACAAATACAACAGTACACATGGTGATTATAAAAGTAAATTTATATACATAAATACATATGTACGTGTTTTATATTGTTGAGTTTGTATGTGCAATCCTTTGTGCAATCTTTTGTTGCAAAATCTACAACGAAGCTGAACGCAGTATCCTTTCGACCCTTCTAATACACTTAGACCTGGTTTTTCAGTACAAGTTCAACTCAGTTTGTTAGTGAAACTACGCTTAAGCTTAATCTGCAAATTTTCAGTCTACTTTAACTGAAGTTTAATCTGAGCTTAAGCCGCTGGTCTGGCAGGCTTAAACCCTAGCTAACCTATATGTTATTTTCGTTCATTTGAGACGGTGTCGAGTATACTCAACAAACATTTGAGCTTGAGTATCATTAGAGCTCATTTGTACTTCTAAAATCTCAAGAGTTGTTTAGAAACAGATTTTTTTTGTGTTTCTCTTATTGGACTAGTTTTCAAAGACTGGATTTAACTGTATGATCAACACCCTAGATTGATGAGGAATGTGATGACTAGTACCTAGGACCCACCTAATTATTTTCTAGCTTTTAGTATTATTATTACTTAATGTAAGTATTGTTGTCAATAAAACCGTTTAACTAAAAAAAATTTTTTAATTATTTTATTTTCAAGATTTTAGGCTTTATTAAATTGCCTATTATTTCTCATTCTATTAAGTTCATTTAGTGACTCATTATTACAAGGACACTTTCCTGACAATTTGTTACAATTTAAGTCCTCAATGATAATCCTTCCAAAAACTTTACTCGACTCTGCACTACTCTAACTCCAAAATATTTTGATGTCACTTCTACCGGACTGTATGTAATATTTGTTCCAAATATAAGCCAAATCGAATCACATATTCGATATTTGAATATCTCGATCCTTGCGTCACCTGGCGACGATTTTTTTCATATGTCCCCTTATATTTATGTCTGTAATATGCGTTCCACGTATGAGCCTAATCGGAGCATAAAAACGATTTTTTTGAATATCTCGATACCTGCGCCACGTAGGGGCGATTTTATTTCATAGGTCGCTTTCTATTCATGTATGTATTATGTGTTCCTAATGTGAGCCAAATCGGATCACAAATACGTTTTTATTAAATATTTCGATCCATGCGCCACCTATCGGAGATTTTTTCTTATTATTGCATTGTCATCGGGTTCTGAACTATATTCCAAATTTCAAGCTTGTAGTTTATCGGGAGGTTACTTAAATTTTAATTACAAAATTCGTAAGCAACGGCTGGCCGGCCGGCCGCTACGCAGAAAGCTAAATAAAACCGTTTAAAAAACCAGTGTTGCCGCACAAAAAAGACTTACACCAAAGTCGGCCTTTAACTGTGATAGAAAAACAGCTCAGTAGTTTAACTGGAGTTTAAATTTTACTGGAATCTGAACAAATTTAGTTTAAGTTTAACTTCAATATTTAATGAAAAACCGGGTCTTATACTGCAACGAATTTCTTAGATGAGGGCGGCTTATTTGTGCAAAATTTGTGTAAATTTGTTACCTTTTGGCAAATGACTTTGAAGCTTTTTTCTGCCAAGATTTCAAACGAAAGTAGATCGGTATTTTGGAATACGTATGTGAGATGCCTGTAGGTAGGCGGATGTTAGAATCAGTTCAAACGAATAAGAAACTTTGCAAAAATGTGTGAAAACTACAAAAATATATATTTATATATATGTATAAACTAGGGGCGTAGCGACGGGGAGTTTTGGGGGCTTAAACCCCTCCCCCTTTGCCTAGGGATCATTTAAATTTTTAGTTCGTTACAATTCCAATATTTGATGTTTTTATATCTATGTTAACAAATTTCTTTATAATTCAGCTATGTATTTACTTTATTGGTGATATTATATTTTTAATATGCAAGCATATGTATGTACGAAGTGAACACTTATATATTTTAATCATATTCTCTCGGCGAACGAAAATCACACTCTACAAGTCACTCATCGTACCCGTCCTGCTATATGGGGCAGAAGCATGGACCATGACAACAGCAGATTAAGCGGCTTTGGTAGTGTTCGAGAGAAAAGTTCTTCGAAAGATTTATGGACCTCTACGCGAAGGACCAGGTGGAAAACGATTTAAACTCCCTTGGTGTGACCAATTGGCACCGGTTGGCGGAGCGAAGGAGTGACTGGCGTGCCTTGTTGGACGGCCATAACCGTTTAGACGGTTAAGCGCCAATTAAGTAAGTAAGTAAGTCTGTTTCATAAATAAATATACAGCATTTTTTTGAAGTACAGATATCCTATTTTGAAATATAATGCAAATTTGAATTTACTTTCCATGTGGAAAACACATTATTATAATGTAATATCTACATTTTTTTTTCATGTCAAAAACACATTTCAAAAATGTAAAATTCAAATTATTTGATAAATGAAAAAATCATTTATCAATAGGCAGATAAAAACAAAAACGAAAAAATAATGTGTTTTTCACATTTCAAAATGTAAAAAACACATTACTGTTTTTTCATGTATATTTGACTTTTTTAAATTACATTTTTTTCTATTCGATCAGTTTCTCTCTTTTGAATTTTATATACGTATACGTTAGATCTCATGCATAGGCTCAAAAAGAATGAATTCTACTTATTCCTGAAGGAGGTACTTCGGTTTTTTTATCAATTTTTCTATGATTAATATTACAGGAATGCGATTCTGTGGCTTTTCCTAATGTTCACATGTTGCTGAAAATCTTGTGTACGCTTCCAGTAACAACGGAAACGAACGAGAGATCTTTTTCAACTCTTAGGCTGATTAAAAACTATTTGAGAAACACGATGAGTGAAACTTGATTGAATGGCTGTGCATCACTAAGCATCCACCGTGATCAAAATTTTACCGTTGATGAAGTTTTAGGTGAAATGGCAAAGAAAAGCCGACGCATGCGTTTAAGTTTTTAATGTAACCTTTTTCATATCATATTCTAAATACACGTACTTAAATGTTAAAGCTAAAGACAACATTTTTTTTATTTATTTAACTGAAAAAAAAATAATAATTTTTTTTGAACCCCCCCCCAAGGCAATTTTCTGGGTACGCCCCTGGGATAAATATATATATTTTTGTTCAATTTCAAATGTTATTCCTTTATGTCTTCCTTTGGGTATTTTTATGTCAGAGTTTTTGCCATAAATTCGTTTTCAGTCTGCAGGTGGGAACAGCTGCAATCTGAGCGCCTGCTGTGCTTGGGATTATTGTAACAAAATTGGTAAATTTGTTTTATATTAACGCCCCGATTCTAGTGTGGTAACAACATTCTTCACCACGCTAACGAAATCATGTGGCAACTTTTACACCCTTTCGCTATTCTACCCGCGAAAGTAGCCGTATAATTTTTACACAAAAGTAGGTGGTTACATCGAAATAACCACACAACAGCTGTTGTTTAGAAAAAAGCAAATCTGAAAAATAAAGAATTGTAAGCGCAAATAAGTAAAGATAATAGTAAAGAAGTGTTGCCTCTTGCTATACATATTTGTTTACATATGCCGTCTTCCAGTGAGTTTTACAGCTCCGGCTCACGCTCAATTCTCACGGGAATGCTCCAGATCATTTAGAGACTTAAGAAGCAGATGTCGTGAAATTTTTCTCACACGTGAAATGTGATAGGCAGATGCCGCCGCTGTTTTTCATTTAACTCATACGGCAAAAGGCTAGGCAGCGACATCTATTTTTGAAAAAGTAGGTTTATTAAAGGCAGCGTTGCCAAACTAAAAAGAAGTAATTAACAAATTATCTGGATCAAAAATTGAACCAGACTTTTATCTGGATTTATCTGGCTCAAATCGTTGTTGTTGCATTTACATGCAAAATTATTTATCTGGCTCAGGATTTAGCCACCGGATGATGGCAATTATCTGGCTCACAAATTGAACCAGACTTTTATCTGGATTTATCTGGCTCAAATCGTTGTTGTTGCATTTACATGCAAAATTATTTATTTGGCTCAGGATTTTGCCCCTGGATGATAGCAATTATGTACTTTCACAGAATAAATTACAATATACCTATGTAGAAACTTATCATGCATAATATGCATATACACATCGTTTATTTGTTAACCTCGTATCTACCAGTGAGAAATTTTCGGTAAAGCGAACACGGTTGCCACACCATGCTTTCATTTGGGACCAAAACTCATCGAAAAAAAGGACCAAATTTTTGTTTTATTTTATTAGTATAAAATACAAAATTTTAGGATGTTTCCATATAAAATTTTACTAAACATATTGAAGACTTTCCTTTAATTCAAGCTGGACAAACAAATATATGTGCATGCAACCAAAAATGGTACTATATTTTGACATAGGATAAGTCTATGTCTTTCACCAAGCAAAGGTTGTGAACCTAGTTTTGGTCACAAAGCTTTTGGCTCTAGCATTATGTTGCTAATTGCAATGAAATAAAATGTATAGTGTAGTTAGGTCTTAGTAAGAAACGGTTCAAAATTTGCGTTCTGGTATTGCCGAACTATATATGTGGAAAACTCAGTAAATCATAAACTAGGCAATTTTGTTACTGCTATTTTTATAGATGCTTACTTTTTCCATTAACTTTTAAACTTCCTATCAGAGCCTAGATTCAGTAAGTGTGAGTTTTGATCCCAGGCCTCAGGGGTTCTGCTAGCACCTACGGTAATAATTTTATACAAAACATTCCTTCCGAAATCAAATCTCTTTTGCATTTGCTTGCTTCTGTCTTCGGGTTAAAATATTTCTTGTGCCAAGATGCTTAGTTTTCAATTACCTGGCGTGGCTTAGCACCACAATAGTCCTGGAATTCCGTGAACTCACTGAGCTGGGTGAGAAATATTTAAATATCAACGTGCCAAACGAGAAGTAATGCATAGCATTTGTTTGTATAAATTTTGAAAGTGTTCGGCTCACGGCAGAGTGCTCGCTATAAGCTATGCTAGGCGAGAAGCAATTTTTATTTTCATATATTTTACATAGTGTTATATAACCGATCGAAATATCTAGCCTTTATTAATATAATTATAAAACAAGAGCTTTTTTATTAGTCGGTTATTTCATCAACAATTAACGACAATGTGGTTGCCAAAACTTTTATTTTTAATGCCTGGTATAAATTATATCCTAGGTGAAATGTTATTGTTCTGGTACATTTTATTGACTGATCAATTTTTTATGGTGAGAGTTCCATTGAAATAAATTCAAAATAATATGGGGGCTAAGAAAGTGTGGCGAAAAGGATCAACATTGAAGCGGACCAAATGGGGTTGGAAGGGACCATTTTTGGTCCAAATGGACCAAAGTGGCAACCGTGAAAGCGAAGAAAACTTCCTTTCAAATTTTTCCACAGACCCTGGTGAGTTTTTCGGTGATGACAGCGTTAACACTTGGGCCAGAATCGCGGATAAAAGAACTGGTAACGATATTCGGTTACATAATGTTCTGGGTACTATTTTACCGGTAACGCTCAGAATCGGGGCGTAAGTGTTTAATAAATTTGTAATGAATCCGGTTTTAAATTTTCATATACTTTTAAGTAAATTTAGATTGTCTTCTTCTTACACTGTATGGTAAATTACACTTCTTTTAAATTATTGAGCCAAAAAAGTGTCTTTTGAAATGAAGTTAGCCTTTTTTAACACTACGGGTCTTGGAGAAACCCCTTACAGAAGAACAAGGCTATTGTTGTTTTTTTTACTTGAACCAAAAAAGTTTCTTATCTAGAATGACTACAAGATATTTGAATCGCGCAATAAATGTTGGATGGTATAAGATTCGTTATTTGAAAACTTTTTGTGGAGAGGGTCAGTTGAGTTTTTTTTTCGAGTGAACTCTGCGATCCGAGAGTGTGAGGGAATAATACAAATACCGTTCTTGTATGCAATCACTTTATGGCCCTCCTCCACCATGAAACCTAATAGTTTGTAGTTAGTTAGGAGAACATAATTAAGTGCACCCACTATATCCAAAGACGCAACCATTTATATATTTTTTGAGGCCAAGTCACACTTAAAAAATTTATATGAAGGTGTGGACAAAGGCTAGCATTGATCTGATCATATGTTGGTAGGTATAATGTTTGCGTTCCGAAATATCTTAGACATGTTCTAACTAGCGTTTACACAGAAAGTGCTCAACAGCCTTTAATTTATACAACTTCTGCAGAGCTCATTATGCGGAATACTCATCTTTTCCCCATGCCAAAAGACCAGTGCAGACCGCTTTTCCGGCGAACCCCGTTCTTAAAGTCAAATACCCTAAACTCGCAGTAGAGGAAAGCAACTTCCCCAGGTAAACGCGTGTCACTCTTGCTCAACTTCGTTCTGGATACTGTAACAGGTTTAACTCTTACCTATCCAGCATCAACCCCGACATACATTATATATGTCCTGCTTGCAACGTGTCCCCATAAGACACCAACCATTTTTTTAATTGCGGTGTGGATCCAGCGCCTCTAACACGCCTTCCTTTCTGGTTCACCCCTGTTGAAATTGCAAGTTTCCTGGCAATTGAGTGGTCGAACCTAGTGGATGGGGCGAAACACTGCTACAACCACAACAGTGCAGACCGCTATAAGTTTATGGTTGTTGAACCAAAATCTACTCAGTCGATTCCTTGCCTCTATTTCATTATAGTTGGAAGTGTAGTAAGAGGAAACGATCGAGCACGTTTTGTGCTTATGCCTTGCGCTTGCCAGGCTTCCAGCTATAAGGAGTGATACAGCTGTCAGATCTAGAAGCAGCAAGTGGCATATGTCCAAGAAAGCTTCTCGTATTTGTTAAAAGTACGGAGCTATTTTATAACATAGTTCCTGGTTTTAATACGGTTTTTCAGTTTGGTCGTTAAAAAAACTTCTAGTAATGCTACCGACGTATTTAGTTTATGTGAGGTCCTCATAAACTGGCCAGTTCAACCCAACGCAACCTTCATTGTATTCTGACCATAGAGCTTTGATATAGCACAGCTCGTGGTTCTCTTCCAAATTTCAAATTTCTCCTTTCGCTTACAATTCTGTCCTTACTATTTCAATGATGGTCTTGGAGAAAAAACTATGGTTCAATCGATCTTCTGATATCATTTTCCAGAAGTATTTCAACAATTTAAAAAAAAAACCAAGATAAACCTAAGGGCCTAAAATCGTTCGGTTTGGAGTGAGACGCTTTTCCTTCCTTTCGGGTTAAAACGCCGTCGACCCCTATCCATAATGTGGTACTTATTAAGTCTAAGATAGCCGAAAAATATGAGAGAATGTAAAATGGAATTATAAATACAACTTAGTGACGTGTGAGGTCTAAGGTGAGCCCCGTTTCAAGTGGAAGGCAAGCAAGGCAGATTCAACGTTACGCCAGAAGTCCAGTCGTTCGCGTATATTTTTTTTATAGGAATCTAAATTATTTTTTTAAAACATTTATAATGTTTCAAGACACCACGATGAAGTATTTGTTATTATCAAAGATAGTATCAACAAATTCGCGTCTTGGAAGCCACGTCACTGCTCACGAATATAACTTCGAAATGTGAAAGCCTTTCTTTATCTGAAGCCCAGCAATATAGGACAATATAGATGTCACCCTTACCAATAAGTTTCAATTTGGGCTGAATGAACTACGAAGAAAACTTAAACTGTATAAGTCTGTCATCATCATCGGCGATGGGACGGTCCTTGGAGTGTTCGAGAGAGAAGTTCTCTACGGCTATGGTATGAGGCTGTCCGTGATGCTGGCGGTGTGTTGGCGTCAGTTATCTCATAGCAAAGACAACATGCGTGACCTTTTACACAAGGGCCAAAATTAATAAAGCGATTAAGTGCCTATTAAAGGTAATTAATTATATATAACTCAGCCTTAAACTGCAGACTAGAATTGTTGATTACCTCATACTGATCTTTCTTATTTCTTAGCTGACGCAGCGTCTTTAACGTTGAATTATTTTCAATAAAATTTAGGGATTCCAGTTTTATCTTCATAATATGAAGGTACGCCTTGTTAAGGACTAAAATATAAAAAGCAGATATACGGATATACCTGTGATCTGGAAATGAGTTTTCATTAGAAAGCGTCTATGCGAACGAATTGAATGATACATTCAGTCACCAGAGTGACGTTGGGCATCTTCTATAGGTTGATTGGTCAAAGAAGTAGCGCGTCGTCAAAGTAGTATTGCAAGGAAAAGCTCTACTGAAGATTTTATATTGTTACGAATATTAGCAAAACTAAGGAGTGCTGCCAGCTCTAAGCCGATCTAAGCAGTGACGTGAATGCACATCAATAATTCAATCATTATGTATCTACATAAACGAATAAATAATTGCGTCTACACATATGTACACATTCCGACGAGCAACATTTACATACAAGGCAGCAAGAGATGAGATGTCACACACCGATGAATTTACTTATACGCTTATGTGTGTGCGGGAGACTGTAAACTACAAACACATGCATATACCTTATCTGAGTTGTCACAAGAGAGAGCAATAATTTGTGCACGTAGTTGTGGCTGGCGATTTTGTAGCCGAAACAACTAGTAACTTCTGGAAATCGAAGAGCCTAGAAGTATGCAGCGTAAACTATAAAAGCGGCGCCAGCGAGTAAGAAGTAATTCAGTTTGATTTGAGTTGTCAAGCAGTTTGATTAAGACGATATCTAGCGAGCAATAGCAGTGTTATTTTGAATAGTAGAGTTTCATTGAGCTATCAATCAGTGTGGTTATTAAGCAAGCTATTCGTTGCACAGTTTGTTATTGTGAAGTACTTTAATAAAGGCCATTTTGCATTATTACAAATTGGAGTTATTTATTCAACAGTTTAGTGATTCGAACTTAGCAGAGGATTGCAAATAAGAGGATTTGCAAGCAAATTCGTTACAATTGGTGTCAGAAGAGGAATTGTTGAATAAATTCCAAAGGACAACAAGGACATGGCAAAGTTCGGTGAATTGAATATCCAGCAACTAAAGAAGGAGTTGGAGACCCGTGGATTGAATACAAGCGGCGTTAAACTTGAACTTCAGGCACGGCTACGAGAGGCAATGGAAGCAGAAGGAATTGATGTGGAAGAGTATGTCTTTCACCTTGATGGCGAGGAGACAACAAAAATTGAAGAGAAGAACGAAACATCGCAGACGGTTACCAGTACAGACTTGAACATCATTTTAGCTGCAATATCTGCTCAAACATCGACAGTGTCATCTCAACTGGCAGAACAGAAGACATATATGGCATCACAACTAGAATCGCAGGAGACACGCATAACATCCAAGATTGAAGCACAAGAAACGCGTATGTCAGAAATGTCGACACAGATTACATCCAAGATGGAAACTCAACTGGAAGAGCAAAAGACATATATGACATCTCAGTTCGCTGAGCAGTTGAAAGCACAGGAGGCCCGCATATCCTCGCAGCTGGAGGCACAGGAGATAAGGGTAACATCAAAGCTGGAAGCACAGGATACAAAAATTGTGCAGCTCGAGGACAAAATTGATGCCGAGATAGAAGCTTTGAGAGGTCGTATACAGGAGTTGCAAATGAATCGCCCAGCAGTTTCAGCGAGTAATCCAAAGGTAAAAACACCATCCTTTGACGGTTCTGTTCCTTTCCAGGTCTTCAAGCTACAGTTTGAGAAGACCGCGGCAGCTAACAACTGGAATGCTGAAGATAAAGTTGCAGCTCTGTTCGTGGCATTGAAAGGGCCAGCAGCCGAAATCCTACAGACGATTCCCGAAGGAGAGCGGAACAACTATGAAGCATTGATGGCCGCTGTCGAGAGACGTTATGGAAGCGAGCATAGAAAACAGATATTCCAAATTGAGTTGCAAAACCGCTACCAAAAAGCTAACGAGACTTTGCAGGAGTTTGCTTCGTACATTGAAAGATTGGCTCATCTTGCAAATGCGGATGCACCCGTGGAATACACTGAAAGGGTAAAGATTCAGAGCTTTATAAATGGCATACGGGACGTCGAAACAAAGCGAGCTACATACGCAAACCCAAAGCCAACATTCGCAGAAACGGTGTCACAAGCTCTGATTCAGGAAACAGCGTCGCTTCTGTGTAAGCCAGTTTTCAAAGCACGCCGTGTGGAAGTAGAAAGGCCAGAGTGGGTAGAAACAATTTTGGAAGCACTGAAGGGATCTCAACAGAAGAATGCCGGAGTTATTAAATGTCTCAAGTGCGGCAACCCAGGTCACATTGCACGTCATTGCTATCTTGGTCCTAATAGTTCCAACAATGTGGGTGGCCGTAAACGCAAAGCTGGAGGAGATGAGCAAGAGCGAGTAAGAGGTAGAGAGCTAGATCCAGCTATTGAATGCCCTGTGTTATCTGTGTCGCAAATTGGAAGGAAATCAAGCAGTCTTACCGTCAGAGGGAATGTGGATGGCAAAGAACGAATACTGACTGTAGATACGGGCGCATCTCATTCCTTGATCCGATCTGACTTGGTCAACAGGAGAGTAAAACCGTTACCTGGAGCAAAGTTGCGTACGGTCACTGGCGAGTATAACCAAGTTCAGGGAGAAGTGATATGTGAAGTATTGATTGGGAAGGTCATGGTCCTACACAAATTTGTTGTGGCGGAGATTGTTGATGAAGTTATATTGGGAGTAGATTTCTTGGTTGACCATGACATCAAGATCGATATGCAGAGAAGGGTGATGCGTTATGAGAACCAAGATGTGCCACTTAACTTTAGTTTGGAAAAAGGGTTCAGCAGTAATCGGGTACTGGTGGAAAAGACTCGACAAAGACCACGAAAGTCGAAGGCAAAGGTTGATAGATCGAATGGGCCAAATAGATCAAAATCAAAAGTACCTGCGAGAGAAACACTGGCATTGACAAAACCTAAAAGACGCAGGAAAATGAAGCAACGAATTTTCGAGAAGGAATGCGAGGGTAGTTTCAATCCAGAGCGCACTACTGTGGGGAAACGTGGGAACGATACTGATTATGCAAAGCAAATCCGTCCAGCGCAAGCTCTACGAAGTAGTTCATCGGCCAAACAACAGAGTGTAAAGGAACGAACCAGGGTATTGAGTGGTACGATGAAACACAGATACCATGAGAACAATAATTCGAAAAGTTTCTTGGCGGGAGATTTGGTACTGTTATACAACCCTCACCGGCGGAAAGTTGTTCCATCCAAATTTCGGTGCAGTTGGGAAGGCCCGTACAAGATTGTGAAGAAGCTCAGTGATACCATCTACCGCATACAAAGCATTGAGAAACCACGAAGTAGAAGAGTGGTACATTTGGCGATGCTAGCAGCGTTTAGATCAAGAGATTTGTCTGATCGGGACGATCAGACTTAGGTGGAGGGCAGTGTTACGAATATTAGCAAAACTAAGGAGTGCTGCCAGCTCTAAGCCGATCTAAGCAGTGACGTGAATGCACATCAATAATTCAATCATTATGTATCTACATAAACGAATAAATAATTGCGTCTACACATATGTACACATTCCGACGAGCAACATTTACATACAAGGCAGCAAGAGATGAGATGTCACACACCGATGAATTTACTTATACGCTTATGTGTGTGCGGGAGACTGTAAACTACAAACACATGCATATACCTTATCTGAGTTGTCACAAGAGAGAGCAATAATTTGTGCACGTAGTTGTGGCTGGCGATTTTGTAACCGAAACAACTAGTAACTTCTGGAAATCGAAGAGCCTAGAAGTATGCAGCGTAAACTATAAAAGCGGAGCCAGCGAGTAAGAAGTAATTCAGTTTGATTTGAGTTGTCAAGCAGTTTGATTAAGACGATATCTAGCGAGCAATAGCAGTGTTATTTTGAATAGTAGAGTTTCATTGAGCTATCAATCAGTGTGGTTATTAAGCAAGCTATTCGTTGCACAGTTTGTTATTGTGAAGTACTTTAATAAAGGCCATTTTGCATTATTACAAATTGGAGTTATTTATTCAACAGTTTAGTGATTCGAACTTAGCAGAGGATTGCAAATAAGAGGATTTGCAAGCAAATTCGTTACAATATCAATCGGTTTGATCCAACGGCGAATATCTTAACATATTTTATTAATATTATTTTATTATAAGCTTTACGATATTGATGCAGATAATAGATTAGTGTAGCTGTTATGAACCCAAAGGTCGTTGAGTAATATTCCGGCTTAGATGATATTTCTCTCAAAACTCAATTATCTCCCTCTGCCTTTACGGCCCTTTTCCGCCTTTACTTAAACTTTTTTGACCCCTGTCTCCCCTTTCACTTATCTGAGCTTCTATCAAATCAATGCAAGTTTGATTGAACTCGAAATACCTCGACCTGTCATCGAAAATCCCTAACTCAAACAAAACATATGACCCGTGGAAGAGTTTAACATCTACAGTGCCTACACTTACTTACTTTGGGCATTAAGTTATTACTCAACTCTGTTGTTTTCACTTCAGACCATGCAACCGACGTTCTAGGTTGAAGCCTCCTTCTTCTAATTAATGACCTTGTTGCAAAAACACCTAAATCAAGGTATACTGCAGAGGTCGTCAGCTCAGCGAGTGTAATAATAACTCGCGCTCACTTCACACATATTATTATTCTCTGTCTTGCTTCGTTGCTAGTTAATCAACGACTAAACCACTACCCATCAGCTGGGCGATACACAGATGCACAAATTGTGATAGATAACTGATTATGCCTGGCAAATTCGAGCCACATTTTATTGCATTCATTGTTACTCATGAATCAACAATTATCTGGCGCAACAAAAGGGTTATCCTGTTAGTGAACAATTGTCATATTGTGAGTGTGTGTGTGTGTACACCGAATCATAAAACTATTACTCTTACCTCATAGTAATTTATAAATGGCTAATGCCACATTTTGTTAATTTTGGACAACAATGTTGTATTGTTCAACCCGCCATAATTATCACATTGATTTACGGTACCAAGTGTGTATGTACGTATGTATGCAATATATATGCATGCATTAATTGCCACTTTGAATGCGATGCATTTAATTTTGTTGCGAGATTTTCCACTTTGGCAAAATTGCTCAATTCCTACCCAAGAGTAAAACCAAGTTTCTCGGTAGCTAGCTCAGGGCTAGTTGTTAGCCTCGGCATAGATAAAATTTTGTGTGTAACATGCTACATATATTGACCTATCGAAATTTGAATATATTGAAATAATCGAAAAGTGTTTGTGGACTCAGTTCCAAGCCTCTAATCACTGTCAGTCGGCTGAGCATTTCTTATGCCGTTTGAAATTGATCTGCAGTATAAAGAAGGATTTTTCTCGTACGGCACATCAGAGAAGGTTAAATGTTGCAGTTACCTTGAGTCAGAAGAGAGTAGGAAAGCTCAACCAGGCCCTTTCGCAGAACCGACAATTTTTTTGTACTCGAATTTGGTGCACGGACAATCACTTTTAGTCTTCAAGGCTGAAAAATGTTGGCCCGTTATCAAGTTTCATGCATTACGCCCTGCTTTCAGTGTGAGTTTAAAATACAGTTAAAATTGACTAACCTTGCTACTTGAGCTGTTTGCATAAAATTTTACTGCTCATCTCAGTTTTAGCGGCCAAAATGGCATGGAGTTCAAACTTGTTGTGAAAAACCGGCCTTAAAACCATTTATTTAGGTTTTTTACGTCTGTGCGGTGTCGAGTTATTGAGTTGATACCGACAGATAGCTCCTCGAAAATGATGTCAAAAAACTGCAAATAAATTTAAAACATATTTTATTTTGACTATGACTATGCGCCAATAAATACTACTTTGGACTAGGTAGGCAATTGAAAAGTTAAGTTCTCTCCCGGCAAACGAATATCTACTCTACAAGTCACTTATCGTACCCGTCCTGCCATATGGTGCAGAAGCACCATGATACCATCAGATGAAACGGTTCTGGGAGTGTTCGAGAGAAAAGTTCTTCGAAAGATTTATGGACCTCTACGTGTTGGCGATGGCGAGTACTGAAGAAGATTTAACGATGAGCTGTACGAGCTCTACGCAGATATCCACATACTGCAGCGAATTAAAATGCAGCGGCTTCGTTGGTTATCGGAACCCGCCAATGGAAGCAGAGGTTGAGGGTGGCCCCCCCTCCGCTGGAAGGACCAGGTGGAAAGAGATTTAAACTCCTTTAGTTTGTTGAATTTGCGCCGGTTTTCAGAGAAAAGGAGCGACTTGCGCGCCTTGTTGGACGGCCATAACCGTTTAAACGATTAAGCGGCCAATTAAGTAGGTAAGTATGACTACGCGCCTATGAATTTGTGGCAAAGTTAATTTTTGTCCATTTCAGAATAGGTTAGGTTAGGTTAGGTTCAAGTGGCTGCCGTCCACATTGGAGCGGCACACTTAGGCCTTTATAGGCCCATTGTGAAACCACACGAATTTGTTCCCACTCTCCTAATCAAACCACTTCGTTGAGTTTATGAAGCTAACTAAGCGTCGTGTATTGACCTCAGCTATATCAGTCAGATGTACGAGAAAATGTTGCCCATAAAACGTTGCCTTCTTCTACCGAGCGGAAGAAGTGCCTACCAAACCAAAGAGGCCGGAGGTGCATTGGCCCTCTATTGCAGAAGTGGTCAAGGACAAAATCCTGCTAGGGGTCCTTGACGACAATCCGGAAGACGGCGCAATAAAAAAAAGATAAATGGAAATGGGTGAAAAGCTAGCTGTCGAATATCACCCCGGAAGGAAAAAGAACCGAAGCAAGTGGAACAGAAAGAGGGCGTCAGTGGAAGAATAACAAAATGTAAAAGGAGAAAAATGGAAGATGAAAAATAAAGGGACATAAAGAGAGGAAATGAAACAACAGAGAAAGAAGTAGGGAAGATCGGAAAACCATTTATAGTTAATTAGAGCTCACGCAGGGATAGAAACACAACAGAGGGAACGTCACCAGAAAGAAACAATTTTGGGGTTTTCGATTAGTGTGTCATCGGGTTTTGATCGATAACAATCGATACCGACAATTTATAGTTATAATAATCGACTTACTCACGATAGCGAACTCGAGTTATCGGTTTTCCTATATAGGAATCATACGCTTCTTATTACTATTTATTTATTTGCTTATTATCGATGGGTTACAGATATACATCGCTTTTATTTAAATTGGTAATGACTTTTCGATGAAAAATAGTTAACATTTTGATAACAAATCGAAAACTTTTCGATAAAAAGTCAATAACTTTCTTATATCGAATCAAAAACTTTTCCATAACAAATCTAACGGTTAGCTAAGTTTAACTGTCGGGCCGATGAGGACCTCACATAAGCTCAATGAGTCCATAGCGTTAGCAGAAGTTTACTCAACGACCACAATGAAATGAATCTAAAATATACCGGAAACTATGTGCGTTATATAATAAGTCCGTCCTCTTGGCATATGCTATAACACAACAACATCGAAATCTATAATTTTTCCAGTAATAAATCGATCAATTTCCTATAATGAACCGATATTTCCAATCTATTCACTCCTCTCCCCATTAGTTCTTTTCTCGTTTCGTTTCATTTTTTTTCGCTACCCATCCTTTTATTTCTTTTCCTTCAAGTTTCCTTCCCTTTTTCATACCGTAAGCTATTTTATTAAGATATTTTAAAAAAATAATAAAATTATCAAATATCGGTTATGAGCCACCTAACCAACATTTTTACTATTAAAATGGAAAGTACGCATTGTTTTAGCCTACCCTAATACGCATACAAGCATAAAAATGTGCTTTCGCACACAAAAGTGAACGCAGATTTTTCGCATATTTTCACAATTGAATTGTGTGCTAAGCACATGTGTTTGTTGGTGTTGGTGTGTACTCGAGCTTTCGCCATTTTCAACTCTCCTGTTCCGCAGCCGTTCACAATTCCGATTGTGCAGCATAGTGCCAATTAGCTGCTTATTTCGCAGGCTATTATGTGAATAATTTGGGTGAATTTGACGTTAAAACCACAAAATGTACCGCTACTTACTCTTTCATGCAATTCTATTGCTTTTGATTATATTACTGTTGCTCTTGTTGCTACAGTCTCTCAGTTCCACCAAAAATATGCAATTATATTGTTTTCTGTTTATATGTTGTATATGCATCTGTATGTGTATATATATGTGTGTGTGTGTATTTGTATGTACATTAGCTTTAACTCCTTTCTCTCAACCCAACTGCGCCCCTCCTCATTCTCTTTAGCTTCGCTGCGGTTAAATTGTAAATTTATTACAATTTTATTGGCTGCACAAAGGCAAAGTAGCAAAATTTGCTTGCAACAATGCGGCAATCAGTCGTAGCACAAATGCTACAAAAGCCGCATGTGGCTTCAAGCTTTCTGTTCGCTCACTCAGTAACTTCCATATACATTCCAATATATGCAATTTGTACGTATGCATGTATGAGTGTGTGCGACGCAGGACACTATTACGTATGAATGTGTTTCAGTATTCAGATGCATTTACACGTAATTGTTATTAGTGAGAGCCAAGTACAAATTTGAGGAAATATGATTAATATGGGAACTTTACAATAGTAAACGGTATTATTGGTGAATAGCAGCATTGACTGGCCGGTTTAATGGTAAAACATAGCGCCCAAGGGTACAGTAGTTCATGCATGTTGTTTACGTAAACAGGAAGGTAATTTATTGTTGGAAAAAGGATTATTGAATTGAATGTAGTTACATATGTCCGCAAGGAATTACATAATTTGATATATATCTTCATGTAAGTTTGTTGGCTGAGTTGGTTAGGCTTAGTTAGCTTGAGAGGGCCTGAAAGGAATCTTCCACCCTTCCAATGAAGCACATATAAGTCCATTGTGTCTAATTCTTTCCACGAGATATTTCCTGCTTATGTAATCTCTAATGAACACTTTCTTCAATTACTTCCCCAAGTGTAAACAACTAAGGCCGCAAGATAGGGTTTTATAACCATTGCTATGGAAACCGGTAATCAACCATTTTCTTAGGCGCTTCGACATAGGACCAGTCAAACTCATAGAGTATGCAGATGGCGTTAAGTCACCATGAGTGGCACATATATGTCCATAATCAGCTCTCTGATGGAACAGGTATACATGCCTAATGGAAGCCCTCAAAACTACCCCCATCAGCATTGCATGCCATTATGGACATCTCGAATGTAGATCTAATAACAAAAAATATAGCGTTAACAACTGCAACATGACTCAAGGCTTCGGGCAGCTTGACTACGGAAGGTTCTGGCAAGGTTGCGAAAACGTGTAAACTGACAGCTCCAAAAAAACGAAAGAGGTCAGGTCTGCTATTTAATGTGTCGATCCAGAAATAAGTAGATCCTGCCCAGAGGTAGTGTATTTCAGGCGAAAATTGTATCCGAGAGCAAAGCAGCAGAAATTCAGGATCTGGGGTGCAAAATTTTTAAATCCGACGATATTAGATTTACAAAGTTGCTCATATCTCTAAAGAAAGGCTACTTAAGGCACATGATGGCCACACTAACTCGGGACTGCCTTCTGGCGTCACATGCATACAAATAAGGCCCCGTGAGTACCAGTGAATATAGGATGTGCGAGCTGCAGAAACAAAGGGATAAGCGCGTGTTGTGTTCGGGTTCTGCGTTCGCGACGTTAAGGCTTCATCTACTACAGGCAGCAGAGTTGCCAAACCTCGAGGCAGCTAGGTTCAGTATTAGCAAAAAAGATGGCTTTCTTTTATAATATAAGTCCTGGTTCGTAATCGGGGCTTTTCCGTTCGGTCGTCAAACAAATTCTGGTAGCACCATTCACACATTCATTCTATGTGAGGCCTTTATCGACCGGTCAGTTCAACCTAACCTAACCAGTTAAAAGCGTCGAAAATCACGCAACCAAAATCTACGATGACAACCCCTTCCCGCCATTACTTTCGCGGGTTGGGCCGACAAGTACCTAATGCACTACAATTGTTGTCGTACAGCAACCGTGCTTCCATGAACTAAAAAACATCCCTTTCTGGAAAGTTTGACATTCCATATTGCTTGTTTTTAAAAGGCCTTCTTTTGCTCTTTCGTTTTGGTCTACGAACATCCTGAAATGGAGTCAATCTTCTCTTCCTCCTAGATATATTAACATCTGTGATTTGGCCAACCCTTTGCTGAAGTATTTATCAACTCTGGTTCCATCGCGAGTATTTAAAGAATGTGTGCTCAACATCGTCCTCAGCTTCGTCACCGAAAACGCACTTAGGATCTTCTGTACAAATATTTTTTTAAGTAATCTCGTATAGAGAGCATTTGGGTAATATAGTAGTTTATTTCGCGAACCCTTCTTCCCTTTGATCCATGCTTAACATCTGTGATTAATTTTGTCACAGCATAACCGTTTCTTTCCTGCTCCCCTGACTAAGATCTATCATTCGCTCTTGCTCCGTCCAATAACCTTCTTATTTCCAGCGTTAATAGGTCGAAGGGGATTGTTCTGGTAATCACTTGTATGGTCTATTAGACCCACTCAAAACGTTTATTCACGATGAAAGGATAAAGTGTTTTCCTTCAATCGAACGCTTGCGAAATGGAAACAATTCTGTAGTGTCCAACAGTATGAAAGAAAGTCGCCTCCCATCTTCCTTTCAAGTTAAATAATAAACCCAAAATATCAACTAATATATTATTAACCCAAATCTCTGTAAAAAAATAATCAGTCAAAAATCTAATTTTTTTTTCTTATATATACGTTTTTATTTTTCTTTTTCAATCTTAAAACAAAGGGAAGATGCCAGTAAAATAGGGCTGTCCTAATATTTTCAGTTGGCACTATGAACAACCAACTTAAGCATAGACGATCGATGAACTCACGCTGGGTACTAAACGAGGAGCTGTAGCCTGCGATATCACTTAAATAAGGTAAATCTACCCGATTCACACATTTGTCCAGCTCACATTCTCTGCGAAAGCGAAGCTCTGGCAACGTTAATACCACGATACAAAAAACGGAGTTAGTTCCATTTAATGTGACGTTAGCGCTTGACTTTTACGGGAACAATGCAATTTCACCAAAAACAAGCTACCAGATCGAAAAATGTTACGAATTTTTCTAATTTTGATGGATTTCATATTACAGGATACAATAAAATTACTTTCAAAGTTATTATAAATAAAAAATTAGAGAAAACAAACTTTTTTTAAAAATAAGCTTTTATTATTGGTTAATAAAATTAATTAAAAGTAAAAATAAATTGGCTGTAAAGAAATATAACACTTTATAATTTCATTGTAACTTTTAACGATAATTAGGTTTTTTGTCTGCGACAAAAAAATTCCATATGGTACATAATTATATATTTTTAACATTAAACTTTACACCTAAATTATTAAATCTTAGAGTTTATATAGCAGTCCTAAGTGTTCTACTAAAAGCGTGTTAAATTTTGATGGTATAATTAAGAAAACTTACGACCTCCTTTTCTTGCTATCACAATGTAAAACGCTTTTATTAGAACAATTAGGACTGCTATATAAACTCTAAGATTTAATAATTTAGGTGTACAATTTTAATGTGAAAAATATATAATTATGTCCAAAATATAATTTTCTTGCCGCAGACGAGGAAGCCTAATCATCGTTAAAGGTTACAAAGAACTTATAAAGTGTTATATTTCTTTACAGCCAATTTATTTTTACTTTTAATTAATTTTATTAACCAATAATAAAAGCTTATTTTTAAAAAAGTTTTATTTCTTTTAATTTTATTTTTTACTTTTTGTTCGGTATATTAACAAGTACTAAAATTTGCCCTTAGAAAAGTTCTTTTCTTAAATTAATTTAGATATCAATTTAATTTTTAGTAGGGTAAAATATTGTTTAAATTTGTTATATAATATTTACGTTATTTGTAACGTTTCTCATCCTATCCATTTCTTTTAATGCATTAACATTACCAGGTTTCTTCGAAGTCAACTTTGAACAGTCAAATTCTTCCATTCGAATGCTTACTAACTTAAAATCATATTTTATTTTGACTTTGCCTATGTCACGTTCAGTTTAAAACTACTCATTGCAGATCTCTGCTCTGTTTTAAAATAAAATTCCAACTTTCGCTTAGCTAAAATTCCACCGCCAAAAATCTGTAAAACAAAATCTAGTGCGCAGAAAAGTATGCAACATTTAGCGATAACAGCCTAACTTCTACGTTCGTTGTATACACGAAACAAGCCGAAGTTACCTGCGTTCTTGAGGACTTAGGCTTTTATGCCAAGGTTAGCACAAATCTGTACCGATAACTCTGTTATCGATTAATTTATACAATTCTCGCAAAGCAATATTGCATTGTCATCGGAGTTATAGATGTGTGCAAAAAATTTCAGCTCAATCGGACACCGGGAAGTGTATCAAATTTAACTTGCAAGATTTCATTACAAACAACAGCCAAGTGAAACTAAATAAAAGTTTATAAAAAGAAATATAAAGATGATACAAAAATTTTAAGGACTACCTTTATATAAATGGACCAAAAAATAGAAAGCAATTTTTCCTTTAATACAGACAAAATCTTGTTGAATTTTGACCAAAAAACTTTAACAATAGCTCTTGTAAAATAATTTTGAGATTTAAAACTATAAATGTGGAGCGCAATCTTTCCATTTAAGGCAAACCATGTACTTGGGATTAACTAATTGATTATTTAAAATTTAAGCATGTGCTCTACGTTTATAATTTTAAATCCCAAAATTCTTTTAAAAGAGCTATTGTTAAAGTTTTTTAGTCAAAATTCAACAAGATTATGCCTGTATTAAAGGAAACATTGCTTTCTATTTTTTGGGCCATTTATATAAAGGTAATCCTTAAAATTTTTTTATCATATTTTTGTTTTCACTTTTTTAGTGCTGCATACAAAAAGGCATTCGGAATTTTGGGTTCAGACTCACGGCCCAAGTTTCAAGTCTCTATCTCACCGGGAAGTTACTTAAAAATCGATCGCAAGATTCTCTGCCTTTTTTCAGGGATTTTCAGGGATTTTCGTTTATCACGATTCGTCTGCCACCTGGCGGCATTTTGTTTTCCACAAATTGTAGTGCCATCGACTCCCAAGCTATGTGCTAAGTTACAAGTCTCTGGATCACCGAGAAGTTAGTTAAAAGTCGATCGCAAAACTTTCATTTTAAAATTAATTTTATGTATATCTCGATCCGTGCGCCACCTAGCGGATTTTTTTTCATTTGTATTGTAATGTCTCCTAGATCTGAACTATGCTCTAAGTATCAAGTGTTTTTAGTCGCCAAGGCTATTTAGTCGCCATTACTTCCTATGGGCATTTCTCTCCGTTCCCTTTCAGCATGCATTAATTTCGTCATTACTTAGAGGCCATCTTGCTCCCAGCAGTCCAACAATCTATTTGTCCAAAGATTCGTGGAACTAAATTCTCAATGGAAGGCTCCTCTCCAAAAACTCTGTGTACAGTGAGTACTTCTTCGTAAAACAGTGCAACATTACTTGTTCTGCGCTTTCCAGTTCGGAGGGACAGTGTGGACAGAAATGACCCTCCTCTATCGCACGCTTATATAGATATTCCTTGAAGCCGCCATGCCCGCTCAATATCTGTGTGAGGTAACATAGTTCGTCGTGTTTTCGCTCATACCACTCCGCTATATTCCGAAATAGCCTGAAGGTCCAGCGCCCTTTTCTCGATTCTTTTTTTTTTTTTTTTTTTTTTTTTTCATGGACGTTGTGGCAGCGCGCTGCCCTCAAGTGGCCCAATGAAACCAGGCTAATCCTGTTCAAGCGATCGATTTATATATATATATAATTTTTTTTTTTTTTTTTTTTTTTTTTATTTTGCCGAGTCTTTGATGGGCAGCGGTTTGTCAAGCGTCACGATCTGAGACTGCTCAGCTACAGAAGAAATTTCATCAGCCAAGCGTAATACTTAAAGAGAACAGAAGCAAACGTATTATACATTAATTTAGAGAGGTGAGAACAATCTTTTTTATAGAAAAAAGGGAGTCCGAGCTATCAAATGTGTTTGAGTGAGAGTTATAGTCTTGGCATAAACGCCGAAAAGGTTCATTTTGTTCGAAATTCGTTCTACATTGTTTCAGCAGAAGAGGTTTGAAGTGTCTCGATGTCCGAGAGGGAACGCAAAAGTTCACTTCATTCAGAAGGAATGGGCTCGAAATTGATCCATTTAAAAGTTTTGTCATAAATATCACACCAAGCATTTCCCTTCGACTAGCAAGAGTTGGAAGATTGATAAGCTTTAATCGATTAGTATAAGGTGGAAGATTAGTTAAAGAGTCCCATTGGAAATTTCTTAAGGCAAATAGTAAAAATTGTTTTTGTATTGATTCGAGACTGTCTGCATGGACTTGATAACGCGGATTCCAAATTATCGAGCCGTATTCTAATATTGGCCTAACTAATGTTGTAAAAAGTGCTTTAGTTATGTAAGGGTCGTTAAATTCTTTTGACCACCGTTTAACAAATGCAAAAACACCTTTACCTTTATTCACTGTAGCATTAATATGAAGATTGAAACTAAGTTTGGAATCCATCATGACTCCCAAGTCAATAAAATTATTTACAGTTTCTAGACTATAATTGTTAATTGTATATGAAGCTGGTGGCGAAACTCTCCGAGAAAAACACATGAATTTACATTTTTTGAGATTGAGCGGCATATAATTTACATTGCACCAGGTAACCAAGTGATTTAAATCCATTTGAAGCAAGGAATGTTCCTCAACCGAGGCACATGATTTGAAAAGTTTTACATCGTCTGCGTACATCAAGATTTTTGAGTATTTAATTGTACCAGATATATCGTTTATGAACAACAAGAACAGAATCGGACCAAGATGGCTGCCCTGAGGAACACCAGAAGAAACATTGATGACCCCAGAAAGTGTATTTTTAAAGATTACTTTTTGCGTACGATAACCAAGATACGAAGAAATCCAACATATAAGACGGGGTTGAAAACCGAGTTGACTGAGCTTATGAATAAGTAATGGGTGTGATACTTTGTCGAAAGCTTTACTGAAATCTTCCCACCGTTCTTGCCATCTAACTATTGTTCGTGACCTAGCGTTTTTCTTAGCATCTTCAGATGGTCGGCTGATTCCAATGCCATACAGATCGCAATTTCACGTGATAGTAGATCTACTGGGATTTTCCTGGATAAAACATGGATCGCGTCGTCGGACACCGTCCGATAAGTACATACTATTCGTATAGCAGTAATGCGGTAGGCTGCCAGTATCTTTTTGCTGGACCATTTTAGATCCGTGCCATACTGGTGCTGCATATAATATTATAGAGCTGGTTACGTTGGATAACAGCTGACGGGTAGCTTCCCCTGGGCCACCGATGTTCATTATTCGCGTTAGGGCTCCACTAACTCTAGAAACTTTCTCCCCCACGCCCTGAAGTGCTTCTTTAAAGTTAGTTTTGAGTCAATGATTACTCCTAGATATTTCAAGGAAGGCCCTGAATTTATTTGATAATTTCTTATGGATAGGACTAACTCATCCACAGTCGGCTTTGAGCTCACCAAAACGCCCCAGTAGGTTAGGGGCTTAGAATATACCCGCGGTAGGTATGCCTATCGTAAGAGGCGACTAAAATACCGGATTCAAGGGGTTTGTGTAGCGAGCCATTTCAGGTTGCCAGCGCAATACATAGCTTCTCCAAACCCAATTGTCAACCTTACCTATCCGTGTCGAATCCTGTTCCATTAACAACCGGGGCTCTGGCGACCCCGAACTCTTCATGGATCTAGTGGTGGGATGGCGGTATGGCCTAGAAGGTCGCATGTGGTCGAAACAAATCGTTCCCGAGATGGTCGGGCTTGGTACCGGAACGTACCGGATCATTACATAATGCTTGGAGCAGATCAAGTTTCTTGGCCACTGTTACGAGAATGTCATCTGCATAGCCGACAATTTTCGGGCCTCCGGGAAGGTCGATTTGTAGCACACCCTCATACATCGCATCCAAAGAACCTGATGAGCATAAAAAGGTCCCAGCCTAATCCACTATGAGTCGGCATAGGACGTTGACAGGTGAATCCAGTATTCAGAGTCAAATACCTGAGACTCGCAGTTGAGGAAAACAGACTCCCCATAGTGCCACAAGTCACTCTGGCACAATTTCGAACTGAATATTGTTTAAACCCTTACTTATCCAGAATCAGTCTCGACACACGTCTTGCATGTCTTGCATGTAATGTATGTTAATATGTTACCAACCATCATTTCAGTTGCGAAGTAGAACCAACACTTCTAATAGCCATGTCTCTTGGGGCCACCCCTATTGAAACTGCAAGTTTTCTTGGACTACCGCTAGATGTGGTAAAGCTCTGCTATAGGAAGAAGAATAACAAGAAGATCTCAGTAGAAGTTTGCCATTAAGCAATTCCTGATATCCCTAGTTACTCTAAATCGTTCCATAACCTTGAATTGTAGTATGTACGCTTGCTACTAACCCAAAGTAGCTTTATTTAAAAATGAGAGTGAGACTCCACCCAAACAACTAGAACAAAAAATGCACTTTCACATGTACGAGGCATTTCAAACGTTTGCAAGCAAAACGCCCCTATGCATACAAACACTTCAAGTGATATTCTTGCCACTTGCCGTTAGCCACAAAAGCAGTGACCGAAATTAGAGGATTTGCGTTGCTCAATCTCAGTACTCAGCAATTTGGTGCGACAAAAAACCACGTAAGCACCCAACTATGTAGATACATATGTTTTTCAATTCTCAAGTTCATATACTATACTAGTTTACCCCAATCAACCAAATTAGAAGCGCTCCGAGCAAGAGTAAAATAAATTAAATGTAAGGCACGATAACCTCCGAAGAGATTTTAGGCCGAGCTTCTCTTCCAATTTGCGCGTGCTCCTTTTAATTTTCTTACAAATTGGCGGGACGGGACTTACTTGTTTTATGTCCATTCCGAACTGCATCTGCAAGGCAGATAAGTTTTCACTGAGAGCTTTTCATGGCAGAAGTAGACTCGGAGTGCTTGCCAAACACTGCCGAGGGGCGACCCCGTTCGAAACATGTTCTTCTAATTGAAAAGACCTGTTTCTAAAATTTTAATGTTGCTTAGTCCGGGGGTGAACCCAGAATCTACGGCGTGGTAGGCGGAGCACGCTACCATCACCCTACGGCGGCCGCCGAGCAAGAGTAAAAAGAAAGAGGTTACCTCAGTAGCAGCACTGGGAGGTAAGTTTTACAATATCATCAGTCCGAAAAGTTGCTTAAGAATTACTTTTTCTTATATATTAAGGATTCTTTTAGAGGTCCTTAGCATTGTTGGAGTTTAAAGGCATAGTGTCGAGAGGCCAGTTTGTGCACCTTGAATTTCCCTTCAAGAAACTTTTAGTTTTTATTAAACATCACGGACGAATTAAAATTTTAGCTGGAGGCACTTGTGTAGAGAATTCCGATATCTCTCGCATTTAAAGCCACCTAAAACATCAATTTTCCTTAAATGTTTATTATGGCAATCGTTCCTAGGATATGCGCACCGCACAGGGAGTTCTAATTATGCACTTTGTAGGTCTCCTTTGTAGGATGGGTGTTGTCTGTTTGCGTTTGCACTTATAATATTAGGGTGTCTGTCATACCGTTAAGGTATTTTTTCTTCAAAACTAAAACAAGTTTATTTTTCAAATTTCAAGTAACTTATGTTTAAACTTTTATTCTAAAGGCTGATAACAGCTCTCATATATCACCTTAGAACTCGTTTCTCCTAAAAACACTGGAACGGCTTATTGACCTGTGCGTATGAAACAGGATTCTTCGGGGACTTAAAAATGTCCTGTCTGGGGACATTGGTTATGTCCTGGTAGGCTTGTGAGTCGAGGAGGCTATGGTTATGTCCTGGTAGGCTTGTGAGTCGAGGAGGCTATGGTTAAATTCATTAATAAACTTGTGTGCAACAAAATTGTCACATCGGAGTGTGAAGAGGCTAAACCCGGGAAAAACGTATGCACAATTATGCCAAGGGAATTGTTATATCTCCTCTACTCTTGCTTGTGGCATTAAAATAGCTTCTAGGAGGCAACAGCTTTCGAATGGTGGCCTGCAATTACTGTCGGAGGTATATTTCCACACTCCCTGCCTGATAGTTTACAGGATTGTCTGGACTGGGTGGGCTGAGCCATATGAACTGGCAACCAATACTGCAAAAACGGAGCTGTTTCTTTTAACGAGGAGATACAAGATTCCCGCTTGTACTGCTGCAGGGTGGCCATCGGTTCTCGCCAAGGGTGGTATAACGGTTTCATAATATTACAGTCCAACCGATTCTTCTCTATATGGTAGTGTTATGGTGGGAAGAGAAAAACATGTTAACGTTATTTGTTGTGCGCTCAATGGTGGTATAAAAATGGTTGACCTTGCTTGCGGTTCGGGAGCAATATTCTAATACTAATATCATCTGTATCCCGGGACATACACGTGGCAATTATCGCACAGACTTCCTAGCGTGCAAATGTACAACTGAACTGAACGTGGGTGGATATAGGAAATACAGAGATGGGCCTCGAGAAAGCTAAGCAAACTCTGGGCGAATACTATCTCGCCGGAAATGAATAGCAAGCGATCTGCTAAAATAATTTGGTTCACCAAGTTTCATCTACCAATGGTGATTGGAAATTTGACGGATCACTGTTCAATCGGAGTCCATGCGGTATGTCTTATTATAGTGAACATCTCCTGGAGCAGCAGCTGACAATTTGTTATTTGTAGAACACAAATTAAAATAAAACCAGTGAATTCAGGTTCTTAGAGTGTCTCTCCTGGACATTTCCGCAACACTATCCAAACGCAGAACATCAACAACATCCCCGATAGTTGTCCAATAAATCTATCCCTAACTTTAGATCCGATTGGCACCACCTTTTCCGATATTCATATCATTTAGAGTGGTGCTGGATTTTCGATTTCCATCTCTTTATTGAAGCTTCACTCAAATGAAACTAGTACTTCCTAGAAGAAGTGAAGGTGTTTCTCTTTAAATTTTTTCAAAAGCGCAAGTTTCAGGGATGTATTTGAGACTGGAGTACCAACCCCTCTCTAAAGTTTTCATCTTTCGATGCAGGTTTATATTCAGTAGAGAACTGAATGGGTTCGGCGGTAAAGTTGGTAAGGTTTAGAGCATTCATTCAACTGGTGTGCCTCCAAGCTGCGCTGAGCTGAGTGCTGGCTAATATACAGATATGCGATAGAAAATATAGGGAAAATTGCCTTCTATGGCCATCGTACAGACACACAGCGTAATAATTGCTTTCATTCAGACATGAAAACACAAAATTTTTAAAAAATTATTGATTATAGATATGGAATGGACATTACTAAAGCTTTCTTCCGTGAAATTGAAATTGCAATGATTATAAAAAATTTATAAATACAAAAGAACTATTCAGACTTTCCCAAGAGGTAGAATCAATTTGAGACCGTACTTTCTTATACAGAAACTTTTCAAAAAACCGCATTGGGCCTGTTTGATCCGAAATATAAAACCAACTTCAAAAACTTTGTGCAGCCTAATCCATGTATTTTCTGTATCTTGAATGCAAATGTGTGTATGCAACTTATTCGTGGCACTGCAATAAGCGCAACCGACATTGCAATTACCCAACGGTAAGCAAAGAGCGGAGCTTTGTTTGTACTTTGTTACTCTGCTTTGGCTAATTAAAAATTAGGACCATTGAGCACCCAAACACAAGTAAAAACTTACATTTCATTCATATCAGTGACAACAACAACAATAACAACAATAAACTAACTAACGACAAACAACGATTCGCAGAGTTGTTGTATTGTGGCTCTTTCAAATACCCTGCAGACAAATTCTTCAATTAGCCTGTGAAGAGAGTCACAGAGATTACCTTCTAATAGCGTAGAATTGGGGTTAAAAGAATAAACTACGAAATTTTGTTGAACCGAAAATCTAAGGTTGCTTGAATTTCGTTTCATACCAATGACTCATAACGCCTTAGTGATTCTGACTTCGTTACAAGTCAAGCCAGCTTTACCCGTTTCACGATAATAGACGGCATTTGGGAGCACAAACGTATATCAAGTATTACTCATTTTGCCTCTCCTAACTCTGTGCAGGTCTTGCGGTTCATCTTCCGAATACGGCTGTCGATTTAAATAATATTTTGGGTGCTTCATCCAATCGCATTAATGACCCAACCAACAAAGCATTTGGGCATTTACTCGTTGCAGGTTTTTACTTCGATACTCGCCGCCGGCATCACTGATAGAACCATAAATCTTGCGGAGAAGTTTTCACTTGAGCACTTGAGCACGCGAAGAGCCATCTTATCTTCTCTCGACTCGGTCCACGATGCCATGCCATATGTCAGCATAGGTATGATAAGCGACTTTTCCATCATAAGTTAAAAAAAAAAAAAATGGAATGAAAGGGAGTCGCCATTTCGGAAGCCTTATTTGTTTTCGTATGGCTAGGAGAGGTTCTTTCCAATCCGTACGGAGCTGGAGGTATTGACAAACGTTATTTGGTAGAGCCTTATTAGCTTTGCATACAAAGCGGCTTAGATGGAACTACTTTTAGCGTTGTCAAATACTGTTTTGAAGTCGACGAGAAAATATCGAGTGTCGGTTATCTTATTGCGAGCCTTCACCACTATTTGGCGCATCGTGAAGATCTGGTCTGTGGTAGATTGGTCGCTAGTGTGTCATTAAACGGATCCACTACTTTGGACCTACTAATAAAAGTTTGCTTCGATTACGGATTGTAAAACGTAATACGGCCCATGTCTGAAACCGCAATAAGGTCCAATCAGTTCGTTGATTTTGGTCTTTCGCACAGGACGCTAGGCAGGACGTTATGTTCATTTTTTGCGGATTAGGCAAAGCACACTTAAATTTTAATCTGTTGGTATGCGACCATATTTTGTCTGGACGACATGATCGATTTGATTTCGTATTCTTCCATCACTGGCAGCCAAGTTATTTGGTGTATGTGTTTATTCTGGCGCCTGGCACCACAAGTGACCATATTTCGAGCCGCGGTCAAGTCAAGCAGCCTTAACCCGTTGGGAGATGTTACATCGTGGATGCAAAATTTTTCTACTAAGGACCTAACCCGACTTGCTTTCCCCATCTTAGCATTCAAGTCGGCCAGTATTAAACAAAAATAAATGTAAGGAGCGATAACCTCCGCAGTAATTTTAGGCCGAGCTTCTCTTCCAATTTATGTCGTGCTCCTTTTTAATTTACTTGTTTTATGCCGACTCCGAAAGGCATCTCATGCCAGAAATATGCTCGGAGCGCTTGCCAAACACTGCCGAGGGGCGACCACGCTTAGACAAATTTTCCTCTAATTGAAAAAACCTGTTTCTAAAATTTTGATGTTTCTTTGCCCGGGACTTGAACCCAGGATCTTCGGTGTGGATGGCGGAGCACGCTACCATCACACCACGGCAATCGTCCAGTATTATTTAATTTTAATGACGGGGGCAATCATCATATGTATTTCCTTGTTTCTCATTCAAGGAGGTATTGCCCTTATTTCTATACGTCTTCGTTTTTATTTAACCCTTCCCGTTCCAATTCCTTTTAGATCATATTCCCTTTTATTGCTCATATTCCTGCTGCCGTTGTTTTCTTATTCAATTCCTGTTCCTATTACCATCTGGAACATCCTATATTCTAATTCCGGTTCTCACACCCATTCCCATTACTCCGCTTCCACCTCCTCCTCTCTTTCTTCTACTGCATCTTACCTCACTATTCCACTTTCTCTCCCGCGTTTGTATGATCCCTATATCAATTATTAGATAGTATGGGCCGCCATGTTGTGATGGTAGCGCGCTCTGCCTACCATGCTGAATATCCTGGGCTAACGCCCCAGGAAAAGCAACATCGAAAATTTTTTCTAAGCTGGATCACTCATCGGCAGCGATTTGGCAATCAGTCCGAGTGTATTTCTGCCATGTAAAACTTCTCAGTGAAAAGTTATCTACCTCGCAGATGCTCTTCAGAGTCGGCATAAAACATATAGGTCCCGTCCCGCCAATTTGTAGGAAAAATTGAAAGGAGCACGACGCAAATTGGAAGACATGTTCGGCCTAAAATCTCTTCGGAGCGCCTTACATTTATTTACTTTTTTGTTTAGTCCCGAATGCATTCCAGACTAGTCGCAATAATTGCAGGGAATTTCTGAATGATATTATGTATACATGTATGTATGTAGCACAAATCACAGAACAAGAGCGCAGAAAGTGGTGTTGACGCTACGCTCGTCGTGTGGCAAGCGAATTGTGGCTGCCACAATGGCAATACAACAACAACACATGGATATGTGGATGCATTATTTAAGAGCTGCAAGCAGACAAACAGCTTTCACCGACTGGCCACAGACAGTGGTATTCCTACTTACACAATTAAACTGAGTTTTAATTTAATTGAATGTATTACAAAGTGGAAACGTTTTTAATGAGAATGAGGTGTAAGTAGTAACACCTAGTATTTTATTGTTGTTGTAATTTGTTTGCTTGGAAAAATAATTTTGGAAATGAACTTCGTAATGTAATCATTAAATATTTCTTAGGGAAATGAATAAAGGACTTAAATCCTCTGACAGTTGCCAAGTACATTTAGATAGATAGTAAGATGAAGAGAGATGATAGGAAGTAGATGTGCTTCTGGCTAGGTAGTTAAATACTTAATATCAACTTGTTCCTGCCCTCTTGGAAAGGTTGGCAATGTAGTAAGATGGAGGTTGATTCGTTAGGCGCATCCCGTATATACTTGAACCGTAACTCAGCGTTTTCGTTGTATTAAGGGCTTGCAACCTAAAGAAATAATTTTTTTATAAAACGGCATAAAATGCCTCGATGAGGCAAAACCATTTGCCAAATACTTTGGCAAAGATACCAAGGAAGATATTGACCTATAACGTCCGCATCTTAATTAGGTGTGTAGGCCTGTCCAGCGTATGGAGTATTAATAAAGTTAAAACGGACTATATATCCCCTATGATAATTCCCCTTGCAAACTACTTACCAAATCGTGCTATGTGGTAAGAAGCAAATAAAAGAAGGATAACTTTTTCGTAGGTTCTGAAGATAGGCTTTTATGGATGGAATGTGAAGTTGGGCGGAAATATTGCCAAATTCTTAAAGTCACTTTGATATATTTGCGACTATGAGGTGAGGCAGTTTCAACAGTGTTGGACTAACGATGCTGCTTTTAGAGGCGTAGGTTCCCCATTACACTTGAAAAGATGGTCGGTGTCATGCGGGGGATCATCGCATCCAGGACATACATTTGTTGGGGTTGATTAAGGACAAATAAGAGTTCAACCAATTACATTATACAGTACGAAGTTGGGCCAGAGTGACATGTGTCTTGTTTGGTAGTTTTCTTTCTTCTTAGCTTATAAGTTTACTGTTTCTGTGTGGATTAAGCTTAGGGCCCTGCCATGCTTATCTGGATCAAACGGCTGTGTAGGCAGGTGATGGTTCTCATAACAGGCTTACATTCTAGGACGATAAATGTTTTCTGTGAAAAAGGGCGAAATCGGTTGAAGCCACGCCCAGTTTTTAAACACAGTCGACCGTCTGTCCTTTCGATCGGCCGTTAACACGATAACTTGAGCAAAAATCGATATATCTTTACTAAACTGAGTTCACGTTCTTATCTGAACTCACTTTGTATTGGTGTAAAAAATAGCCGAAATCCGACTATGACCACGCCCACTTTTTCGATATCGAAAATTACGAAAAATGAAAAAAATGCTATAATTATATACCAAATACAAAAAAAGGGATGAAACATGGTAATTGTATTGGTCTATTGACGCAAAATATAACTTTAGAAAAAAACTTGGTAAAATGGGTGTGACACCTACCATATTAAGTAGAAGAAAATGAAAAAGTTTTGCAGGGCGAAATCAAAAGCCCTTGGAATCTTGGAAGGAATACTCTTCGTGGTATTACATATATAAATAAATTAGCGGTACCCGACAGATGACGTTGTGGGTCACCCTGGTCCACATTTTGGTCGATATCTCGAAAACGCCTTCACATATACAACTAAGGGCCACTCCCTTTTAAAACCCTCATTAATACCTTTAATTTGATACCCATATCGTACAAAAAAATTCTAGAGTCACCCCTGGCCCACCTTTATGGCGATATCTCGAAAAGGCATCCACCTATAGAACTAAGGCCCACTCCCTTTTAAAATACTCATTAACACCTTTCATTTGATACCCATATCGTACAAACATATTCTAGAGTCACCTCTGGTCCACCTTTATGGTGATATCCCAAAAAGGTGTCCACCTATAGAACTAAGGCCCACTCCCTTTTAAAATACTCATTAACACCTTTCATTTGATACCCATATAGTACAAACAAATTCTAGAGTCACCCCTGGTCCACCTTTATGGCGATATCTCGAAAAGGCATCCACCTATAGAACTAAGGCCCACTCCCCTTTAAAATACTCATTAACACATTCTAGAGTCACCTCTGGTCCACCTTTATGGTGATATCCCGAAAAGGCGTCCACCTATAGAACTAAGGCCCACTCCCTTTTAAAATACTCATTAACACCTTTCATTTGATACCCATATAGTACAAACAAATTCTAGAGTCACCCCTGGTCCACCTTTATGGCGATATCTCGAAAAGGCGTCCACATATAGAACTAAGGCCAACGCCCTTTTAAAATACTCATTTACACCTTTCATTTGATACCCATATCGTACAAACAAATTCTAGAGTCACCTCTGGTCCACCTTTATGGCGATATCCCGAAAAGGCGTCCACCTATAGAACTTAGGCCCACTCCATTTTAAAATACTCATTAACACCTTTCATTTGATACCCATATAGTACAAACAAATTCTAGAGTCACCCATGGTCCACCTTTATGGCGATATCTCGAAAAGGCGTCCACATATAGAACTAAGGCCAACGCCCTTTTAAAATACTAATTAACACCTTTAATTTGATACCCATATCGTACAAACAAATTCTAGAGTCACCCCTGGTCCACCTTTATGGCGATATCTCGAAAAGGCATCCACCTATAGAACTAAGGCCCACTCCCTTATAAAATACTCATTAACACCTTTCATTTGATACCCATATAATACAAACAAATTCTAGAGTCACCCCTGGCCCACCTTTATGGCGATATCCCGAAAAGGCGTCCACCTATAGAACTAAGGCCCACTCCCTTTTAAAATACTCATTAACACCTTTCATTTGATACCCATATAGTACAAACAAATTCTAGAGTCACCCCTGGTCCACCTTTATGGCGATATCCCGAAAAGGCGTCCACCTATAGAACTAAGGCCCACTACCTTTTAAAATACTCATTAACATCTTTCATTTGATACCCATATAGTACAAACAAATTCTAGAGTCACCCCTGGTCCACCTTTATGGCGATATCCCGAAAAGGCGTCCACCTATAGAACTAAGGCCCACTCCCTTTTAAAATACTCATTAACACCTTTCATTTGATACCCATATAGTACAAACAAATTCTAGAGTCACCCCTGGTCCACCTTTATGGCGATATCCCGAAAAGGCGTCCACCTATAGAACTAAGGCCCACTCCCTTTTAAAATACTCATTAACACCTTTCATTTGATACCCATATAGTACAAACAAATTCTAGAGTCACCCCTGGTCCACCTTTATGGCGATATCTCGAAAAGGCATCCACATATAGAACTAAGACCAACGCCCTTTTAAAATACTCATTAACACCTTTCATTTGATACACATGTCATACAAACACATTCCAGGGTTACCCTAGGTTCTTTTTACAACATGGTGATTTTCTCTTACTTTGTCGCCACAGCTCTCAACTGAGTATGTAATGTTCGGTTACACCCGAACTTGGCCTTCCTTACTTGTTTTATATTTCTTTGTATATCCACTACCATCTCGGAAACGGGTTAACCGATGTGAATCAAATTTCGTACATCGATATAGTATTACATTTAAAAACTTTTCACCTAGGTGTTGCCACTGAAGATGTTTTCACAAGGTTGCCACCTTTTGCCAATAAGGGTATCAGTCTCTTACAAAATTGATCACCACTCAAAAATCACGGGTATGCGCAGCCGTTTTTGTTATTAAACTTTGAAATAAACACAAGCGTATATATTGCCAGAAAAGTACTGACATGATATGCCATGAAAAAAAGATATATCTTTTTGTTTGCAAGGTTTTTAAAAAATTTAATATTGAAAAGTAATAGTATTACAAGTAGAATAACTCAGTTAAAACATGCGGCATAAACAATTTAACATATGAATTAAAAACACATTTACCTGCCTAAAAGAAAATGTAACTAGATTTGATTAAGGCTAAACAAGTGAACAAGTATTTAGGTTAGAAATGTATATTGCTTTTTAATCCAAAAATACATCGAACTGCACACAATTTTTATACAACTTAAGATGTGCGCGGCTAGCTCCGTCGACACAAGCACCGTCCTATGAATGGTTTTTTGCTGCTTTGGTCCATAATTTATCGGAATTTTGATGCCATTTAGCGCGGTGGTAGTGCCTTACAGAGATAAAGCCATGCTAGGTAGCTTTGCGAAGGTTAGCAGTGAAACGAGGGAGCAGGACGATTTCCAACATCTTCACTACTGGCGAGAGAAGTGATATCGAGCGATATAACCCAACTTCGTTAGGTTTTCTAAGTTTTAGAAGTGAAGTTATTATTGCCATTTTCCATTCTTGGGAATGACAAAGAACTTTGATGAAAAGTTGAGCACGGTCGTCAGGTAGCTTACTCTCTCATCGCCAAGGTGTTCCAGAATTTGTATGTGTATTTGCTCTGGACCTATTGATTAAGAGGGTTTGGTTTTTTAATGGCTTCTTGTGGAAGTGATAGTGACGAGCGGTACGCCAAGCTTGTGCTTATGTGGTCGTCTACACCTCTGCATGACGTCTCGCCTTGTCGTCTAAAGAATGCAGTACAAAATGCCGGCAGAAAGCGCTAACGCGTTTTTTGAGCTCGACAGAGATTACAGTTGAGGTTCCTGATGTGAGGTTCTGTAGGGTCGATTTAGTTTTTCTACCGGCCGAAGTTGACGTGATGACTGTGTGGAGCGTGCGCTCGATTTGCCTGAGTGCAGTCGGAATGGGGAGAGCAGCGAAAGATTGATTAATGGAAGTTGTATAGTCTTCTCAATTTGCTTGCTAAAATTAATAAAAGTCCGAATTTCAGAGGTGATGAAATTTGCTGATCACTGTACTGTGAGAGGTACGAGCAGGTGGTCGGATGCTAAGGTAAGCAACGGCTGCCATACAACGCAGTTTATTTATAGGTACTGCGCTGACAATGGGAACGTCTGGCGATCTGTAACAATTACTTGCGTTTCGAGTGTGGACATCGCCATTTATAGTGCAGAAACTCGTGTTGTTGTTGTGTTAATGATAAAGATATTCCCTGAAGGTTTTGGGGAGTGTTATCGATGTAGATGGCCCTTTGTCGGATATAAATCCGCTAGGTTCCGATAAAAAAGCGCCCGAGAATCTCGGCAATGATTAACATGACTACATTAAACCTCCTAGGCCATCCCGCCACCACCCAATATTTCACTGAGGAACTTGGGGTCGCCAGAACCTCGCCGGCTATGTGTATGGCACATTCATAATTGTAACAGGATTCCCCTCATTTAGGTGAGGTAGACAATTGGGTTGCGGAAGCTAGTATTTTGTATTTGCTGTGCTTGCTCCCTGCCTCTGGTGTCAGGGCTGCATACCTTAAGGCGCAAAGCAGAGTTTTGTTCCTGTTAACGTGACATGTTAGTGTAATGTTGTTTTTGTCAAGTTTCACTACTGATAGTATTCAAGAAAATTGGAATTCCCTAATAACCTTTCAAGTTTACTTGATTTAAATTTCTAATGAAAATATGAAAAAGCCACAGATTTCCTTTTGAGCTTCGTTAAATAAAACAAAATGTGAGTTAAATTAATCGCTTGAATAAGCTGCAAATACTTTCAACACGCACACAATTATATGGAACAAGTAAGGAAGGTTAAGTTCGGGTGTAACCGAACATTAGATACTTAGTTGAGAGCTATGGTGACAACATAAGGGAAAATAACCATGTAGGAAAATGAACCGAGGTAAACCCTGGAATGTGTTTGTATGACATGTCTATCAAATGAAAGGCACTAAAGAGTATTTTATGAGGGAGTGGATCATAGTTCTATAGGTGGACGCCATTTAGGGATATCGCCATAAAGGTGGATCGGGGTTGACTCTAGAATTTGTTTGCACGATATTGGTATCAAATTAAAGGTACTAATGAGAGTTTTAAAAGGGAGTGGTGGTAGTTGTATATGTGAAGGCGTTTTCCAGATATCGACCAAAATGTGGACCAGGGTGACCCAGAACATCATCTGTTGGATACCGCTAATTTATTTATATATATATAATACCTGCCAAGATTTCAAGGGTTTTTTATTTCGCACTGCAGAACTTTTTCATTTTCTTATACTTAATATGGTAGGTGTCACAACCATTTTACAAAGTTTTTTCTAAAGTTATATTTCGCGTCAATAAACCAATCCAATTACCATGTTCCATCCCTTTTTTCGTATTTGGTATAGAATTATGGCATTTTTCGTTATTTTCGATATCGAAAAAGTAGGCGTGGTCATAGTCGGATTTCGTGAATTTTTTATACCAAGATAAAGTGAGTACGTGAACTAAGTTCAGTAAAGATATGTCGATTTTTGCGCAAGTTATCGTGTTAAGGGCCATGCGGAAGGACAGACGGACGACTGCGTATAAAAACTGGGCGTGACTTCAACCAATTTCGCCCATTTTCACAGAAAACAGTTAACGTCATAAAATCTATGCCCCTACCAAATTTCAAAAGGATTGGTTAATTTTCGTTCGACTTATGGCATTAAAATTATCCTAGACAAATTAAATGAAAAAGGGCGGAGCCACGCCCATTTTGAAATTTTCTTTTATTTTTGTATTTTGTTGCACCATATCATTACTGGAGTTGAATGTTGACATAATTTACTTATATACTGTAAAGATATTAAATTTTTTGTTAAAATTTTACTTAAAAAATTTTTTTTTTTAAAGTGGGCGTGGTCCTTCTCCGATTTCGATAATTTTTATTAAGCGTATATATAGTAATAGGAGTAACGTTCCTGCAAAATTTCATCATGATATCTTCAACGACTGCCAAATTACAGCTTGCAAAATTTTAAATTACCTTCTTTTAAAAGTGGGCGGTGCCACGCCTATTGTCCAAAATTTTACTAATTTTCTATTCCACGTCATAAGTTCAACCCACCTACCAAGTTTCATCGTTTTATCTGTCTTTGGTAATGAATTATCGCACTTTTTCGGTTTTTCGAAATTTTCGATATCGAAAAAGTGGGCGTGATTATAGTCCGATATCGTTCATTTTAAATAGCGATCTGAGACGAGTTCTCAGGAACCTACGTACCAAATTTCATCAAGATACCTCAAAATTTACTCAAGTTATCGTGTTAACGGACGGACGGACGGACATGGCTCAATCAAATTTTTTTTCGATCCTGATGATTTTGATATATGGAAGTCTATATCTATCTCGATTCCTTTATACCTGTACAACCAACCGTTATCCAATCAAAATTAATATACTCTGTGAGCTCTGCTCAACAGGAACTGTACACAAATATTCACAAGCAATTTAAAGTGTCCTAGCCAATGCTTACCACACTATTAACACTCTGTCTACTCATCTGTTGTGCTGATTCCCAATTGAATTACATGCTTCACAGAAGTTGGGCGTATTTTTCAATTATTTGTATTAATGACGTATTGCGCGTTAGTTAACAAAATAAAAATAAATAGATTTAGACATAAAAAGAATATCGACAAAATAAAAAGGAAAAAAAAAAAATTTTTTTTTCGACTTAATTTGTTTCTCAATTTGTGCTGGCGCCATTTGGCTTCATTCACCCGCACACCGGTTCACACGTGCACACACACACACAATCAAAACGATCTCTATTTTTGTATAAAATTTGTTTGTTTATTTTTGTTATGCTCACACCTTTCCAACCTACTTTCTTGCCACTGTATGAAGGGTATGTGGCAATTTGCCAAGCAGGAGTCGACGCGTGTTCGTACGCACTTGGGCACGTGACTCTTTAAAGAATGTTTTTGTATGCTCATTTGAATTTCTTCTTATTTCTTTTAAAAATCCCATCCACCTTCTGATAGAAAAAACATATGACGCAGACTTTCATACGCACATAAATAAATTATAGAATTATCGTTTTCATGTTAAGTGAGTTGTAATGATTTGCTATTCAAAACAAGTAAGGAAGGCCAAGTTCGGGTGTAACCGAACATTACATACTCAGCTGAGAGCTTTGGAGACAAAATAAGGGAAAATCACCATTTAGCAAAATGAAATTAGGGTAACCGTGGAATGTGTTTGTATGACATGTGTATCAAATGAAAGGTGTTAATGATTATTTAAAACGTAGTGGGCCTTAGTTCTATAGACGCCTTTTCAAGATATCGCAATAAGGGTGGGCCAGGGGTGACTCTAAAATGTGTTTGTACGATATGGGTATCAAATTAAAAGTATTAATGAGGGTTTTAAAAGCGAGTGGCCCTTAGTTGTATATGCGAAGGTGTTTTCGAGATATTGACCAAAATGTGGACCAGGGTGATCCAGAATATCTTCTGCCGGGTATCGCTAATTTATTTATATATTTCATACCACGAACAGTATTCCTGCCAAGATTCCAAGGGCTTTTGATTTCGCCCTGCAGAACTTTTTCATTTTATTCTACTTAATACGGTAATTGCCACACCCATTTTACAAAGTTTTTTCTAAAGTTATATTTTGCGTCAATAAACCAATCCAATTACCATGTTTCATCTCTTTTTTCATATTTGGTATAGAATTATGGCATTTTTTTCATTTTTCGTAATTTTCGATATCGAAAAAGTGGGCGTGGTCATAGTCGTATTTCGGCCATATTTTATACCAAGATAAAGTGACTTAAGATAAGTACGTGAAATAAGTTTAGTTAAGATATATCGTTTTTTGCGCAAGTTATCGAGTTAACGGCCGAGCGGAAGGACAGACCGTCGACTGTGTATAAAAACTGAGCGTGGCTTCAACCGATTTCGCCCATTTTCACAGAAAACAGTTATCGTCATAGAATCTATGCACGTACCAAATTTCACGAGGATTGGTAAATTTTTTTTCGACTTATGGCCTTAAAAGTATTCTAGACGAATTAAATGAAAAAGGGTGGAGTTACGCCCATTTTGAAATTTTGTTGCACCATATCATTACTGGAGTCGAGTGTTGACATAATTAACTTTTATACTGTAAAGATATTAAATTTTTTGTTAAAATTTGACTTAAAAAAAATTTGTTTAAAAGTGGGCGTGCTCGTCATCCGATTTCACTAATTTTTATTTAGCACACATATAGTAATAGGAGTAACATGCCTACAATTTCATCATGATATCTTCAACGACTGCCAAATTATAGCTTGCAAAACTTTTAAATTACCTTCTTTTAAAAGTGGGCGGTGCCACGCCCATTGTCCAAAATTTTTCTAATTTTCTATTTTGCGTCATAAGGTCAACGCACCTACCAAGTTTCATCGCTTTACCCGTCTTTTGTAATGAATTATCGCACTTTTTCGGTTTTTCGAAATTTTCGATATCGAAAAAGTGGCCGTGGTTGTAGTCCGATTTCGTTCATTTTAAATAGTGATGAGCGCCCAGGAACCTACATACCAAATTTCATCAAGACGCCTCAAAATTTACTCAAGTTATCGTGTTTACAGACGGACAGACGGACGGACATGACTAAATGAATTTCTTTTTTCGCCCAGATCATTTTGATATATAGAAGTCTATATCTATCTCGATTAGTTTATGCCGTTACGGATTACCGTTATGCGAACAAAGTTAATATACTCTGTGAGCTCTGCTCAGCTGAGTATAAATATAAAAAAATTCCCCAAAGGTTAACGAGCATTGTCATACATTTAAATTTATCGCATTGCTTTGTTTCATCAATTTTTTTGATAACAGAAAAGGGAGAAAAATCTTCTGTATAAAAAAAATATATATAAATAAATAAATGAAGAAAAAATGTGGAAAAAGTAGAAAAGCCTTTATGGCGCGTTTATTTAAGCAACAATTCTTTGTGCTTCTATCCACAAAATGGAAGGAGATTGGCAAAGTAAACACATTACTGTTAATTGCTTTAATATTTAATTTAATACTTCAACGTCAGCTTTCTTCATTGTCAAAAAAATTATTGAAATATTCATAAATTAATAAGCATAAAAATCCAGCTATTTTAATTAAAGCTGAAAACTGTATTCGCAATCATGAAATAACAACAACATTTTGCAGCAAATTTATCTCTGATGTGCAGCAGCGAACAAAAATTTAGCAGTGGCAATTTTTATGAAATTTCATCAGTTAAACTCTAATTTTTTTTTTGATTTTTGATATTTTAAGGTAAATGAATTTTGTGACTGTATCTTTGCAAACCAATCTCAAAAACATTTCGGAAAAATTCGAAAATGGCTATTTTTATCAGATTTCGTCATTAAATTTCTATTTTGATTTTCGTTATTTTGAGAAAAAAATTATATAAATTATGTTACTGAAACTATGCTAATCAATCTCAAAAATGTTTTCAAAAAAATTTGAGTATGTAGATTTTATCAAATTTTGTCAATTAAACTCTTCTTTTTTCTCTTTTTATTTTCGCCAATTTATAAAAAATTATTGTATGAATTTAGTTTGTGAAACCATACAAACCAAAACCGTTAGCGAAAAAATTCAAACACAGCGATTTCTGTAAAATTCCCTCAATTAAATTTCTACTCCTCTTTTCGATACTTTAAGAAACTTCTTTGAATTTTGTAACTGAATTTATGGTGTTTTTCTGAACATAGGCGGAGCTTTTAACAATGTCTCGAAAAGAGCAGTCGTGGACAGTCTTAACTGGATTGAAGTTGAAACAGCTTGGAGAAATTGGGTAAGCTCCATGTTAAGCAGCAGAATGATCACATCTCAGTGAAAAAATTGTAGAACATACTAAAAACGATATTCCGATGTTCCCAAATAAACGAAAGGGGTCGGATCTGCTGTTTATTGTGTTGATCCAGAAATAAGAAGATCCTACATGCTGCCAGATCACTGCAAGGTCTTTCAGGCTGAAATGATAGCCGTGAAGCAAACAGCGAAAAATCGGGGGGGGGGGGGGGGGGGGGGAGGGGGGAATACCAAAGCTGCAGTCGCATCAATATATAAGTTAACACAAGCTAATGCTTCTCAATAATTCTGTCCGCGCATGGCCTGTGTCAGCGAATATCCATTCTCACGCTGACGGATAAGCCACAACGATTGCGTAACATGAGCAGTGCTATGAAACAACAATTTGCGCGCATGGCCTGTATCAGCGAATATCAGTTAACACAAGCGAATGCTTCTCAATAATTCTGTCCGCGCATGGCCTGTGTCAGCGAATATCCATTCTCACGCTGACGGATAAGCCACAACGATTGCATAACATGAGCAGTACTATGAAACAGCAATTTGGCCTGTGTCAGCGAATATCCATTCTCACGCTAGCAGGTGCAGCTCAACGCTGGCTGCGATTAAGAACGCAAGCGTCTGTGTCGCTTTGGCTGCCTTCAAGACTAAGGTGCAGGGTTTTTAAGTAGGCACTTTAGAATGTAAGTTCAGTTAGTTTTTGGCATGACAATGAATAAAGCGTATTATTGTAATAAACTCTAAATTGCAAATGACTTTTAATGGATTACCATGAAACGGTAAAACTGGCGCTCAACAACGGGAGAAAAAACGGATAACACCAAGCAGCAGTATCAACAAACATTTTTATCATTTTTATTTTAAATTAAGTGGAGCAGAAAACAAAACCAAGCATAAGATGAAGAGAGTATTACCAATAGTTGTAAAACAGATGTAAGTAGAGTGTTGCCAAACAAAGAAATCTGTGTCAATGTTTATAGTGTTATCAATGTTTATAAACAAAAAACTTGTGTTTATTAAAATTTTTTTTTAAAATACGACCCTCTAAAAAAAAAAAAAAAAAAAAAAAAAAAAAAAAAAAAAATTACGAAATTTTCTTTTAAAGCATCAAATTATCTGTAAATGTTTGCACGGGTTGAGTAGAATTAGATGTGTTGTGGACCAAATTTATTGGAATAAAATCAGGTAACCTGTTTCAGTTGTGCTGTAGGCCTATGAGTGACCAAGAATTAGATCGGCTATTTGAGAACATAGTGGTAAACAGAAGACAGCGTAACAGTGGTCAGGATAATTGGTGGACGAATAATAGGGTAACGACTGAGGAACGAAAAATGGCTATAGAAGCAGATCAATTGAAGGCTCTTGTCGACACTGCAGTGGCTCATGCATTTTCAGTGCAAAGAAAAAGTTTCGAACAGAGACTGGCGACCATAAACCAGCGTCTAAACGACGTTAGCATTAGTGCACCCACAATAGAAACATATTTTGAAGCACAAATTGTCCCAGGTGTCAAATGTGAGGAACCCCTTGACATCGTTAAATCTCTACCAGATTTCGATGGTAAACAAGAAAACTACGTATCATGGAGACAGGCAGCACACACCGCCTACAAAGTTTTTCAGGAATACGAAGGCAGCAGCAAACATTTCCAAGCTGTCGCCATCATTAGAAATAAAGTAAAGGGTCCAGCCGACATGGTTTTGTCCTCATTTAACACCGTTTTGAACTTCAAAGCGATAATTAACCGCCTTGACTTTAGTTATTTCGATAAACGACCAATTTACTTGATCGAGCAAGAAATGTCAACCCTCCGCCAGGGAAATTTATCTCTTCTCCAATACTACGACGAAGTAGAGAAGAAATTGACGCTTCTGACCAACAAAACCATAATGACTTACGAAAAGTCAATAGCTGCTTCACTTAATGAGAAATACAGATTGGACGCATTGCGCGTATTTATATCAGGGACCAGAAACCGCTTAGCGATGTACTATTCTCAGCCCGGCCTAAAGATCTGCCTTCGGCCTTAGCACTGGCACAGGAGGTTGAATCGAACCATGAGAGATACCGATTCGCAAGCACCTATGCCAGGAGCCTAGAAGATAAGACACAAAAGCTAGACTCAAAACCACAATCTGGGGAGAAAGTTACAGGGGGAAGATACCAAACAAACGATATGTATCACTCAAAAAACCCTTACTTTAACAGAACTCGGGACTTCAACAACAAGAGTCCCCAGAAACTGGATAAGGTAGAACCGATGGATGTCGACACGTCACAACGCTTCCGTCAACCTACTGCAAGGCAGGAAAACACTGGCTCTTATCGATACCAAAGTAATCCAAATCAAAAATATCCGCAGGCAGTGAAAAGGCCAAACAATGGCTCTGGAAAATTTACAGGACCAAAGCAACAACGAATAAACTGCCTTTCAAGCGGAAATTCCACTTCTAATCTGGAAGATTCCACCTATAGCGATGTGGCAAACGCGGAAACATCAGCAATCGAGGGCGACCTTAACGATCCCGACCAGATAAATTTTTTAGACAGAACTCCCTGCTACCGTTCATTGAAAGAATAGTTGCAGGGAAGAAAATAAAATTACTAATAGATACGGGTGCCTCTAAAAATTATATAAAACCCTTAAAATTCCTTAGGCACATTACACCGGTCGAAAAGTCTTTCTTGGTAAAATCAATTCATGGTTTTACTAACATTAAAGAAAAATGCGCGATAAACCTTTTTAACATAAATAGTACCTTCTTTATTCTTCCTTCTCTTTCAACGTTCGACGGAATAATAGGTCTGGATTTGCTTACGCAGGCAGACACGACTATAGATTTAAAGTCAAAAAAAATAATAACCAATGTTGGTTCAGAGGGTATAAAATTTTTAAAGTGTGCTAATGTAAATTTCACACGAGTAGAGGACATAGAGGTTCCTGAAATTGTGAGGGTGAAATTTCAAAGAATGGTAAAAAATTTATTGAAAGTTTTCTCTGACCCCAACGAGGCACTCCCATTTAACACAAACATAGTCGCCACTATTCGCACCGAGAGTGACGATCCGGTTTATTCCAAGCTATACCCCTATCCTATGGGCGTAGCAGAATTCGTGAATATTGAAATTCGCGATTTACTGAAGAACGGTATCATCAGACCGTCTCGGTCACCATATAACAACCCAATCTGGGTTGTTGATAAAAAAGGAACGGACGCACAAGGAAATGTAAAAAAACGACTTGTCATAGACTTCAGAAAACTGAACAAAAAAACTATCGACGCCAAATATCCCATCCCGAACGTAACGGTTATACTATCAAATCTAGGAAAGGCCAGGTATTTTACAACGCTTGACCTAAAATCAGGATTTCATCAAATAACGTTGGCGGAATCCGATAGGGAAAAGACCGCTTTCTCAGTAAGTAATGGGAAATATGAGTTCTGCAGGCTTCCCTTCGGTCTGAAGAATGCACCCAGCATTTTTCAAAGGGCGATCGACGACGCACTAAGGGAACAAATAGGGAAATACTGCTACGTTTACGTCGATGACGTTATTATATTTTCAGAAACCGAAGAGGAGCATGTCGAACATATTGAGTGGGTCTTAAAAAGGTTACTTGAGGCTAATATGAGGGTTTCTCGCGAAAAATCGCAATTTTTTAAAGAGGACGTTGAATACTTGGGCTTCGTAGTATCTAGAGGAGGCATTAAAACAAGCCCTAGCAAGATAGATGCTATTCACAAATATGAGAAACCCTCCACTCTTTTCAACGTTAGATCATTTCTGGGTCTGGCAAGCTATTACCGTTGCTTTATAAAGGATTTTGCTTCAATAGCGAAACCACTAACGGATATGCTGAAAGGAGACAATGGCAAGGTTACTGCCACTCAATCAAAAAAATAAAAGTGGAATTAGACGAAAAACAATCACAAGCTTTTAATAAATTAAAAGAGGCCCTTACATCAGAGGACGTCATGTTACTCTACCCAGTTTTCAGGAGGCCATTTGATCTAACGACGGATGCCTCGTCTTTGGGTTTGGGGGCAGTGCTCTCACAGGACGGTAAGCCAATTACCTTTATTTCACGAACTCTGAAAGATCGTGAACAAAACTTCGCAACTAACGAGCGCGAGCTACTCGCGATAGTCTGGGCCTTAAAAAGTCTTACAAATTATCTCTATGGCGTAAAAAATTTAAATATTTTTACAGATCATCAGCCACTGACATTTGCGGTTTCAGACCGAAACCCAAATGCGAAAATTAAATGATGGAAAGCGTTTATCGACGAGCACAACGCTCAAATCTTTTACAAACCCGGTAGAGAAAACCATGTTGCCGATGCTCTGTCACGACAGAACATCCACACTCTAGAAGAGGAAGGTCAATCAGATTTAGCTACAGTTCATAGCGAAATATCGCTATCTTATACGGTGGAAGCATCCGAAAAACCGCTAAATTGTTTCCGAAACCAAATTGTTTTGGAGGAAGCCAACTTGAACCTAAAACGGAATTTTATATATTTCGGCGAGAAAACTCGTCATGTTATTCAATTCATAAATAAATATAATCTCATTGAAGAAATTAAAACAGCTGTGAACCCAAATGTGGTAAACGCCATACATTGCGCTTTGTCAATACTGGCCAGCATACAACATGAACTTATAAGGTGCTTTCCTGCAACAAAGTTCTGGCACTGTAAAAATATGGTGACCGACATTGTAAATAAAGACGAACAGAGGGAGATTGTTCTTGCCGAACATAATCGAGCTCACAGAGCTGCCCAGGTGAATGTCAAGCAAATCCTTCGTGATTATTACTTCCCAAAAATGACCAAACTGGCAAACGAAGTGGTCGCGAATTGTAAGATCTGCAGTAAGGCCAAATACGATAGGCACCCACGAAAGCAGGAGTATGGTGTAACACCGGTCCCATCCTATACCGGAGAAATTTTGCACATTGACATATTCTCAACAGATAAAAAATACTTTTTGACATGTCTCGACAAGTTTTCGAAATTTTCTGTGGTACAGCCTATACCATCTCGAACAATCTCAGATATAAAATACCCAATTATTCAACTAATGATTATATTCCCAGGGACAAAGACTGTTTATTGTGATAACGAGGCCTCTTTAAATTCTGAAACGATAACCTCGTTACTAAAAAATAGCTTCAATGTTGACATCGTCAACGCGCCACCTCTTCATAGCACCTCGAATGGGCAGGTTGAACGCCTCCATAGTACACTTTTGGAGATAGCCAGATGTCTGAAATTGGACAGAAAAATCTGTGAGACGACAGACCTTATATTACTGGCAACAATTGAATACAACCGAACGATTCATTCGGTGACCAATGAAAAACCGATTGATATAGTTCACGCTACACCAACCGACATGAAAATAACGAAAGCACAACAAGCACAATTGGAAAGAAATAATCCTTCCAGACAGAATAGGGTGTTCGACGTAGGGGAACGCGTACTAGTAAAGACGAATAGACGACTGGGAAATAAACTGTCCCCTTTATATGTCGAAGAAAGGGTTGAGGCAGATCTAGGAACCACGGTTCTCATAAAAGGGAGGGTGGTCCATAAGGACAACCTGAGATGAAAACCGTGGAATATCTTTCAATATTATAAGGTAAATTAAAAGAAGGTTATTTTCCCCCATCTTTCAGGATCCCCATTATGATGCTCTCCATCCAAACGGCAATAGCAAAATTGACGGACTACTCGACTTCCGATTATATACCGATCCAGGATGGCGACGTAATAGTTTGGACACACTTCGGCTATCTTAAGCATAGCACCAATCTTACGGTATATAAAGAAATAGCAGAAGAAACGAAAGGACTAACAACGCATTTCCCCTTATCCCATATGAGAATGCTACTCGACTCAGACATTTCACACATAAAAGTTCTTTTAACAACACTGGACATTCACCATAGACAGGCTAGGAGTATTAACATTTTAGGTACTGCTCTAAAGGTGATTGCAGGAACACCCGACTTCGAAGACTTTGAAAACTTAAAATTTCGGCAGCAAGAGCTAATAGAATCAGAGGGACATCAGATAGAAATAAACAAAAGGATACAGGAAAAATTAAACCAGCTAACGGAAACAGTTAACAAAATTATTAAAAACGCAAAGGCTGTACAGATCGATACTCATCATTTGTACGAAACGCTGCTTGCGCGAAATAGAATCCTTATAACCGAAATCGAAACTTTAATTTCAACCATTACCCTTGCAAAGATAGGAATCATAAATCCCCTGATGCTAAACTCGGAAGATGTAAAAAATATTTTTGAGGCACGCTCTACAAATACAACAATTACTGACCTAATGGAGGTATCATATATCAAAGCCCTTTTAGATGGGAGCCTTCTGCATTTCATAATAAAGTATCCTAAACCTACATTAGTTTGTAAGAAAATTATTATTTTCCCTGTTCAACACAATGGAACTATCCTGCACCTTGGGAACAACAACAACGTTGCTGACTGTGGGAATCAAAATTTGGCGATTGGGAACTGCAACACAACACTCACAACAACTTTTTGCAAAAGATTGCAGCATCCCACATGCGCACAACAGCTGTATTCGAATAATGTTGCTCACTGCAGTACTTGCCCTAGCAACCTTGAACCTATTACTGTGGTTGACGATGGCACTATCATTATAAACGATAACACCGCTTTGATCAAAACTGGCGAAGGCTCCGAAAAAACAATAAGGGGAACTTATTTACTTTCCTTCGACGATGAAGTTTACGTTAACGGATCTAACTTTGTAAACCGAAACGGCATGTTAAAGAAATTACCAGGGCCAGCGGCGACCGTTCTCCTTAATTTCACCAACCATCAAGAAGTATTGAGTCTTCCATACCTTCACAGGATAAGTATGGAAAATCTGCGCTTTATCGCAAAAATTGAATCAAGAACTATGACGGGGCCAACAATATCAGGCTTCGCTAGCATTATATTGATTATCGTTTGTTACACTCTAGTTAAAATATGGCAGAGGAGAAGGAAAAGACGCCAATGCCAAGACCTTCAGCATGTCATTGATAACTTTAAGAAGTCCGTGGACGGCCTTCACTTAGAAGGGGAGGAGTTAACACAAGCTAATGCTTCTCAATAATTCTGTCCGCGCATGGCCTGTGTCAGCGAATATCCATTCTCACGCTGACGGATAAGCCACAACGATTGCGTAACATGAGCAGTGCTATGAAACAACAATTTGCGCGCATGGCCTGTATCAGTGAATATCAGTTAACACAAGCGAATGCTTCTCAATAATTCTGTCCGCGCATGGCCTGTGTCAGCGAATATCCATTCTCACGCTGACGGATAAGCCACAACGATTGCATAACATGAGCAGTACTATGAAACAGCAATTTGGCCTGTGTCAGCGAATATCCATTCTCACGCTAGCAGGTGCAGCTCAACGCTGGCTGCGATTAAGTACGCAAGCGTCTGTGTCGCTTTGGCTGCCTTCAAGACTAAGGTGCAGGGTTTTTAAGTAGGCACTTTAGAATGTAAGTTCAGTTAGTTTTTGGCATGACAATGAATAAGAGGTATTATTGTAATAAACTCTAAATTGCAAATGACTTTTAATGGATTACCATGAAACGGTAAAACTTATATAGTCATGCGCTGGTCAAGCCAATAATCTCACACAGTACTTAATCATGAAGTGTTCTGGAATGAAAAATGAACATTGAAGAGGCTTCGCTTAGGCCTGACCATACATCTATACTCGGTTCCCGGTCATTAAGTGAAGGAAAGTTGCGAAAAGGCCGTTGAGTTGGCAAAGGAGGGTGGAACACTCGCTGAATCGGCAGTAGAAGTCCCAACACTTTTGGGAGAAATCAAAAGGAGTCAAAAGTTTCATATGTTCGTTTTAAAATATGCCTCGGTAGGATTAGAAAAGAAATTTATGTCAAATGAAATGTACAATTAAAACTCACGCTGAGTATATAATGTGCGATTATACCCGAACTTAGACACCCTTACTTGTTTGTGTCATTGGCTTCGCATTCAGAAGCTCTATAATGCCTTCTAATGTCTTAATGAGCTGTGCTGTAGTATTTGCAGGCGTTACAACTTTGTCTGGTACATGAAGACGACTTCAGAGTCTTTTATATGTTTAAAAGCAATACAGAGCTTCTTAAGACCAAAATTTTGGTATACCATTTATGAAAATCATTTGTCAAGTGACCGTATTATAATGACACAAGAACTACTAAGGCTGTATTAAAAAAGTTCTCAACAAAATTTTTCTCTGCTCTTTTACCCTCTCAACACACTTTTCAGATTTGCTGCCCATTTTTTGGAACAACACACTCTATGTGCATTCAACTTTTAAACACACCTCTCTATTATCTGTGTCCACTCCTAGGGCTTAATGCCTGAAGGTGTTTTTGCGCATTATACGCTTAGCTACTTTAGTTTTTAAACAAATTTATGCGCTTCTCTTCTAAGTGTGGACAACATCGATGTATGGCATACAGGTGTTTAACTGAATATACATATACATATGTATATATGTGTGCACAAACTACCATAATCTACCATATCTTAAGCGCTATCCAAAAATGCTAGAATAACATAAAAAAATTACCACAAACAAGAACGAACTAAAATATGCCAATCCACTCTGACTACAAACACTTAAATGGATTTCATGAAACGCAGTGTGTTAAGTACGTGTGAGTAATACTTAAGTAGTAATATCTAGAAGTGTATGTGTGTGTGTTTTAATGTGTCTGGCTTGTTATCTGTGGCTCTTGTTTGACGCTGGTAAGCATCCTTTCCACGCTTGAAAATGAAAATATATTCGATTATACATTGTAAAGGGACATCGTGACCTGGACGACAGGACAAATGTGGCCTTACGTATCTATATATGTATGTATGTTTGTTGGCATGCATGTAAGCATTTTTGATGCACCAAAACTTGTAACTATCGTTCACTCAAGTGCAGTAGGTTTAGTAGATATTGTAGGGATAAAGATATGTGTTTGTTTATATTAAGGGGGAATAATAATAGTTCGTTGAAACGACGTTGACCTAAACATTTTTTATATACCGTAGACTAGTTGCGAAATAAAAAAGTAGCCAAAGTTCGGCAGCAAAATAAGGCAAGGCAAAGCAAGGTGGGGTAAAGAGTTAGTCAAAAAACTATCGATATGCTATCGATTCGTTACCGAAAAGTTATCGGAGTGTTACGAGTTTGTTATCGGCGTATTATCAACTTTTTGTTGTTATCTATATTTGTCTATATATAAGCAAAAACATCGATTTGCTATGGAAAAATATAAATAGGTATCTGTTTGTTAACAAAGATATAAGGATTTGTTATCAAAGAGTTGTCGATAGTTTTTTTGAAAATGTATCGATTTACTATCGAAAAGTTATCGATTATTCATCGTAAAACTATCAATATGTTATCAATTCGTTATAGACTTGTTATCGAAGTGTTACCAAGCGGTTATCAATTTCGTATTGCTATCCATTTTTTATCAGTTATCACTTTGTTATGGATTTGTTATCGTTTTGCCAAACGATTTTTTTGCTATCAAAAAAATTATGATTTGATATCGAAAAATTATTGATTTGTAGTTGGAGTATTACAAATTTTTTTAGCGTGTTATCAATTATCACGTATCAAGTTTCGTGATCGAAACGCATTTTTCAAATCACAGTAGTTCTGAAATGGTGGATCAGATTAGCGACAAATAGTACTCGTTAGATCCATAATTTACTATAATTTTTATAAATAGTTTGACAGTTGCATAGTTATCGTTTGAGTGAAAATGCTTTTCAGTCACACATCATAACACGTAATACGGGCCCTGAGTTCTGCGACCCCACGTGATCATGCTAAACACTCAGCGGGGATAATTCTTAATACTGCACGGTACTGTGAGAGGCCTCATTTACTCTCTTTGCCTCGTACACTTCTCCACCTTTCTTGTTCGTTCAGATTCATCTGTAGCTTCACGCTTTTTGCCAACTTTCGCTTTCTAAGTCCGAATTTCCCAAATCAGCCTTGTATTGGTAAGGATTCGTTAAAATACAGCCGAGTGTAACTTATGGCTGCAAATCTTCAAATATACACGGTCGGCATAATGCCCTTTATTAGGTAAAATTGGCGGTTATTGGGCACCGACTTCCCTCCGCCGTCTAGGGAGTCAGAATTACATAAATGCGCATTGGAGTTCGGATAAGCTCTCACATAGGAAAAAGTTCCTAACTCAATGAGGCAAGGTGGGGTATGACTTTAACTGTCTTAATATATCAAATTGTCTTCAATTACTGCAAAATAGAGGCTACTAGTTCGATAGAGTTTAAATCCGTACCCTCAAAACTGTAAGTAATAAACGAACTAATAAAATAAATTTAATGTTAACCTAATCTACCGCCCCTTCATTAGTCCCTCTCCTTTTGAGTTTTGCGTGTGCACATCTCTAAGTTGCCGTTTGAATTGCAGCAGCAACAGGAAGTGCAATATGGTAACGAAATTTTTTGTCAAATTAACCAAATAAACCGAATAAACCTAACCAACTAACCGACCAACTAAACGAGTCTACTAACTGTGCATCCAACCAAGCGGATAACGAAGCCAAAGTGTTGACAGTCATAGTTGCAAGGAAATACATAAATATTTATACCACAAAGTTTTGTTGTTGCATATCGTAAAACAATAACATCAAAGAATGGAATTAGAAAATGAAAAATAAAATTGAAAGTTTTATAAAATACGTGCAGGAGACCCGACGGTGTTTCAATGGCTCAGTGTGTGTCTCTGGTTTTTTTTTTTTTTTTTCAGAAAAGGAATGAAATTTTGTTTGTCTTTTGGATGCGCTAAGAAGTTGAGTTTAGTTTGCCAAAGTCGTAAACATAAATCATTTCAACGCCGCCAGCTGTTGGTTTGCCGCTCGTTTTGATGACAAATAGAATAGAAAGAAGCGAAAGCCTGTGTGCGGTAGGTAGCTCGGAATGTAGGGTCGTAGCTAGAATTAAGTTAAAGTGTGGTTGGAATTTATAATTATCGAAGGAAGTCTTACGATTGAAGACGGATTTTGTCTTGAAGTTCGCTTTGACGGCCAAACAGAAAAATTTTATCAAGAAACAGGTTCTAGTTTTTCTTTTCCCAAATACTTTAGTATTATCCTCAGGACTTTCCTGCCTGAGGCTCCGTTGTATAATACTTCCCATAAGCGAATACATTTTCCCAACATCTATATTCTCCACTTTCTTGTTTATTTGGGTCGAGATGCCAACATTACCTTATAATCCTTTGTAGATATATTCGCTTTTTGATCCTAAAACATACCCATCACAACCTCCGAAGTCATCCATACCTTGTTAGCTAGTATCATGAGGAGTAGACTTTTAGCTTATCACATGCTCAGCTGCCTTCCTCTCCATTGGTATGCTATGACTTTCTTCCTCTTCTTTTTACCTTTCATATTTCAAAGAATGCCGTTGTGCTCCTATATTTGTAGGTCCTTTTTGTTTCTGCGCTGCACCATTTATGACAAACGCCCGGTCTGTCTCATGGTGCTAGATTTGAGTGATTTGACCTCTACCTTTTTACTCTTAAAAGCAAGTTTGTAGCATTCAGCCAATCGCTACCTAATCTTTTTCCCCACTCTGTTTCGTAGCCTTCCCGATTCTATCTGTTTTTTTTTTGGGCTCTCCAGATGCAGCTTCATCACTAAACCCACTGAATTTACGATTCCTTCGCTTTTCAAGTCAGACATAATGCTTTGAGTCATGCTTTGAATGCATGCTCCAAATAACATTTGCATTACGTGAGCCGTGGTGAGATGCAAGAAATGGTGTAGAAAAATCATTTTAAGTGGTTTCCAGCGAAATCAACACCCCCCTTTGGTGGCGAATTCTTTTTATTTAGCAGGCGAGGATATAGCGACTTCAAGTTCCGCATAGCAGGAGAGGGTCAGATGATCTAGAAGCTGCAACTTGGTCATATTAAGTAGTTCCGCGAACGCACTGGCTCAATATCGGCAAAGGACCATCAACATCAACAAAACTCCATAAAACTTTGGGGTTTCTTCTTATCGCTTCAAGAATTACAAGAACTGTAGTGCTTGCACACACTATTTCCGCCGACATCCTATGAAGCGGAGAAAAGCCGAAATCTTAATCGAATAAGCATCCAAATGCTTCGCTGGTTTAGTCATGTTATGCCGATCTGGTTGAGAAGGTATTCCTTTCGAAATCAGAATCTGGCAGCTGATCAAACGGAAGACACCCTTAGAGTTGGGAGAAACATGTGGAGGAAGCCTTGATCTACGTCGACGCTTCTAATTGTCGTCAGTTAAAGCGGAGAACGGATAACTGGCGTACTTTGTTATGCCACTATCAAAATAAGCATTTAAAAGGAATTAAAAGGAATTTAACAATGGTGATGACTGAGGCATGTGGAGGTCAATAGCCCCATCACAAATTCCTATCTATGCCTCTATCTGACTTGATGACTTCGAAACGGAAACTCATTTTAGGTCAAAAGAATTCTAATCCTCCCTGCCTCTTTTTCGTAACATTCATCCTCTTCATTTCTCACTTTCATTTGTATATTTTAATTAATACAATAGTCACGTCACTGAAACAGGACAACACACACATTTGGCTCTTCGATGTGTGCATCTACTCATACATAGTATGATGTGTGCCTTAGTGTCCTAGTCAGAAGTTATAGCAGTGGATCATTATACGCGCGGAAGTAGCTCGTTAAATCTGTGGCTCAGGTAGTAAATGAATAATCTCGTATGCATAACGAAGAAGAAAAATAAATCTTTACCGTTGATGTGTTGAATGCCACACACAGATTGAAAGGTTGCAACGTAGTTGAGGTCTTGAGGTTACTGGCTTTAACTAATGAGTGTCATAGCTCACCGGTGCGCTAGTGAATTCCAATTAAAAAGACAAATTTAACCTTTTTTGTTCTGCGAAAAATTAGCCGGACGCCGGCGCCATTCGTTCTCACTATTTAATGACTATTCTTATTTTAAATTTCTGTCTGTGAAATATGTGATGAATATTTATTTGTTAATATGAACGTGGCTGTTAGGGTGGACGAAAGAAATTGTGACAATTCTTTGTTCAAATTATCTATTTTTTCAAAGGTGGGAACGGGCATGCTGGAGGGGGGAGGCGTTCCTTCTTTGGATCGTGCCTGCTAAGTTGTAGCTTATGCCGATGACCTGGAAATTTTTGTCAGGGATAAGTTGTTGAATATACTGAGATACGTTTTACAGGTTCACCTGGATGTTGTCACCAGATGGCCCGAAACTTAAAGATTTGCCGTCAATCCTGGCAATATGGAGGTAGTTTTGTTCACACGGAGGTATACGATTGCTGATTTTACTGAAACCTCTACTGCAGGAGTACCAGTGATGCTGCCTGATATTGTTAAGTATCCTGGAATTATTCTTACCAGCATGCTGTAATTGAAGCTCTACGCAGTGGAAAGGGCTACTAAGGGTTCAGTTGCTTGTATTGTTGTCGAGGGGAATTTACCAACACTGGAGCTCTCCCCAAGCGTATATGGTACTCAAGAGCTGACACTTCTTCTACGGTCAAAAGGTTGGGAGCAATACAGCGATTGACAATGGTTGAAATAAACAGGGCCCTTCGCACAACACCTACACTGGCAATAAATGCAATACTGAATCTATATATGGTAGACATAATGAGCAAAATGGGCACACGCCTGCCGGCAATACCGATGAGTGCAAGTTGGCTGGGAGGGTTTTGGCTGAATTAGTCTGCCAAGAGATCAATAAAAGCCAAATAATTTCGGCTGCCCGATCACTGCAACGTCTTCCAGGCGGAGCTTGCCGCTATAAAGGATGTGGTAGATGGGATGCTGTCCGCCGCTGTAACTTTAAAAGAATTTAACATTTGCACAGATAGTCAGGTAATAACCAAAGCTTGTGAAGTGAGTGAATGTGGTGCGTCTTAACGTACTCGCCAGCCCCAGCTGTGTGGAAGATGACGAGATGCAGTCATCCGGTCACTTTATGCTCAGCTGTGCAGCTTTTGCGAGGACGAGTTGTAAATACCACGACCGGGATATGTTAAATTCCCGAAGACAATTTTCAAAAACGATGTGTACCTTATTCGCAGCTTTATCGGGTCCACGCAGCGATTCGCTAATTAAAACGGAGTCACTTTCACTGTCTTGCTATGTGGTAACACAACGGTTTGTCCGTTCAAACCGTCAACGTATCCAGAGCTGCTACTTAACTAGACATCTGCCGCCATACACCAGGCATATACCTTTTAATGTTCTAGCCCCCTCTTTTCCTTCATGCATCACCGCGAAAAATATTTGCTATTAGCACGTACAACCTTCTTTCCATAACTTTATTTTCACACATTTATCTTAGCCTATCTATCTATCTTTCTTTTCCCTTCTTCCCTCTCTTATCGGTCTCAATCCTACGCTCTATCTGTTCACTTTCTCCTTCTATTTTTGGCTTCCCGTGTCCCTGTTGCTATCCTGCCCATTTCGAAGTATCTCCCATTCTCACTGTCTCTGTCTTGCTCCCTTTTCCACTCCTCTTACTATGCCCCTCCCTCTTCACTCCCTTCCCTTCACCCTATCTCTCTAACTTCATTTCTCCTTATTCCTATCCCTCTCCTTTAACGTCTTCGTTTTAATTTTTCTTATCGTCTCTCTGCTGTCTGTTCATCTATTATTCTTTATCTACCTTTCACTTCTTAACTATGAATACTATTTTTATACCTTTCATGAAAATGAAATGGTATATTAAGTTCGTCACGAAACCGAAAATTGTAAGTCCTTAAAGGAAAATAGATAGACCCACCATTAAGTATACCGAAATAATCAGGTTGAAGAGCTGAGTTGTTTTAGCCATGTCCGTCTGTCCGTCTGTCCGTCTGTCCGTCTGTCCGTCTGTCCGTCTGTCTGTTTGTATGCAAACTAGTCCCTCAATTTTTGAGATATCTTGATAAAATTTGGTGAGCAGGTGTATTTGGGTGTCCGATTAGACATTTGTCTTAACCGACCGGATCGGACCACTATAGCATATATCCTCCATACGACCGATTTTTCAGAAAAAGAGGATTTTTGTAATATCTTACCCAATTTAACAGATTGAAGCTTCAAACTTCACCATATACTTTCGTATATTGAACATATTGTTGCCTGAAAAAATTTATGAGATCGGTCGTATATATAGTATATATCCCCCACAACCGATTGTTCAGATAAGGAACTTTTCGTAATTACTGCCCTATTTTAAGAGCTAGAGGCTTCAAATTTCAGCGAATGCTTACGTATATAGCATATATTGTTGTCTGAAAAAATCATAAAGATCAGTGGTATATATAGTATATATATGGTGGTATATATAGCATATATATATAGTATATATATATATATTTTCGCAAATTTTAGCCCCATTTTAATAGCTAGAAGCTTCAAATTTCACCGAATATTTACATATATAGCATATATTGTTGTCTGAAAAAATCATAGAGATCGGTTGTATATATAGTATATATCTCATACAACCGATTGTTCAGATAAGAAACTTTTCGCAATTTCTACCCCATTTTAACAGCTATAAGCTTAAAATTTCACCGATTGCTTACGTATATAGCATATATTGTTGTCTGAAAAAATCATAGAGATCGGTTGTATATATAGTATATATCTCATACAACCGATTGTTCAGATAAGAAACTTTTCGCAATTTCTACCCCATTTTAACAGCTATAAGCTTCAAATTTCACTGATTGCTTACGTATATAGCATATATTGTTGTCTCAAAAAATCATAGAGATCGGTTCTATATATAGTATATATCTCATACAACCGATTGTTCAGATAAGAAACTTTTCGCAATTTCTACCCCATTTTAACAGCTAGAAGCTTCAAATTTCACCAACTGCTTACGTGTATAGCATATATTGATGTCTGAAAAAATCATTGAGATCGGTGATATACATAGTATATATCTCATACAACCGATTGTTCAGATAAGAAACTTTGCGCAATTTCTGCCCCGTTTTAACAGTTAGAAGCTTCAAATTTCACAAAATGCTTTCGTATATAGCATATATTGTTGTCTGAAAAAATCATAGAGATCGGTGGTATATATATTATATACTTCATATAAACTGTCATATTGACCCCTTTTTTACGGCTAGAAGCTTCAAGATTCATCAAATTTCATCAAATAGTTACGTTTACGTCATATATTTTTGAAATACGTGATTCGTAGCCATAGTTTTTACATGCAGACCACAAAAAACGTGAAGCTTTGCATCCTCACACAGATTACCTACCTATTTTTATACCTTTCATGAAAATGAAATGGTATATTAAGTTCGTCACGAAACCGAAAATTGTAAGTCCTTAAAGGAAAATAGATAGACCCACCATTAAGTATACCGAAATAATCAGGTTGAAGAGCTGAGTTGTTTTAGCCATGTCCGTCTGTCCGTCTGTCCGTCTGTCTGTTTGTATGCAAACTAGTCCCTCAATTTTTGAGATATCTTGATAAAATTTGGTGAGCAGGTGTATTTGGGTGTCCGATTAGACATTTGTCGGAACCGACCGGATCGGACCACTATAGCATATATCCTCCATACGACCGATTTTTCAGAAAAAGAGGATTTTTGTAATATCTTACCCAATTTAACAGATTGAAGCTTCAAACTTCACCATATACTTTCGTATATTGAACATATTGTTGCCTGAAAAAATTTATGAGATCGGTCGTATATATAGTATATATCCCCCACAACCGATTGTTCAGATAAGGAACTTTTCGTAATTACTGCCCTATTTTAAGAGCTAGAGGCTTCAAATTTCAGCGTATGCTTACGTATATAGCATATATTGTTGTCTGAAAAAATCATAAAGATCGGTGGTATATATAGTATATATATGGTGGTATATATAGCATATATATATAGTATATATATATATATTTTCGCAAATTTTAGCCCCATTTTAATAGCTAGAAGCTTCAAATTTCACCGAATATTTACTTATATAGCATATATTGTTGTCTGAAAAAATCATAGAGATCGGTTGTATATATAGTATATATCTCATACAACCGATTGTTCAGATAAGAAACTTTTCGCAATTTCTACCCCATTTTAACAGCTATAAGCTTCAAATTTCACCGATTGCTTACGTATATAGCATATATTGTTGTCTGAAAAAATCATAGAGATCGGTTGTATATATAGTATATATCTCATACAACCGATTGTTCAGATAAGAAACTTTTCGCAATTTCTACCACATTTTAACAGCTATAAGCTTCAAATTTCACTGATTGCTTACGTATATAGCATATATTGTTGTCTCAAAAAATCATAGAGATCGGTTCTATATATAGTATATATCTCATACAACCGATTGTTCAGATAAGAAACTTTTCGCAATTTCTACCCCATTTTAACAGCTAGAAGCTTCAAATTTCACCAACTGCTTACGTGTATAGCATATATTGTTGTCTGAAAAAATCATAGAGATCGGTGGTATATATATTATATACTTCATATAAACTGTCATATTGACCCCTTTTTTACGGCTAGAAGCTTCAAGATTCATCAAATTTCATCAAATAGTTACGTTTACGTCATATATTTTTGAAATACGTGATTCGTAGCCATAGTTTTTACATGCAGACCACAAAAAACGTGAAGCTTTGCATCCTCACACAGATTACCTACCTATTTTTTATTTTATATTTATCTTAAAAATCGTTTAGATATGTTCAAATTTCACCAAATGCTTACGTGTATAGCATATATTGTTGTCTGAGAAAATCATAGATACCGGTGGTATATATAGTATATATCCCATACAACCGATTGTTCAGATAAGAAACTTTGCGCAATTTCTTCCCCATTTTAACAGTTATAAGCTTCAAATTTCACCGATTGCTTACGTATATAGTATGTATTGTTGTGTCAAAAAATCATAGAGATCGGTGATATATATAATATATATATGATGGTATATATAGTATATATATATAGTATATATATATTTTTTTTACGATTTCGGCCCCATTTTAACAGCTAGAAGCTTCAAATTTCACCAACTGCTTACGTGTATAGCATATATTGATGTCTGAAAAAATCATTGAGATCGGTGGTACACATAGTATATATCTCATACAACCGATTGTTCAGATAAGAAACTTTGCGCAATTTCTGCCCCATTTTAACAGTTAGAAGCTTCAAATTTCACAAAATGCTTACGTATATAGCATATATTGTTGTCTGAAAAAATCATAGAGATCGGTCGTATATATATTATATACTTCATATAAACTGTCAATTTGACCCCTTTTTTACGGCTAGAATCTTCAAAATTCATCAAATTTGATCAAATAGTTACGTTTTCGTCATATATTTTTGAAATACGTGATTCGTAGTTATAGTTTTTACACGCAGACCACAAAAAACCTGAAACTTTGCATCCTCACACAAAGTACCTACCCGTTTTTTATTTTATATTTATCTTAAAAATCGTTAAGGTATGTAGATCTGTTCACTATATATTTCTTATCTTATACATCCGATTATTCGGAGATTACGAACGGGATAAGAATATTGTTCAGCCCCATTCATGAAAGGTATGAAGTCTTTGGCACAGCCGAAGACAGTCCCGTTCTTACTTGTTTTTCTCCCATTTAACCCTATATTTCTTCTTCTTTCTGTACATATCCACTCTCTTCCCTCTATCCTCTACCTTCATCCTCTCCCAATAACTCCACCTCTCCTTCTTCATATCCCTCTCTATCTCCCTCTCCCTTTCACTTTTCCTCTCCTTCTCACTGTGGACTTCCCGACTCTCCCTTCACTCTTGAACTATAAATACGATGTTTACGAAGACACCAATCTGTGGTCCTTTTCATGGAGAGAGGAAATAGTGCAATAAAGGACAGTATGTGGGAAAATGTTATACTTTCTCTAATTTTTATTTGGATCTCTAAGAGAATTCTTAAATGTATTTATTATAAATTAGTCGCACCCGCTTTAACTTTTACTATAGCCAACAAAACTTTACTGGTTATTGCCATCGGGCCATGCCATTCATGAAAATTACAAGCAATATTAAACGCCCCCAAATTTCATAGCACATTAAATATTTTTGTAAGCGAAATAACAAAGATTTGATTTATGATTTATTACACTTAGGGTATTCTGCACTAGCGGAGTGTTTAAATATGTATGTATGTGTACCTACTCAAGTGTATGCATATATGTATGTATGTGTACATTTGTATACATAATTAGACAAGGCATGTACTGTTAGCTGCTTAAGTAGAAACTGTAAATTTCCACCAAACGTCAAAAGCAAGGCAAGGCAACGGAAAAAGAAAATTTCGTTGGAAAGTGCATTCAACTCGCATACATACATACATATGCATAAATACATACACAGTGTAATTTTACACATACATATATACATACACTTTCCTTAAGAACTTAGGTAGTTACATTCAGAAAAGTGAAAAGAAGAAACATTAAACACTGCAAATTCCAAGAGTTCAAGAGTTGTTGTTGGGCATACAAAGAGTCAAGTGGAAAGCGACGACAAGCGTTGAACGCCAATTAATACTTTTGAGAAGCGTGTTGAGGTCAACGGTCAACTTTTTTTTTGCTTTTATAAATATGTTTGCTCTCAGAATTTTAAACGTACAGAAAAGGTATGAAACAAAACAAAATCAAGGAAGATCCTTCGTCAAGGCTGTGAGAAATAATGACTTAACTTTTTCCAAGGAAACATGCATAACTTAAAGTACATTAGGGTGGGTGAAAAAAAAATCTTTGTAAAGAAAAGTGTGACTGTATTTTTTTTCGTAATTCCGCGAAGAGAAATAATGCTTCATGCACTCACCGGAATATGTTAGACCTGACTGCCCGAGTGTAGGACTACCTTCTTTCTTGAAGACCTACCCACTGCAACCTAACTTCGTACGTCCTGCGGAACTCCCCGCTCCTGGTACCACATTCAGCATTACTTCAGGTATGGGTGCGCGCTATGTGAGCTCCTTGCCCTTCATGCTAATCTGCCAGGCAACTACCTTCACGTTTCATCAGAAATATGTGCCTCACATATTTGTTAACCGTATTCTATCCTACGCTCCGATAGGTCACATTAGTGAAGACATTGTGCGAGAATATGTCACCAAGTATCTCTTCTACAGTGCAGGCGGAGTAAGGCAGTCGAAGAAGGTGTAACGTTTATCGTCTTATTTTCCGCAGTACATTCAGGTTTTAAACCCTTTCTGTGGAAATATTAACGGAAGCTGTAGAGTTCGGCTGGAAATTGTGTAAAAAAAGTCGACCCTTCAGCGTGGCCGCTTTAAACCATTAGTTCATCTCAGGAATTGCCTCCCCGATCTACTTTTCTGCGATGCTGCTACTCCACTGTTGCTGCAAGTCATTTTGTTCTTTGTGAAACGAAACGAAATGGCCGGTAAGTTATATGATCAAATGGGTCTTTTATGTATTGTCCGATTTTGTATTTGGGTTGTAAGTTTTTGAATTTCCAAGAAGATGTATCATTTAAATTTAAATCTTTCCCCTCAGTCCTGAGGTAAAAGAAGATCATTTGGGTCCTGAAAGAGTGTGACGTAATTTAGCACGATGAGCTCCTGTGGCACATGAGTATAGTTTGGATGGTTAGGTATAGTGTTGGCCTTCTTGAAGGAATACTCAAGTTGGAACGAATTTCATTCATTACTTTTTTGTTGGTTTGAAGGGAAACTGGTCTCGACGTTGTGCCATTTTCAGTGTAATTTTTTCTTTGGTGGTTACGCCAAGAGGATTTCTCCTTTCTGTTTTATTTGTGCATCTGGCATCGGCATTACACTCTTTGAGGATAGTTCGTACCTTATCATTATAGTTAGTGGGTTAATTGTACATGCATGTTGGAGTATCGATGCAAGATGTAGGGGAAACTTCAAACCCGGGAACAGACCCAGTTAACCTACTGAAAATTATCATAGATTAGGTATTTCATGGCGATATAGTTGGCTGTCCCGTCAGTTACTACTAGTAGGAGTATTGGATCAAATGCAAAAGTGAGCATCGATCTCACCTCAATGCACTTAATAAGGCATGGGCTGACAATGGAGATATCAGACGAACTCTATACATTGAGCTGAGAATTCTTATATATATTTGCTCTACACGGCTCGCTATCATCGGATTCCATGTTTGAGCATCATTATAATACTAAGACAGCAATTCAGACTGTATATAGACTACTACTTTGCTAGTTAAGATTTTGCAGAAAACTATTGCCCATTATTAAATAATGAGCCCGAATCCCTGACAACGGAATGTACCTTCGCACCTACGATGACGTAAGACTACCACCCCTAATTATGGCGAAATGAGATGACCCAATTATGCATGAGTTAGTAAAAAGCTTGCACCTTCTTCTACTCAAAAAAGCAAGGCCATTCTGCAAACGGTGCGAATTTTAAGTAATCGAAAATGGTGTGGAACGGTGTGATCATATGGTGTTTAAGGTGTTGTAGAGCGCATCCCTTTCAATAGGTTGCCAACGAAACGCATAGCTTCTCCAACCCAACGAAATGTCAACTTCAACCGACTCGTGACGAATCCTGTTTATAAAGCAGGCAGGGCTCTGTCAACCCCAAGTTCGACACGGAAGGAAATTGCATGATCATCTAGTGATTCAACGTGGTCACACTAAATCGTTCCCGAGCTGATCGAGCTCGTACTTTAATGGTGCTATTTTCAGGAGAATACCGGAACAATATCGGCAAAAAACCATTAATATCGATAAAAATCCCCAAAACCTTCGGTAAGTCTCGTTATCGCTACAAGCAGAAGAGGTACCCTCTTTTCAATGATAAAAGTAACTATGTTAACCCAAAATTATAAGACCTGTACATAATTTTCGACACTCTGCAGTCCCGCGCCTTTCCTGCTAGGCCAATCACGTGCAGTTCCCGTTCTTTTAATCTTGTCCAATCTGGTTGAAACGTCTAAGATATGCGCCACGAGCGATGCGCCCATATGCCCAGGAACCAAATATAGGTGTACATATATTTCTCCCTAACCCGATGCTTTCCAGAGATTTCTTACACTCTAACACACTTTTAGATATTTTAACGAATTTACTTGCAATTCCGCTTATTTAAAATTTTCTACTAAGGTTCGAATCAATAAACTGTTGAATAAATAACTCCAATATTGAACAATGGAAAAATGGCCTTTATTAAAGGCCTTCACAATAAATAATACTGCTATTGCTCGCCAGATAGCGTCTTAATCAAAACTGCTTGATAGCTTCAATGAAACTAAACTCTCGCGCCGCTACTCTCGCCTTTTTATACTGTCTGATTTCCTAGTTGCATACTTCTAGGCTTTTCCATTCCAGAACTTACTAGTTAGTTATCAGCTACAAAATCACCAGCCACAAATATGTTTATTGCTTCTCATAATACTTGCACAAATTATTGCCCTCTCTTGCGAGCACCTTAGATAAGATATATGCATGTGTTTGTGCGTTGCATCTCCGCTGCTCTTATGGACATGTGTGTAGACATAATGACTGAATTATTGATGTGCATACAAATCACTGTTTAGCATCGGCTTAGAGATGGCAATACCCTTTAGTGTTGCTAATATTCGTAACAATATTTTTCTACGTGAAATTTTAGCCTTAATCGCTGCTTGGCTTTCACTTCACAAATTGACAAAGCTTCAGTTATTTCCCTCCAATATTTCTACTGCTTACGTCATGGCTGCTACTTACGACTGAAGAACACTACATTGATTCGGCAGCTTGTAAGACTTGTTGGAATTACTCCTTACATTACTTTGGACCAATCGGATCGCCTCGTCTTTCACTTAAGCGCCCTTACGCGAACTTTCCACCTTTCACGAGGTGGTATATCCATACAATACTTGATAACGCTATACTACTATGGCCGTATGGCCTGCGCTCAAGCTGCGCCGAGGCATTGAGTCTCTCGTTGCAGTTGTCAACGCTATGTTCTTCGCCACCTGGTTTACAGGTGGGATTTGTAGTCAGTGCAATCATCGGAATTTTTTCAGGGCTCCCGTTATGCTAAGCGTTGATATCCTACATTCCCTCTTTAACTTTTGAGGTAAGTCCTTTTTTGTGAAAGAGACCCATCGAAATGCAGGTAGGGAACCAGGTGATCTATCCATCCAATACCTGATGACGCTATACTACTATGGTCGTATGGTCTGCGCTCTAGCTGCACGGCGGCATTGAGTCTCTCGTTGCAGTTGTCAACGCTATGTTCTTCGCCACCTGGTTTACAGGTGGGATGTGTAGTCAGTGCAGCCATAGGGACTTGTTTAAGGGCTCCCGTTATGCTAAGCGTTGATATCCTATATTCCGTCTATAACTTTTGAGGTAAGTTCTTTTTTGTGTGGCTGTTCACCAAACAAAAACTCCATAGTAGAGGATAGGGATTACAATCGCTGTAAATACCCAATGAGAGAGAGAGAGAGTCCAATAGACCCCACGTACACCCAGCATTTATTTAAATGCATAAAGTGCCTTCGAGGTCTTCTTCACTTTCTTCTCGACGTTAAGCTACCATCACAACTTACAGTCTAGAAGTATTGCCAAATATTTGGTACAAGGTTTCTTCTACAGGGTCGCAGTCCTTAGCTTAAGCCTAGATCAATTCGGGACCTTGTATTTTCTTATAGATAATACCAAATGCGTCTTATCCGTGTTGGTGGTCAAACCGAGGTAAGATGCTCTGTTATTTGGTACAAGGTTTCTTCTGCAGGGTCGCACTTTTAGCTTAGGTCTAGATCAATTCCGGACCTTACACTTTCTAGTAAATAATACCAAATCCATCTTTTCCGTGTTGGTGGTCTATCCGAGATAAGATGCTCAGTATGTATATCTCGAAGCAGCCCTCCCATAAAAGAGCTAATTATTGGAAAGCACTTTCCGCTTATAGCAACCGGAACGTCATTTGCTGCAATCTTTTCAAACGCCTCGCAGAAGGAATGCCAAGACTCGGCCTTAGCCTTCCTAATGGCTATATTGTAGCTGTACAGTACCGGAATGCATGTTTACCGTAATCTTCGGCGATTTATTGAAGTTCATACGTTTTATAAAATGGTTCCAAGCCCATCGCAGAATGAGGTATGCAAAAATTGTATTTCTTTCTATCCACCAAAGCCTCTTTCTGGGAATGATGTTTTCAAAGAACACTTTATGCATTATTCTCTATCTCTTTGCAACAAATTAAAGTTCAAACGCCCATCGTTCACAAGGAGTATGCGAGCTCCCCGAGCATCGTAAATTAAAAGCCACAATATTTTTTCTGTTGAAGTTTTCTGTTTTACGTTTACCAAGAATTTCTGCATTTTGATTAAAATTTATGTATATTTCCTTTTGTCTAGTTTGTGTGAGAAAAACACTAATTGAAAATCCTCATACTCTTTTTACTGTTCCTATGGTAAGAGGAGTCACCACCGAAGAGTCATGCAGCAAGCCGTGCTGAATTTAAAGGCTCCGAGGGGTTTGAGTGTAGAGGGTAAACTAAATGATTTTATTAGTTTCGACGTGTCGCTTTAGTGAAATTTTGTGGCACTTTATATTGAATAAATTTACTTTATGCTCCAAACTTAAAAAATACTAAACAAATAATGTGCTATGCATGCAACAAACAACAACAAGAACGCAGCGCACAACCAACTCCCACGATTTCATCATTGGTTGATGTTACCCTAAGTAAGTGGTGCAGCATCATAAATGACTTGAGAACTTTTTGAAATTGTTTGAAAAATTACTTCCTGATTTTTATTTTTATATAGTGTAGAAAACAACTACAACAACAACATCATAATAAATTTAAGACATAATGCAATGCCACATTGCAAGGAAGAAGATGAAGCGAAAATATTTCACATAAATGATAACGTTGTATGTAGTAGCTGCTTTGTTGTTATGCCTATGTTTTACTTGTATTGTTGTTGTTTTTGTCGCTGTTGCAATGAGTTTTTGAACTTTCTCGTAAACGTGTCAACAGCAAGTTCAGTAAAAGAGCGTTGCAGCCACTGAGGTGCTGATCGCTCCTAAGCAGCCTTTCTTGTTTTAATATTCTTGTTTTGTGTTCTTGTAGTTGTTGTTGTCACTGTTTGCACTCTTGCTTTTGTTTACAAGCGCATCCTTGACACAGTAACCGCACCAAAGCCGCTGAAAGTTAAATTGCCTGAGTTGGGGTAACAACAACAAAAGCAACAGCTGCAGTGACAGCAATAAGAAACGGCAGGAACGAAGCAGCAACAAAAAGAAGGACCTCTTGAGCAATAGTCACATGTACAACAACCCTGCTGTCAAAAGCCAAAGTAGTCAGCGAACATTCTAGTTCATTGACTAGAATTTTGTGGCGTTATTCATACTAGTTAGTGTATGAGTAGTTAACTGACTAGAATTGTGTGGCGTTCATCATACTAGTCTGCTTTTGAGTAGTTCATTGACTATAATTTTGTTGTGTGATTCATACTAGTTAGTGTATGAGTAGTTAACTGACTAGAATTTCATGGGATTCATCATACTAGTCAGTTTTAGAATAGTTTATTGACTATAACTTTGTGATGTTATTCATACTAGTTAGTATTTGAATGATTTAATCGACTAGAATTCCCAAACGTCCCAGACGGAATACCTATGCCGATGCCAAAACACCTTGACCATGAGGGCATCTGCAGCCTCGCACATTTTTTCTATTTATCTTTAAAAGCACTTGCCATTCCAATATAACGGAGAATAGCAAGGATAAACCCCCTACCAAAACCAGGAAACCCAACCAGTATCTACCGATATTATCCCTTTAGTCAGTAACTCATTTAAACGAAATTCTTCGGTTATCCAGACTTGCGTAAAGTGCATCTCACTACTGAACTCCATTAACACTCATCATAGGACGGTGCTGGTGCTGCTTGGCCTGACAACCATGACTGGCTCGTTCAAAAGCTTTTGATATGGTCAACCACGGCACGTTAATGGAAGACCTAGAAGGGTCTCCCCTTCCCCCAAGTCTGATCGGCAAGCATCGGTGCAATTCAGGAAAGTAACATCAAACCAGAGAATTATCATACAAGGGGTGCCACTTTTGATTAACTTCTTCATATCACCACCAGAAGGAGTCACTATCGCTTCCTACGCCGATGACTGCAAAATAATGGCCACAGGCGCACAGATCGATGAGCTTTGCATCAGAATAAGCTACCTCCCTGATCTCTCCAGTTTTTTCGCCTCGCGAAACCTGGCATTATCACCGACTTAATCCTCCGCGACCTTCTTTACAACATGGACGTCCCAAATGTCGACCATTGTGAACATCCACGTCGATGGCACTACGCTACCGACTGTCTTATACCCTAAAATCTTGGGAATGACGTCTTGCCGGCAACACTTGGGGTAAAGACAAAGAAACGCTTTTTCACTTACAAAGCAAGTGGCCGGCATGATATGCGTCCCCGATATGGTCGTCAAGTTTAAATAAAAGTTACTCACTGGAAGAAAATACAGGCCTTCCAAAATTCTGCCCTCAGAATCCCTACGGGCTGTCTTCCTATGTCCCCAGAACACCATCTACACTATGAGTTGAGAGTACTCCCCATTAGGGAGAGAAATAAAATGCTAACCAAACAGTTTCTCTTAAATACCCACAAACTGGCCATCCAAACCGACATCTGATTAATGAGACTACACCGCCCAGTGGTCATAAAAGGCCATATCCGTAAGCATTATAAGGATATACGGCACCTGAGAACACAGTCGTATGGTGCCAAAAAGCACAAGCAGTTCCTGGATGATATCCACAAACAGGCGTCGGACCTCTATGCCAGGAGTTGCCCCGCGAATCCGGTACTCGAAGAAAAGTACTCAGAACTAGCAGGAGGAACGCGCTATCCGTAGGAAAACGAGCGTCACTCCAGCTCAACTTCGATCTGGATACTGTAACAGGTTAAACTCTTACCTATCCAGAATCAACCCCGACATACAAAACATATGTACCCGCATGACACCAACCATCTCTTTAACTGTATTGTGGAACCACCGCCTCTAATACCCCTCTCATTATGGTGCACCACTGCTGAAACATCAAGTTTCCTTGGACTCCCGTTAGAGGATATTGATGACAATTTGTGATGGGTCGCACCTATTGAATGGGGCGAAGCACTGCTACAACAACAACAACTGGCTCGTTCCTTCTCCATTACATGGATAGATAATTTATTGCGCTGCGACCTCCTTCACACCACCTCATCAAAGGATGAACCCCAAAAGCTCTCTTGGCTTGAGATTTCGTCACATATCAGGAGGATATGATCCGCTCTCCGCTCTTATTTCGTTCCGTTGGCTGAGTAGATTGCGTGCAAGCTTTTTGAATGGTCGGCCAAAGTCGGCAAAGTTCAGGAACGAAACTTCAAAATCAAGGAGAACTATAAAGAAGGAGTTACTATCATTTCTTATGCCGACAGCTGCATAATAATGGCAAACGTCCGTAGCCCCTCAATAGATAAATTAGTTTACAAAATTATTGATTATTTATCTAATTTAATATCTCTCTAGTTCAATATACATCAACTTAATTGTAATATGCATACAAAGGTATTACTATAAGGCCGCAAGGCACCCTTAATACACGTCCTAAAATTTTGGAGAGGTATCAAAATACTTGTTTTGGAACGCGAATCCGAAGATAAAATCAAAGAGTTTGTGTCTATCGAAATTTATGTTATTTGTTTTATTTTTTATGTATTGTTGTTTATTTTATTTGCTCGATGCAATAGATTAACATAACATATCAATGTAAACAAATTATTATGAAAGGCGTCTATAATTCATTAAATTTACAAATGTATAATATGAACATATCATTAAATTTCAAGATCATAAAAATTTACCCGTTAATTTCAGCTTTTAAAAAAAAAGAATTTATTTGAAAATGATGATAATAGCAAGACTATAAACTAATATTAAAATAAATGTACGATAAATGCCCTTCGTATCCACTGTCTAAAACAATTATTTAGGGCTCCATTCGCTGTTGTAGGACTTTACGCGCAAGTTCATATCCACGTTGTAAACAAATATCTTTCTCTTCAGTTTAAGTTTTATTTGAAAACGTTTAATTTCGAAGGCAAATAACTTGGACATTTCATCGCGTACACGCGCTTCAATTTGCTTTATCTCAGTTGTGTGCAAGTGCTTATTTTCTTGCCCATTACTGTTGTCAGCATCATTGGCAGCCTGTTGCTTTGGTGATGCTTGTTTTGGTGGAGCTGAACTATATTCGGATGTGCTACTTTGACTTTTGATGTACTCTTCGAATCGTGCAGCTTTGGTTTTGAGCTCGCTTATAAGCGTTTCTTGTTCTTCGATTACCTTTAACTTTTCATTGAGCTCTACAATTAAAGCTTTAGATTATTTAGTTGTTGCGTAAGATCGTCAATTTCCTTTTTATAAATTGAATTGGTATTACTCTATTTCAGATTTTGTAATTCAATTCGTTGAAGAATTGATTTTTCTAGCCTGTTGAAGGTTGGTTATTTTTTCTTTATATATATGTAAATGTCAACGATGACAAAAGATGGTCGATATACGAAACTATCGATTTTGATATAGCGATATAAGCATTTTGGAATTATAGAAGGTGGCGCATTGCCATTATTTCAGCTGATTTTTATGGGCAATTATTACGTCATTTTCATTTAGCTCTTGTTTTTTTTCTCTTTCATTCGCTTAAGTAGGCAACTGTGACGTAGATGCGCAGAACGAAACAATTTTGAACTTGTGAATGCGCAATCTGGGTAGGTTATTTGTGCGATTAAGCATTTCTAAAGCTAAGAGCGCATTGAGCTGGACTACACTGCGCTACAAAATATTATTTGCATGTATTCTTATGGAGCAATTCACACATAGCGGCAGCAGCACTGCGCGGCGCGGCCATGAGCAGCAATGTTGATCAAATAGGCAAAAAAGTGAAGCGCCGCTGGCGCTACGTGTCGCGCCGCTTAGTATGCACGCACTTTAAATCTTACGCGCTGCCTTATATTACCCAAAACCATTAAGTTAAAAAAGTAAAAGTATACTGTTCAAAATTTTAAGAATACGACTGTGTGTAAATTAGTTCCAGTTCAGTGAAAAAAATTTGATGTTCAAAAATTTGTATAGAAATTTCATTTAAAAGGCGATTGTAATTTTTATGCATGGATTCAAGTTGAATAGTGAAAACGGTACAGATATGTCGTCAATAAATGTAAAGGCGGACTTACTTGCGCGACATGTAGCGGCAACGGCGCTACACTTTTTGGACTTTGCCCATAAGAATACATGCAAAGAATATTTTGCCACGTAATGTAGTGCAGCTAAATCTGTGCTTGTATTAAAGCAGCAAGACGTTTCATAGTTCAAAATCAACGCAGAAAGGCGATCCATGTGAATTTTGTGCTCGCGTTGCTTTGCTTTGTGCCTTTGCTGCTATATTCAACCTATCATAGATTTGCTATCTGTCGTTACCGCATTGGTGGTTTTACATGCAAAGCTTTATATATTATTTGGAAAACAAAATATTGTGGCTATTCAATAAAAAGTTTGTTATAGTTGTAATATAACAACAGCTGTTTTAAGAAACACGACGAGCACGGACGATCATATCAGCCGACTACATATTTTCGATCTATCGGTGGCAATCGCAATAATCGATAAACGGCTTGCGTCTACACATCTAACTTTTTCAGTATACATTCCAAATTATCAAGGGTGTACGGAAAAGTGGAAAAATTTTGCCTTATAAAAATAATATAAAATAAAAAATAAAACTAAAAATATAAATTTTGTTGTGTTTTGCGATTTTGGTGAGTTGAAAATTGCATGTAACAATGAGTAGCAAACGTAATATGAGAAGACTTTTCAAGAAGCAAAGGGAAATGTATGCTAGGACTTTGCTTAGACCAGTTTCTAGTAATGATGAAGCAGGGCCATCAAAATCCTCTGTGGAGGAATGCGGTACTAGCATAAGTGGAGTTGGTGATAAAGGGAGTTTGCCTACTATGTACGAATGTGAGGAAAGTGATTGTTCTGATGGAGCTATTAATGTAGATAGTTGTTTAAGCGACTTAAACTATGAACATTTATGTTCGTTTGTTTCAGTAGCCATTGAGTGTGCTTGTAATTCTCAACTGGTTAGTGAAATATTCTAAAGACATAGTTTTAGTTTTTTAATTAAAATCGAGGTTCTTCGGATGGTGTGCTAATACATCAGAGTCCTGTGCTCGCCTCCATATCACACTTTGAAGGGGTTCTTCAAATAGAAGATGAGGTGGATCATTAGAGCGAAACCTCAGAGTGCCCAACGCTCGCCCCAAATTAAATAAATAGAGGTTTTTCTTGTAGAAAATGGGGTGCCAATACCTCAGATCCGTCCCGTGCTCGCCTCCATATCACATTTTAAAGGGTTCTTCAAATAGAGGATGAGGTGGCTCAGTAGAGCGAAGCCTCAGAGCCCCCAGTGCTCGCCCCCAAATTAAATAAATAAAAGGTGTACTTATGCTATGCATCCTCCCATGACTTTAACACACCAATAACACTAAAACTACCCAACTTAATAAACTGAATCCCTTAAAATAAACACAAATAAATAAAGGTGTACTGATGCTATGCATCCTCCCATGACTTAAATACACCAATAACATTAAAACTACCCAACTCAATAAATGGAATACATTAAATCAAAAACCCCATAAACTCAATACAGTCCATTAATAATAATAATTTATAAATTAAAAAAAAAGGAATGCTTGGTGGGAGTTGAACCCGCAACCCCGGGCGTTTGGTCGGGTACGTCAGCCACTGTGCCACGACTCATACGCTTACAAGCACATAAAATTACTCATTTATAACCCTTATTAAACTTCTCGCCCTCAGTTGCCCAAAGCTTAGACATGGTCTTTCGAGCCGGATCACTGGCTCGTATGGAAGTTTCATTAGACGACTAAGCCGTCTAAGGGGGGAGTATGTTTAAGCGTCTTAAACTATGAACATCTTTCGTTCGTTTGTTTCAGTAGCCATTGAGTGTGCTTGTAATTCTCAACTGGTTAGTGAAATATTCTAAAGACATAGTTTTAGTTTTTTAATTAAAATCGAGGTTCTTCGGATGGTGTGCTAATACATCAGAGCCCAGTGCTCGCCTCCATATCACACTTTGAAGGGGTTCTTCAAATAGAAGATGAGGTGGCTCATTAGAGCGAAACCTCAGAGTGCCCAACGCTCGCCCCCAAATTAAATAAATAAAAGGTGTACTGATGCTATGCATCCTCCCATGACTTAAGCACACCAATAACACTAAAACTACCCAACTTAATAAACTGAATCCCTTAAAATAAACACAAATAAATAAAGGTGTACTGATGCTATGCATCCTCCCATGACTTAAATACACCAATAACATTAAAACTACCCAACTCAATAAATGGAATACATTAAATCAAAAACCCCATAAACTCAATACAGTCCATTAATAATAATAATTTATAAATTTAAAAAAAAGGAATGCTTGGTGGGAGTTGAACCCGCAACCCCGGGCGTTTGGTCAGGTACGTCAGCCACTGTGCCACGACTCATACGCTTACAAGCACATAAAATTACTCATTTATAACCCTTATTAAACTGCTCGCCCTCAATTGCCCAATGCAAATTCTGTTATAGGCAAACTGCAGCGTTCCTTTAAGGAAAAAAATCCTGGAATGGTTTACTACTTCTAGACCATCACGTAGAGCATTTGAGAGCCTTCTTAGTATTTTACAAGAAGAGAATCTAGATGTACCAAGAAGCGCCGAAACACTCTATGCCAAAAGAAGAGAAATCTCAGTTACTAAATTCATTCCAACAGGACTCTTTTGCCATGTTGGTTTGAGCAAGCAATTGGAGAAAATTGCATACATATTTAAAGAAATTGACACTGTTTATATAGACATCAACATTGATGGGTTGCCATTATTCAGAAGCTCTCGCATTCAATTGTGGCCAATATTGGTGCGGCTAGTTGATTTTAGTTGAGTTTGTATTTTTCCCGTCGGTATTATGTTGGAAATAAAAAGCCAAGCGATGTTTCGGAATTTTTAAATCCTTTTGTTACGGAAATGGAGAATATCATGGAAAATGGCATTGAACTAGGTGGCAAATTGTTAAAAGTTCTGATAAGGTCAATTGTATGTGATGCTCCCGCGAAAGCGTTTGTTTGTGGGACACCTTATCATTCAGCATCTCATGGTTGCAGCAAGTGTACGCAAATCGGGGTAAAGGTAAACCATGTAATGGTATATTCTTCTGTGTCTGGAAATTTGGTAACTGACAATGACTTTTTAACAAGAAGATACAAAACACATCATGAACCGAAATTTAGGAATTCAAAGACTCCACTAGAAAAAATTGGTGTAAAAATGATAAGCCAAGTAGCTATAGATAGTATGCATTTGGTGGATTTGGGGATAATGCGAAACTTTTTAAAAAGAATTATACAAGACGATATAAATATAAAAGTTGAAAAGCTTAAAAAGAAACATATGTCACAATTTTTAGTCTCTTTAGCACCGTTCATCACGAAGGAATTCGCCCGTAAGCCCAGATTGTTCGATGAAATCTCAAATTGGAAGGCAACTGAGTTTCGCCAATTTCTGTTATATACAGAGGTCCTTATTCTGAAAGACAATGTTCATGGTGACTTACATTATCAATTTTTGCTTCTATTCTGTGCGTATAGGATGCTCCTTTGTCCCAAATCATATTTAGATAATTTGGGAATTGCAAAAAATATGTTATCTTTATTTGTTGAAAATTTCTCAACTATATTCGGGGATTCCAGTGTTACTCATAACGTTCATCATTTACTACATCTAATGGAGAGTGTTGAATCAATTGGTCTGTTATCAAGTTTTTCAGCTTACGATTTCGAAAATTATTTGCAAACATTAAAAAAGTGTATCAAAAAGCCAACTCAAATTCTTCCACAAATAACAAATCGAGTCAGTCATGAAACGTTGCTAACAATGGAAAAGCATCAGGGCTTTAAAACTTTGAGGGGCAGAGGTTTGTGTTATTTTTTCCAGGATTGTGTCTTTTCTTCTAAAAAGCCAGATAGCTTCTGCCTTAATAAACCCTTCAAACCAATAGAAATTACAGGGTTTTCGGAAGACAGACGTTTTATAATAGGGAAAGAGTTTGCAAATTTGAGAAGTTTCTTTTTAGAACCAATTGACTCCATGTCTCTTCGTATTTGCGTGGGCGACTTCTCACTCATAGACGAGGAAACCCAATACCCTATTGAAGAAATAGAATGTAAACTAGTAGGTCTCCCTCATATTGATAGCATATTATTGCTGCCATTGTTACATGGCACTTTTTAACTCAATTTAAATTGAACACATTAGGGAAATTAATAATTTGTTTTGTTTGTTGGTGCGAAATCATATGCAACAAAATATTAATTTCCCTACTTATTAACTAAATTAACATATATCTAGTGAATTTAAACAATAAATATAAACCAACCATGCCGAAAGATATAAAGCGCGTATCCTTCACCAACGTAGAGAACGTACCATCATCCTCTTGTAAGTTCCATCACATATACATCTGCATAAGTTATCATAAACTCGGGGTTTTTTTCTTTTCCAGATAAAAAGTCACAAGTTGCAGAGTGTGCAGGTTGCAAGGCGTTGGAAGCAAAGATAACAAATTTGCAAGGTAAGTTATTTAATGGGTATACTAGTCACAGTTTTAGGCGATTTGTCGCTCCCCCGGCAAATACATGCACTCATCCGTCAGCTCACGATGATGCATACAACATCTTATGTGTAGGGCCTATACATTTCAGTCCAAGGGTTAAATTAATGCACCATCGGTAATATGCGTTCTCTAACTACTCCCCTGTCATATCAAAAAATTATGTAAACAAATCTGTTTATATTTTGAGAAGTTCTGGATGCATAACATAAATCGCCAACTTTCACTTAACCAGGTATTTTAAGGGATTTACAGCCATCCCTAAACTTTAATAAAAAAGGAAAATTATTGTGCTACGGATTTTTACTTTGCAACATGCATTAGCTGCTTAGGCACGTCTAAAAGTTGCCAATATATTACCCCTTTACGTTTGTTAACCTGGCGCTTTAACTAGAGGCAAGAGGACTGCCACCATTTGGAATTGGAAGATTCAATTCCCAAAAGCGTATAAAAAAATCTTATCAAAAATTATCAAAGATGGTATCAAATGACGCGTCTCGACCTCCGTTTTAAGAATCTGAAAGCAAAAATTGTATTCCTGTCGAAAGTTATTCACAAAAATCCGTAAAATGACCGCGAGAGGGTCCGAAATATGGGGCCAAACCATAGTTTTCTTGCATAGAACACCTTTCTGCATTGGGGACCTTCGGCCGCGCTTATAAAAAATTATCATGGTTGGGTCCGATACCAGTTTGGGAATCAAATCTAAATGCGCGCAGAACACCTATTTGCATTAGTGTGTGTGTGTACAACAAACATAAAAAAAAACAACCACATGAAAATTAGAACCGATTTCTTGCTTATACCTGTTTGACAGAAATAAAAATTTTAATTTTCGCTTCGGGATTCTAAAAACGGAGTTCGAGGCGCGTCTTTTGATACCAAATTTGATAAAAATTAGGTGGTGCACCGTCTTGTGAAACGTTACCCTGTTTATATATAAATAAGCTACACTCAAATTTTCACCGTGTGGCCCATTTAAATTAAATATACACCAATTTGTTAGAAAAATTTATTCAGTGCATAGGGGGTAATTTTGATATGTATGGAGCGTGGAATCTGATATATATACCAACAATACCAGGGCAATGATACTTGGCAAGCAGATGCCTAATATCAATTTTATATCAGTGGAAAAAAGTGGTAAGAATTGGAAAGGAGGGTGTGGTTCTTTCAATGTCACATATCCTTAATAGATTAAGTCACGTTACATAAACTTGGCATATCTGATATTGTTAAATTCATAGCTTTAAGGAGAAGTGGGGTAAATGGGAATGACGGTCGTGACATCCCCCATACAATATAAATCCAAATGAAACCAATATACTTATTTTCAGCACAAAAACAGCATATGTTGGAAAGTTCCAAAACCTAACAGATATCAGCAAAAAAATTTAAATTTTTGTGGTTGTTGAAATTTTGATGATTTCAATGCATATTCCATTAGTGCACCATTTACGATTCAGGGTAATAAAAGAATTTTTGTTAAAAGTTTACACCTTTTCCAGTCAAGTTTAGAAAATTACAATAGAAGATCAGAAATTCCAAATTAAACTCATAAAGTTACAATTTAAGTTCAGAAAATTTAAATTCAAGTTCAGAAAGTTATAAGCAGGGTGTTCTTTCTCAAAAGTTATTACAATTTTTCCTGTTTGCTTGCAATTGACTCAATTTTAGGGCAGGACAAAGTTTGTCAGTACGCAAATTTTTTATAAAAAAAATTTCATTGGCATAGCTAAAAGCTCTACATGAATGCAAGATCTATTTGGTAATTTGTGTTTTTTTTTACTTTCAGAAACCGTCGGAAACCTGAAGGAGACCATTTTGTGTAAGAATGTTAAATATATTTCTATATACATATTACATTTACCTTTATTCAACTTTATTTTCTTTAGCTTTTATGTCTTCTCAAAATGCTGCAGTGATGACTGCACTTGCAGACCAAAAAGTGGTAATGAGCAAGTTAGTTCAAAAAGAAGCTGTAGCGTGCTCAGTAAAATCTTGCTTTCCTCTGTCGTGTGCAGAGGATTTGTTTAAGATTGATGAAAAGGTTGTACCTGAGAATCGGATTTTGTTTGTAAGTATTTTTTCCAACAGTGAAAATTATAAATAATCAATTGGGTTTGAGGAACTGTAGGTCGATATTTCTTCATTTACGTTTTCTAAAATCGGGTTAATTTTTTCAGAAAGGGAACTTCGCCTACCACATGGAAGGTCCTGGGTTCAAGTCCCGAGAAAAATCCCAAACATTTAGAAACATATTTTTTCAATTAGAAGAAAGTATTTCTCGGCAGTGATTTGGTAAACACTAAGCGTGTATTTGTGCATGAAAAGCTTCTCAGTGAAAATTGATCTACCTTGCAGATGACGTTCAGAGTCGGCGTAAGCCTTTTAGTTCGCCTCTCACCAATTTCTAAGAAAAACCAAAAAAAGCGCTATGCAAATTGAAAGAGAAGTTCGGCCTAAACCTCGTCGTAGGTACATCACGCCAAGTATTATTTTACTCAATTTCAAAAACTTAAACTAATTGTCAGTACGATAAGCGCTCTTGGCTGAGAATATGGAGTTTGGTTACACCCGATCTTAGACTAAATTTTAATTTTTAAATAAAAAATTAAAAACGAATAGGTGGAAAATTTTTCAAATCTCAATAGAAAGTAATTGGTGAATCGGATTAATTACATACGTAAACTAATGATCACGCCTACTTATTAAATCCATATTGTATTATCATTTTCACAAATAGTTTGACAGATTCATATTTATCGTTGGCGTAAAATCGGTTACGTCATTGCAGAAGAAATACGGACCCAGGAAAAACATTTCAAAAACTATTTTCCATAGCCTTTTGCTGTTTTTCTTCATTGTACTTTCCTCTGGACAGTAAACATTTGTTTTAAAATTGTCTTAATTACTTATCGGTAGCTCAATTCATAAAGTCCCTAACCAACAAATACAAGATATGTGAAAAATTCTTCTTAAAAACAATTTTTGGTTATGGACTTTGTGAATGGAGCTAACGCTATGTTGTGCTTGGAACGATTTTGTATCATACATGGTCTATACTAATAATAATTTTCACTTTCACAGATTTCAACACTTAGGAACTTGCTGCAAAATTCGGTTAAGAAAAACCTTGAAAAATTCCTCAGCAGTGCAGTCATAATGGACTACAATGTTGACGGGACGCATGGGAAGAAGGGCCTTAAATACCACTCAAAGTTTTATTCAGTTTTCTTGGGTAACATCCGTAAAAAGTATTAAATTTACATAATCTTGATATTTTATTATTTCGCAGAATCTATTATAAGCCTGTCTTCCAATGATGAACCGGAAGAACCACTTAGAAAAGCAATGCAGTTGCACAAGAAGCGGGTTTTTCAAAAAAAAGGCGGCATGGCGAAGGCAGTAAAAACATTGCCAGGAAGTCTGAAGTAAATTGTTTTTCACTTTTTCAGTTTTAGTTGGGAAAGTTGCAATTGAAGTTCAGAAAATTACAAATGAAGTTCAGAGTGTTCAATTAGAGTTCAGAAAATTACAATTGAAGTTCAAAAACTCGGATTATAATTTTCTAAACTTTAATTTAAAATTCTGAATTTCAACTGCAACTTTCTAAACTAAAACTAAAAAAGGTGTAGCTCTTTAATTACATAAGAATGATGAAACCTTGAAGGTTAATTTTTGAAAAGAATTTAAGTATAGTTGGAAAATTTTGAATTATAATTTTTTAGTTTTTATATATAAGTAATTTTAATTTATATTAGTTCCTAAGTTGAAGGTTAATTTTTGAAATGAATTTGAGTTTAGTTAGAAAATTTTGAATTATAATTTTTTAGTTTTTGTATACAAGTAACTTTAATTTACATTAGTTCCTAAGTTTATATATTGTGAAGTGATATATATGTAGTGATATCCATACATAAATACTTTTATAATTTAATTTAATTAATCAAAAATGCATTTTTACTAGTTTAGTAATTTTGAATTATACTTTTAAGTTTTTGTATACGTTGTTATATGAATTTTTATTAAAATCTATTCCAAAGCATTATGTATTGAAGTGATAAATTTTAAAGTGATATACATAATTTTTATATATATGAAATATAATGAATAAAATGAATTTGAGCAAATTTAACAATTTTCAAGTAATTTTTCAACCCGACTAGGACTAATATATTAATTAGTAGGATGGTGATGCAAATATCGACTAGTATGTCAACTGGTATTACAATGATGCATAGACTGAGTATTGCCAACTGGTATGTTGCTGTTGAATACACTGACTAGTATGTCAATTGGTATGATATTGGTGTATATAATAACTAGTATATCATCTGGTATAATGCTGGCGAAAAGGCTGACTAGGGTGTCAATTGGTATGACCCTGATGGGTATGCTGACTAGTATGTCATCTGGTATGATGCTGGTGTATATAATGACTAGTATGTCAAGTGGTATGATGTTGGTTACTAGTTTGTCAATTGGTATGATGCTGATGCAGAAGCTGGCAATTGATATTTCGTAGGATATCGCCGTGTTAAAAATACCAGTTGCTAATATGGAAAAAAGACAGAACCCATACTAGTTGGAATTTTTGGAAAACTAGTATTCTTCTAGTATACAACTAGTTGGTTTGACTGCAGGGAACAAGCAGAGCAGATAAACAAACATTAATCCAACAGTGATGGCGAAAGTGTGGGTGAGCAAATAACTACAATAAAGAACAGAATCACTAACAACGACGCCAGCAGCAGCAGCGTCAACAGTCAGCTTAATCGGGAAAACCTCATGCGCGCACAGTGGTATGGTTTTAGAAATCGTTTGACAAAAAATAATGGACATTTTTAAACGGTTTTATTTAGCTTGAGTTGACAGGCCGCATGGCCGCATGCACGGCTGCACGGCCGTTGTGAACGAATCTTGTAATTGAAATTTAAGTAACTTCCCGATAAGCTACAAGCATGAAACTTGGAATATAGTTCAGAACCCGATGACAATGCAATAATAAGAAAAAAATCGCCGCTAGGTGGCGCATGGATCAAGATATTCGCAAAAGTCGTATTTGTGGACCGATTTGGCTCATATTTGGAACACATAATACATACAAGAACAGAAATCGACCTGTGAAAAAAAAATCGCCGCTAGGTGGCGCATGAATCAAGATATTCGCAAAAATCGTATTTGTGGACCGATTTGGCTAATATTTGGAACACTTAATATATACAAGAATTGAAAGCGACCTATCAAAAAAAAAAATCGCCGCTAGGTGGTGGAAGGATCGAGATATTCAAAAAAATCATATTTGTGGTCCGATTTTGCCCATATTTGGAACACATAATACATACATGAATAAAAACCGACCTATGATGTCCGATTTGGCTCATATTTGGAACATTTAATACATACAGTCCGGTAGAAGTGACATCAAAATATTTTGGAGTTGGAGGAGGGACAAGCACACGTGGCGTTGAGTCGAGTAAAGCCTTTGGAAGGATTATGTATTGAGGACTTAGGTTGTAACAAATTGTCAGGAAAGAGTCCTTGTAATAATGAGTCACTAAATGAACTAAATAGAATGAGAAATAATAGGCAATTAAATAAAGACTAAAAACTTGAAAATAAAATAATTAAAAAAAATGTTTAAGTTAAACGGTTTTATTGAAAACAATACTTACGTGAAGTAATAATAATACGAAAAGCTAGAAAATAATTAGGTAGGTCCTAGGTACTAGTCATCACCCTCCTTATCAATCTATTGCGGTGATCAGACAATTAAATAAAAGCGTTGGACGCGTCATATTTCTACTGATAGTCATAAGTAAAACTAACTGAACCTTAATCAGTCACATTTTTAGAAATTTCACGCGCCCAACGCTTTTATTTAATTGTCTGATCACCGCAATAGATTGATAAGGAGGGTGATGACTAGTACCTAGGACTTACCTAATTATTTTCTAGCTTTTCGTATTATTATTACTTCATGTAAGTATTGTTTTCAATAAAACCGTTTAACTTAAAAAATTTTTTTTATTATTTTATTTTATTAATAATGAAAAGGCTTGACGGCAAAGATGCCAAGCCAGAATGATGCTTAATAGAGCAAGAATTACGCGTGATTGGAATCTACTTTATTATTATACGGAAAAGAACTCGAAGATCTAAGACGGCTATCTGCAGAGAACATTGTGAGATGATAAAGACCTTTCCGACAGCAGGTTGTACTCCAATAAGCCCTTTTACCAGGGTTAAGTTAGGTTGAACTGATTGTTCCGTGAGGACCTCACATATATTGGATGAGTGCATAGCGTTACCAAAAGTGTGTTCAACGACCAAATTAAAAACCCCTATCACAAATCAGTACCTATGTTATAAAATAATTTTGGCGTCTTGGCAAATACTAGAAACTTTCTAATAGCTATGCTACTTGCTGCTTCTATATCTGTGCTACTCATAAATTTTAGCATTGGTCACGATCACAGTATGTGCTTGATTGTTTCCGCTCGCAAACCGCATTTCCTATACCCGCTATCACTGACAAGGCCAAATTCAAAAGCATGTGATGCCAGAAGGCAGTGTCCAGTCAGAATACGCTTCATCTTAAACTCACCCCTTGTTCTAAATTCGCCTTTTTCAGCTAGCTCATTCACTTTTTCATTTCGATCTATTTGCATATGCAAAGTTCCCCAGTCAGACACACATTGAAGCACAGGTGGAGAATTAGGTAGTCCTTTCATCCAGTAATGGATGACGCTATTCTACACTATGAGGAACCAACTCATTATCCGGAGTGAATAGTATGCTATCAACATTCACGCCCATAGTAATGGGTAGTTTGCCGACCTTAAGTGATAGGGGTAAAAGAGCCCCAAATTAAGTCTTCTCACCACAGTTAATCGCGCCTTTCCAACTTCCAGTACATTTAAATCATGAGGAACGGACGGGATCTAAAAGAAGCTTATTTTTGTATGAACAAATTTGCTACCAGTCAGAATTTGCGGGAGAATCACAAGTAAAATCACAAATCTATGTTACGTTAAGAGGGTGTGCATGGGAGCTTCCCTTGCTCCCACTCGAGAACATTTTTACCCATTGAAATTGCCCTCAGTGAAAGCCGGGTGGCGACATATCCCTCTAACTAGATAACTTCCTTGTAATCCTCAAAAGAATCGTTTCATATCTCTGATGAATTAAATTAGCAGCGAAAGATGCACCTCTCCAATACAAAAACCGTGCGCCCAGAAATCTCTTGTAGTCTCGCAGCCCTGGACATCGGCAGAGATAGTGGTAAACTGGCTTTCCTTCCTCCTCATCTTGGCATATTCTGGCAATCGTCTTCAACATATCTTTATCCACTTTCGTCATCTCTGAAAAATGGAAAATGGCGAGGGTGGTACCGCTACTAAACCCTAAGAAACCAGTTAAACTTGGAGACTAGTATCAATCGATCTCTTTCCTATCGCCAGTAGCCAAGATACTTAAAGTCGTTCTGCTTCCTTATTTCAACGCAAACCTGTGGCTTTCCATTCATCAGCATGGCTTCCGAAAATTACATAGCATCACCGCACTAAACGTCATCAACACTCAAATAAATTGCGGACTGAATCACGAACTTCACCATAGATTTTTACTCGTAGCGCTAGACTTATCAAACGTTTTTGACACAATCAATCACACGTCGTTACTGCAAGAATTGGAAGAGTCCACCCTTCCTCCCAGTCATATCATAAAAAATCAAAAGGAAAAAGGACAAAGGGCGCCACAGGATGGTGTCTTCTCCCCACTTTTATATAACTTTTACATATCGAAGCTATCTTCCTCACTAGAGAGAGTTACAATTGTGTCCTACGCCGATGACTGGACGATATCGGCAAGAGGCCTCGGTCCATCCATTGATGAGCTATGGTATAAAATTACCGACTCTCTCCCTAGTTTTTCCAATTTTTTACAACGTGAAATCTGGTACAGTCATCGATCAAATCCTCGGCGCCCTTATTTACAACTTGAAAAAAGAAAATGTAGGCTATATTGGACATCCACCGTCGACGGCATTACGCTACCAATTGTCCTTCAACCAAACAGGCTGGGAGTGACGTTCAATTAGAACCTATATTTTCGCGAGCATGCAATGCCGCAATTGTAACTAAAGTCCGTAGCCGTTACAAAATTATCAATACTCTTGCCGGCAGCACTTTAGGCAAAAACAAAGAAACGCTCATAGGCACTTATAAAGCATTTGGTCGATCACTTGTATGCTATGCGTCCGCAATATTTTCGCGTCAAAGAAACCCACTGGAGGAAACAGCAGGTTCAGAACTGCCTCAGGATGTCTTCCTACGTTTCCAGAACACCACCTGCACAGTGAGGTGAGAATACTCCAAATAAAGGAGAAAAATGAAATGCTGAACAAACAGTTACTGCTGAAGGCCCAGAAACCTTGGCATCCCAACAAACATCTGATTGAAGATGCCCCGCCTCCCAGGAATTTAAAAAGTCATCTCCGTAAGCATTACGAAGAAATTCGAATTTAAAAAGGAACATGAAAATGCCCTTAGCGGCACTCACTATTAATAATAATAATAATAAACCCAACGGATTAATACCCTCCAAAGCCCGCCCAACCGACACGAGGGGCGCATCCGCATGACGCACGGATTTGTTTTTGTTTTTGCCGAGTTGTTGATAGGCGGAGGTTTGTTAAGCGTCGAGATCTAAAACTGCTCAGCTACAGAATAAAAATCATCAGCTGAGTATTATATACATAACAGTAGAAAATTATACATATAGTAAATTGTTAAATAAGTTAAGGATTTAGCATATAAAGATTTTTATTTTTTATTTTTATTTTTATTTTGTTACGAGTTAAGATAGGATAGGACAGTTTTCCTTATAGTAAAAAGTGAATCCGTTATATCAAATGAATTCGAGTGAGAGTTAAAATCATAACACAAACACCGGAAAGGTTCATTTAATTCGAAGTTAGTTCTACACTGCCTCAAAAGAAGAGGTTTGTAATGTCTTGACGCTCGTGATGGGATATTGAAGTTTACTTCGTTCAAAAGAAAGGGGCTAGAAATTAGTCCATTCAGTAGTTTAGCCATAAATAATACTCCTAGCATTTCTCTACGGCTAGCGAGAGTTGGAAGATTAATAAGCCTTAACCGACTAGTATAAGGTGGAAGATTATATGCAGAGTCCCAATGAAAATTCCTTAAAGAAAAAAGTAAAAATTGCTTCTGTATTGACTCAAGCCTATCTGCATGAACTTGATATCGCGGATTCCAGACTACTGATCCGTATTCTAGTATCGGCCTTACCAATGTGGTAAAAAGGGCTTTGGTTACATAAGGTCACTAAATTCTTTAGACCATCTCTTCACGAATGATAGAACACCTCTAGCCTTATTGGCAGTAGTCATAATATGAAGGTTGAAACTAAGTTTAGCATCCATCGTAACTCCCAAGTCAACAAAATAATTTACTGATGCAAGACAAAAATTATCAATTACGTAAGAGGCTGCTGGCAAAGATCTCCGAGAGAAGCACATGAACTTACATTTATTGATGTTCAGCGGCATTGAATTCGCGTTGCACCAAGCAACTAAGCAGTTTAAATCCGCTTGAAGCAATGGACGTTCTTCAATAGACTCATAAGACCTAAAAAGTTTTACATCATCAGCATACATTAAAATTTTGGAATATTTTATTATGGTACAAATATCATTAATAAATACCAAGAACAGAATTGGACCGAGATGACTGCCCTGTGGGACGCCAGAGGGAACATTAATGACCTCTGAAAGAGTATTTTTAAAAATTACTTGTTGCGTTCTACCGCAGAGATAAGAAGATATCCACTGAGTGAGACCTGGTTGGAAACCAAGTCGATCTAGCTTGTGGATAAGCAATGAATGGGAAACTTTGTCAAATGCTTTACTGAAATCAGTGTAAATAACATCGGTGTGAAGATTTTCTCTAAATCCATTAGAAACATGCGTTGTGAATTCAAGTAGGTTGGTAATGGTAGATTTGCCTCTACAGAATCCATGTTGAGAGTTTGCAATCAATGCAGAAATGGAAAATGTTAGCTGATTAGTAACAATGGCTTCAAACACCTTTGGGATGGCAGACAATTTTGCAATTCCTCGATAATTTTCTACACATGACCTACTGCCGTTTTTGTGGAGGGGTATTAGAAAAGATTCCTTCCAAGCAAAAGGAAAAACTCCATGTTTTAGGGACATGTTGAATAAATCAGTTAGGGGCAGATAAATGTGTTCTGCACATCTTTTGAGAAAACATGTGGGAATTAGATCAGGACCGTATTTATAAGATTCCTTCAAAGAAGTTAAATATGTAAGAACCTCTTCTGGAGATATTGATGGAATATTAATTGCGTTAAGTGAGTCAAGTTCATACGGGTACAATACCATGGTCGGATGTGGTCCATGATACGTGCGGAAGATTAAAATCACCCAAGACAATTATCGAGTCAATAGGCTTCAACAATGAACTGATATCTTTCAGTAACGAAATATGGTTCATATACACCGAGGGATCTGAAGATGGTGGGATATAGCAAATGGCAATATAGGTAAAACCTATTCCCAGCTGGGTTCTAATGCACTTAAATTCCGTAGCTTCAATAACAGGTAAATTTACCTCAGCGGAAGGTATAGAAGAATGTACCGCGAGCAAAACTCCACCTCCAACTCTGTTCAAGCGGTCATTTCTATATATTTGGTAATCATTGCAAAGAATCTCCGAATTAAAAATATGAGGCTTTAACCAAGTTTCAGTAAAAGCGATGATATTGTAATTACAGTTAAATGATCTCAAGTATAGATCAGTTAGTTTTGTGTTTAGGCCTCTTACATTTTGATAAAATATATTAAGGACAGGTTTAATATTTAGTTTTTTGCAGCATTATTGGTTTGAGGAACGGTAGCAAGATTACGAATATTAACGTTGCGTCTATGCTCGAATTCACGTACAAAGGCTCCGGGTGGCCAAAATGAATTATTCAAAATTGTTTCAAAATGTTGCGCTGATACGTCAATCCTAAATGACGAAATGTCTCTAGGATAATTAAAATTAAATTTACGAATAGACACATTTTCAGATTTAAGTTTACTTATGATGTACGACTTCAGGTCCTCTTCTGTAGTGTCTCTCTCGAATCTGGAGACGAAAATCGACTTTTTAATAGGGACAGTAATCAATCTACCAGCCGGCGGTTCAGATTCCGCAGAGGGGTTTTGGGGAACCTGGTTCCTTTTTGTGGAGGGTACAGTAGATACAGCTGAATGAGCATTCGATGTCGATGGTTGAACTGCTAAGGGACTCGGAGAGGACAGATTTATCAATTCAATAGTTGGGGGTGGAAGATCTGGAGGTGAAGGAACTTTGGGATCAGCATCCGTAGTCGGAGCTGGAAGAGAAACATCGATAGACCTACGATTATTATCCGGAATGTTCACATTTGAATGTTTGAAAGACTTAAATAAGCTTTCATAATGCTTAAACTTCTCGGATAAAGCGGAAATCTCTTTGCCTATTTCAGAAAATCCATCTCGGGCCTGTTTGAAGACCTTGAAAAGGTCAATTTGGGTAGGCCTACATTTCAAACAAGCCCAACGTACTCCCTTATCGTTATCGTTAAGTGCGTCAACCACTCGTGCTGATAAACCGGCGCACTTCATATGAGCAAGCCGATCGCAAAGCCAGCATGCCACGAAGGGATGTGATTCACTTTTTACTAAGCAGTTAGAATATAAACACGACATTCTTAATAAATTTAAAGAGGATGAGGAAATAAATATATATATATAAATGCTACGGAAAAACCGAGAATTAATAAAATAGGAAAAGTATGAATATTAATTGAACGATAGCACAACGGGTTATAAGAAAAAATACAACAGTTTGAAAGTAGCTTTTAGAAAGAGATATGCTGTATGAGCAGTTTGAGATGCACTGTAATAACACTGAACAAACCGCGCAAACAGCTGTGACACTGAGGAAAGAATGTGCACGCAAAAAATCAAAAATAAAAACAAAATTACACTATTAAAAACTGAAGCCTATCAACAGCAACAACACAATGCAAAAATACTCGGCAATTCAACTGCAAATAAATATGTATCTATGTATGTATATGCAAAATTTATGAAAATTTTAATTTTCAATATTAAAACTTTAAGTAAAAGCAATTGAATTTAAATTTAATTTCTTGATTCAGCATACACAAATTATAGCACTTCACCAACTATGTGAACAATAAAACTATATTTAGTAATATTAAAAACTATATTTATTGAAAACACAAGAGCACAGGTAAAAAAATCAACTACACAGCTTGACGTTTGCTTTAGCAAAGTTTTACTATGAGAACAATTGCGGAATGAAATCTGAACTCAAAGATAAATAAATTGAATTCGAGGAAAGCAAATTCCGCAGCGAGACGCGCGTCGCTCAACTTAGATCTGAATATTGTAAAAGGTCAAATTTCTACTTATCCAGAATCAACCCAGACATACCCAATGTATGTCTTGCTTCTAACGTATCCCCACAAAACAACAACCATCTTTTAAATTGCAAAGTGGAAGCAACGCCACTAACACCCTTATCTCTTGGGTCCGACTCTGTTGAAACAGCAAGTTTCCTCGGACTCCCGTTAGAGGATATCAATGAAAATTTGTGAAAGATCCCACCTATTGAATGAGGCCAAGCACTGCTACAACAAAAACAGCAACATAACATACCTTTCTTCTCTATCTGAATCGCTAATAAATAAATGAATTGAATGAAGAAATGACTGAGACTCTTCGTTGAACTCAGCCAAAGCTGGTTGGGAATTTTTTGTCGTTGAAGAAGATACAAACCCAAATACAACCGAAACAAGACACTGCAAGGGCATCACAATGCTAAGTGATTTCGGGAGGCTTTGTTTCTATGAGTAGCTATGTTTGTTTGCACTCATGGATTAGGGGTAGAGTTGGCATTTTAATTACATCCAAATGCTAGCAACAAAAATACCAAAAGCACTGACAACGTCAACGACAGATAGTGTCAACGTGCAAGTGATTTTTGTCACCGCAATGCCACCACAACAACCAAAAATGACTTACAAACATATAAAAATATACAGACACACAAACGTACACACAAATATATTTACATTTATGCGCCCGCATAACCAACAGACACACAGGCCGGAATTTACAACAAAAACAATAAAAGTAAAATATAACAAAACTAAAAACATGTAACGTTTTCCCAAGGGGCGGTCGTAGTGTGTCATTGTGTTTTTGTCGGTCTGCCTGTTCGTTCTGTGCAATGCAGCTGCCCGCATTTGTAGATTTAAGGATTTTAGTAATGAATGAATGCAAGGACGAAAGAACGAAAGCCGCGTTGTTCGTGTAAGCCAAATTAGGGTGTAACACAAATACAAATATGTACAAAAATCAGACATCCTTTCACTCACTGCTCCAGGCGCTGATGGTGACTTGTGCCGCGCTGAGAGTGCCCCGCTGCCCATCTTGCATTCTTTAAAAGCTTGCGTTGAGTGGCTGAATGCTTTTGCTTTTTAATTGAATTAAATGTAAATTAAATTGATGGAAAAATATGCGCTTTATTAAAGGCATCTTAGTCATAAATCTACTTTACTAAAGATTTTTCGAATAATTACAAAAAAAAAAAAAAAAAACACAAATTCTGAGGCGACACTCAAACTAAGCATTCAAGGGTTGGCCTGCAGCAAATGGCCATAAGCCAGGAGCTTGGTATTTATGCGCAGTCATCACTCACCATTCACTAAAATTTCTTGTGCGCTGTGTTTTCGTGCATAAAATTCAATTACTTTGCAAATAACACCAAAAAAATGAAGGCGGTGTAGAAATACAAATCGAGACAGTTTTAAGTAATAACAAACAAAAGGCGATTTTTTAGGGCAAAATAGAAATAAACAAATATAAATAAAGTAGCAAAAGCAAATTTAAATAACGAGCAATAATAACAAAAGAAAATTATGAATTTGCATGAATGCGATTATTATATACCCAGTTGCAGATTTGAAAAAAAAATTAATGAATTTAGCGGAGATTGCCCTTATTGCTTTAAATGTATGAAAATATATGTTTGAAGCAATTTTTATTTTATAATTTATTTAATAATTTGGGAAAAATTTAAACAACGTGACATCAGGATGGACAAGGCGACAGCTGTTTCGATTATACCATCTCTTCAAAGCCTTTTCTCGCGAGAGTTGTATTTGAACCCACACTCCTACGATGGTTGAAGTGTTGCAAAGGCATTCAGCAACGTTATGCCTTAGTTGTTGTACACTTTATCCCAATTGCCCTCCTCGCATATTTTATTCTCTTTGCACAGTACATACTTTGTATGTAATCACGTGTTAAAGTTACGCTTCTTGTTGGCGGTTTCATAGAAACTGGTATTTTTGTTTTTGTTCTATTTATAGAACTACAAAGAATTAACCAATTTTGCCTATCCCTCCTGATGTCACGTTGTATAAATTTTTCCGAAATTATTAAAGAAAAAAAAAATTTTTTGGAAATGTTTTGCAGAGGTAAATCGAGCTTTGTTTCGAACATAAACGGGTAGTTAAATGAATTCTCTGAAGATGTTTTAAAGTACAGTGAAACTTCGGTATAAAATGGTAATGACTTAGCTTTATACACTCAGAGAAAAACGCCTTTCTAAAATCCAGCACCACCGGACTCAATTCAAGCTCTTCATGTTCTTACTTTTTTGTTCTTGAGAAACGAACGTACTGTTCTTAAAACAACAACCTTGTTCTTGAACTGACACCATTTTCTTGAAAAGAGAACGAATGGTCTTAAATTATGAACAAATGTTCTATTAATGAGAACGAATGTTCTCAAATTGAGTACGATGTTCTTAAAATAAGTTCAACCAAAAGAAAAACGGTACAATTCGTGGGCATTACAATGTTAAGTACAACATTCGGCATAAGCTACCAAGCAGTTGTAGTGGCCGAGCAGCTATGATCTTGCGGTTGCAATCGTGTGGCGCAAGTTCAATCACCGTCAAACTCTGAATTTTTTTAAAACAATTTGTTTATGTTCTATTTTCTTAACTCTTATTTTTCGTTCAGTTCCATTCACATATGCACAGGTAATTCTCAAACTTGTTATGAAATTTTTTAAGTATATATGCAGATTACGTCTCCAAAAAAGAATAATTTCTCAATAAGAGAAATGTATGAAAAATGCATATTATGCATTTTTCCTTAAACTTTTGAATTTTAATAAACATTTTTTTGTTATAAATATTTTTTATTTATGACAAAAAGATTATTATTAATAAAAAATAAATCTGTACCTATTTAAAAAAAATTCTTTCCCCTCCCACCAAATCAAGTACGGACCGTTCTTGAATTGCGACCGTAAATTTTTGAATCGACCCCAAATCGTTCTCGAAGCGTGAGGACGAAAAATCTTAAATCAAGCCGAAGTAGTGCTTGAAATGAGCACAGAAGGTTCATACATCAATACCAAACTGGTGATAAAATACGAACGGTGTGCTTGGAAAAACTGTTCTTAAAACAAGCCCATCGGTCACTAGTTAAGAAAAAACGTACTTAACAGACTTTTGTCAACGAATTTTCTTAATTTTGAACTTGTTTCGTTCATTTTAGAACGATTTTTTCTCTGAGTGTACGCATCCTCAATTTAGATCTGTGAAGCCTATTGGGAACTATTTACTTATCAAAAACTGATGGGATTACTAATGGAACAAAGTACAAAATTGATGATGACCGCTGTGGCCTAGACGTGGTTTAGTGGCCTACCGTATCGAAGGTACCAATTAAAACTCACACGACAAGTAACATCCAAAATACTTAAGTAGCGTTTTTCTAAACAGAGTCGGCCCTTGTCGGCAACAGTTTGGCAAGCCCTCCTAAGTTATTTCTGCCATCAAATGTTTCTCATTGAAAGCTCAATTTTTAGGAAAAAGTTGAATAACAGGCGTTGTGTCGTAATAACTCATTAAGTTCGCTGTGACAATAAGCATACGAGTTACAACGACATTCACTATGCCTACCACATATAAACATGGACACAGTAAATAATAAAATACTTGGTGATTATGGAAGACTACCAATAATACTTTTGCGACTAAAGTCAACCTACCGCATTTGCGTGCTACGCGTCTGTAGCGCCTTTAAAACTATATCTGATGATGCAGCACTGGCCATCGCAGGAAAGTGTCCTATGAATATATTAGCAAAGGAAGCGATACTGATCAATCAAGACGTCCATGTGCCGGGCACAGGAGATCAGCATGCAGAACTGGCAACAGGAATACCTTAACAAAAAGACTCTGGCCATACCGATATATCCCATATATGAGGTAGATTTCCAATTCACACAGTTTCTAAGTGGCCATGCTACAAAGCAATTTAAAATGGTCAGCGGAATGTAATGTAATACCGGAAACAATGAAATTGCTACGAAGCCTATAAAGGCTCCGACGCAGCAGCAAGCATTAAACATACCAGTTTTGCGAAACAAATTGCAAAGGTGGACGGGATTCAACTTAATACGGATTGGAGACAATGCCTCTTAAACTGTGTGATCAACTGCAAAAGAGTTATAACACGGGAAAATAAAGGTGACACTGTAGTAACGGCGACCATGCATCACAAAGATATCCTAGATGCGGATTAAGGCGAATAAGGCCTTTCAAACCGCACAAGAATGAAAGAACAAAATAAATCACAAATGCCTCTTCAGCAGTAGAAACAATGACAAAGGAGTAAAGACGTCGGGACTCTGCAAGTAGTGATTGTTGAGAGGGCCCCTTCAACCGGTGCAACCTACTACGTGATGTAGTAAGCAAGAAGGAGGAGGATTAAACCGGTGTATACGGATTCGGCCGCTTGGTGTGGTGGTGGCGTGCTCCGCCGTCTAACTCGAAGGTGCAAGTCTTTGGCGAAGCACCACCAAACATTTAGAAATAAGGTTTTTTCAATTGATAAACAGTTTTTCCAAACTGGGTCGCCTCTTGGCAGGGGTTTGACAAACATTCCGAGTGTATTTCTACCATGAAAAGTTACTCAGTGAAAATTCATCTGCCTTGTAGCTGCCGTTCGTAGTCGACATGACACATGTCGGTTCAGTCCCGTCCAATTGTAGGAAACACTAATAAGGACCACGATTCAAATTGGAAGAGAAGCTTGGCGCTAGCCTTCTCGGAGGTAAATCGGTATTTGTTTTTCTTTTTTTTTTGAACGCATGCAGATTTCAAACCCAGTTTACACTATGCCGTCCTACGGTGAAAGTATAGTAGGTTGAGCACTGTACCTGCCTTCCTACAAAATAGTTGACTGTAGTACCGGAGGGCAATGGTACTTAGACGATAGGATGTTAAAGTGCCACAATGACTCAAAAGCTTTCGATGTTTACCTCTCTGTAAGAAAAAAACATAAACTTAAGGAACGATTGCAAAGCCTGCTTTATTAAGATTTTAAATCTGACTTTTATTTGAATTTGGAATTCGATTGCGGTTTCGGCTACAACTCGGTTTCACTTCAAATTTCGTTTATTTCTTATTCTGTTCCTTCTTTTCTGGTTTCAGTTCTTATTTTATCCCGATTTACGCCGAGATGTTTGGTTACAGTTTCAAAACAAGATTTGATTTAAGCTAAGATTTTGTTTTCAGATGCGGATCCGGACTGAGTTCTGATTCCTGTCTGGTTTGGGTTTTGAGTTCGGTCCAAGAACTCATTTGTATACTTTTCTGCATTCAGATTTGGTTCCGGTATAAGTCTAATTTCGGTTCAGGTTAACGTTTCCGTTTCTGTTCCGGAATTGGCCCGGTTCCTGTTGACATGTCAGTTTGTTCCCGGATTTGCTAACGGTTCTGGTTTCAGCTCCAGTTTAAGATCAGTTACTATTTTGGCTTCGGGTTCGGTCTGCATAACATCGACGCTTTAAGCTCAGATTTCGATCTTGTGTCGTTTGAGGTTCCGATAGTATCCCCGTTTTATTCGAATGTCCAGTTACGGTTTGGTTATGTTTTTTCGTTAACATTCTATTTACGGTTTCTTTTTATTTTATGGTTATGTTTACAGCTACAATCGCGGTTATGGTTATAGTTTCGGTCCACATTTTTCGGTTTTGGCTTCGCTTCCCATTTTTTGTCCGGTTCGATTACGCTTTCGCTCCGGTCATGGTCCCGGCTTTTGTCCGGTAGAGTTTCGGTAATGGTTTTCGTAAAGTTTTGGATTACTCTTACCTTTCTGATAACGGATTCCTTTACGGTTACGGTGGCTACGGGCTATGTGCGCCTAAGGCATCCAGACTATTGCGTCGTCATTTGGAAATTATTTTCTAAGTGAGTAACAGGATCCTCTGGCTAAGCAATAAGGCACGGCTCGCTATACAAATGTTCAAATATCAGTTTATACATCCCGTAGTGCTCGTTGTACACTGGATTAGGGATCCTCTTCTCTAAGAGTGGTATACAGGTGCGAACTAATCGTAGCGGGATTCAAGGGATTGATAAGCACAATACAAAGCTTTATAGCTTCAAAGCTTCCGCAACCATATTGTCAACCTCACCTACCCGAGGGGAATCCTGTTACAAATATGAATGTATCATACACATTAGACTAGGTCGATTTATTAACCGATATCGCGCCATCGATTTTTCGATAGGATTTGGGCTCAGGAAAAAATGTTCCACTACGCATACCTAAAAAAATAATTTTGGAGCATGCGAAAAAAATGGCGAAAGGGTAAATTTTTCGACCAAAACACTACTTTTTCGACCAAAACACCAACTTTTTTCCTGATCCCAAATCCTATCGAAAAATCGATGGCGCGATATCGGTTAACTTTTGTCCATACAAATCGACCCAGGTTAATACACATATTTAGCAAAGAGGCTCAGGCTACCCAAGTTCCTCAGGGAACTAGGGGATGGAGACGGCGGTATGGCCTAGAAGTTTTAATATGGTAATATTAATCGTTCCCGAGATGGTCGGGCTAGTACCTTAATGGTGCTTTGTTACCGGAACGTACCGGATGGATAACACTCCCCAAAGCCTTCGGGGAGTATCTTTATTGTTAATACAACAACAGCAACGAATCGTAGCTTTGCTGTTACATTCAGGCAGTCACTACTCTGGATATATAATAAATTCATATCGACATGAACTCAAAAGAAACGTCACGATTACTTTCGAAAGATGATAGAACCGAATGTAGAAATTATCAGATATATTTCTTGAGCAGATACTCTTCAGTCAATTTTCGTCAAGTAGTTGGACCCACCTTTGGGCTTCACAATCATGTCGACGCGTCTTCGCTTTTATAAAGTTATGCTGCCCATAGATTCTAATACCATCCATCTGTTTGTCATCCAAACAATTTGGTTTGGGATTTTTTAGCAGTGTCGCTAGTTTCTTGCATACTTTGTTATCCTTGTTATGCCTGTATTAAAGAGCTTAGTGATGTGCGATATTTCGCATTAACTTTGGGGATAATTAATCGAATGAAAAAAAGTGAAAAATATTTTTAAAATCGACGGTAAGTTCTAGCCGGAAGAGTATTTGATTTCTCAAATGGCCATGTAGCCGAAATCGTTAGCGTCACATCTGCGGATCAAATGCAGACAAACGAAGATCCCAGCAGATGATAGATGGCTCGAGGAGTGAACGTTTGAGCTGCGCAAAGACACAGTTTCTGCGATCTCTCTATGCTAATCACATCCAGGTATAAAAGCAATAATAATGCATTAGCGAACAATACCACAAATTGTTTAGAACTATATAACCGTATTCCAAGATTTTTCTGCTACCAGCGCCCATTTGTTGCCGCAATCGTCGTTACGCTCGAATGTTCCTTCGATTGTATTTTTTGCTTACTTGCTCCAAGTTTATTTTATTTCTTTTATGTTTTTGTTTTGGTGTTTTTTATGTTGCATTGCTTGTCGTCCTTATTGGTCATATTTCATGCAATTTTGCACTTACTTTACGCCATTAGACAAGCGCACCTCCCCACTTCCTACTACATCCTGGCTGTTGCCAATAACAACGATTGTTGCATATCCCTTAGTTACGACTCAGCTTATTTTTGTGTGTTTGTGTTAGTATTTCTTCATTCTTTAGTTTGTAGGATTACTCTAATTTATTACAGTACTTAATGTATTCGAAAAGGATGAAAGTATTCGAATAAGTTGTTGTTGTAAACTTATTGTGGCATGTTTAGATGAGCGTTTGCCATAGCAATTAATAAAGTTATACAAAACTAATTGAATATACAAAATATAAAAGGCTTAAGTATTTGCATTATTAAATGAATTCATTAAATTCTATTGTTTATAGTAAAATTAAAATTAGATTTTGCTTCTAAGATACGACATAAGTTTACATAATTATATATGTCTTTATAATGCTGGAATCACCAGGTGAAGTATGAGAATAAAACAAGTAAGGAAGCCTAAGTTCGGGTGTAGCCGAACATTACATACTTAGCTGAGAGCTTTGGAGGCAGATGTTGGAGTTGAATGTTGACATAATTTACTTATATACTGTAAAGATATTTTATTTTTTGTTAAAATTTGATTTTGCTATTTCTTATTCAGAATACATATAGTAATAAGAGTGACGTTCCTGCCAAATTTCATCATGATATCTTCAACGACTGCCAAATTACAGCTTGCAAAACTATTAAATTATATTCTTTTAAAAGTGGGCTGTGCCACGCCCATTGTTCAAAATTTTACTAATTTTCTATTCTGCGTCATAAGGTCAACAACCCACCTACCAAATCTCATCACTTTATCTGTCTTTGGTAATCAATTATCGCACTTTTTTGGTTTTTCGAAATTTTCGCTATCATTCATTTTTATTAACGATCTGAGATGAGCGCCCAGGAACTTGCATACCAAATTTTATTAAGATACCTCAAAATTTACTCAAGTTATCGTGTTTACGGACAGACGGACGGACGGACGCACATGGCTAAATGAATTTCTTTCGTTGCCCAGATCATTTTGATATATAGAAGTCTATATCTATCTCGATTAGTTTATGCCATTACGGGGTACCTTTATGCGAACAAAATTAATAAACTCTGTGGCTCTGCTCAGCTGAGTATAATAAGTAGCTTCCTACGGAAGCCATTACAGAAACTGTTTTTTCAGCTTAACAGTGGCGCCTAACGCCGAATGCAAAGGGTGACACAAAGGCACATGCAGGTTTAAATTACATAAGCATTGACAAAAAATAAAACATTCAACTTTTCCAACCTGAACTTTGATGAGCAGGCAAATTTAAAGCATGCGGACAAAGCAAATTTCAACTGCACTGAAAATCCGGATAAAATAGGTTGTGGTGTTATCCATATACATATGTATTTAATTTTTATGTACGTCAGTTAAGTTATGTTAGGTTAAACTGACCGATCCACGAGGACCTCGCATAGACTGAATAAGTCGGTAATATTACCAGAAGTTTATTTTACATCCTAAATACAAACACGTATCAAAAACCTGGACATATGTTATAAAATAACACCGTCCTCTTTGCAAATACTAGAAGCTGCCTAGGATACATGCCACTAGCTGCCTCTAGATCTGACAGCTGTATCACTCCTAATAGCTGGAGTCTTAGGCTGGCGAGCGCAGGGCACGAGCACAGAACGTACTCGATCGTTTCCTCCTCCAACTAGTACTTCCTGCATCTGCTATCACTGACCAAGCTTAAGTTAAAGGCATGTGACGACAGAAGGCAGTGTTCAGTCAGATTACCCAGCATGAGTATACTGTCCTCTCTTTTTAATGATAGAAGCAACTTTGTTAGTCTAAGATTGTAAGACCTACACATAATCTTCAACACTTTGCAGCATCGCGCTTGTACCCATTCCTTTCCCGCTTGGTCGATCATGTGTACCTCTCGCCTTCTCTCAATCTCGCCCAATCTTATGGCAACGTTTACGGAGCAAGCTTAAAGGGATGCGCCCTTTTTAGCTAGTTCATCCGCTTTTTTATTCGCATTTATTCCCATATGGCCCGGAGCCCTATACTGATGTATGCTTTTCCCTGCCCGATTCTTTCCAGTGATTGCTTACACTCTTAACACACTTTTAGATGATTTGGTTTGCGAGATTATTGCGTTAATTGCTGCTTGACTGTCAATATAAAAGTTAACACGGCTGCCGTTTAAGCTTTTCTCTTTCAGTGTTTCTACTGCTTTGGTTACGTCTAATACTTCCGCTTGTATGTACGCCAGTTATTTTATTTAGTGCCTTTAAAATAAGAAAACATGTAGTATTTGCCAAGAGAATGGAGTTATTCTTTAACATAAGTCCTGGTAGCTAAATGTGGGTTTTCCGTTTCCGTTAATCCAATTTTAGTAACACTATGGATATTGACCGGTCAGTTCGACGTTACCTAGTCTACTACCTTTTTTTCGTAAAACTCTCAAAAGTTATTCCATTCCTAAAAGCCCTACAAATTTCCCGCTGTGTTGGTGATTTGTTGTTGGAAGTCGGAAGTAAAACATACACTCAAATCCTTCTAATATGTTAAACAGAGTTGATCAGAAGGGGGCCTACATTTCTAGTCTTACGAAAGTCTCCTTTTCTACCGCGACCCGTGGTTGACCACTATAACACCTCCGCTCAGCTTATGGTCAAAGCAGTCAGCCTAGTTCTCCTTTGTTTTTACTAAGACCCTTGGTCGCATCAGTTCTACGTTCATTCCCGCCATCGTTGGCACTTTGGCTGACTTTCGAGTATGTCATAGTGAGAGTTATTTCCGACAACGCGCGTCTTTGACTACTCCGTGCATTGGTTATTGATGCCTAAGCCAGACAGTCTCATTCTCACGTGTTTCACTTTGTTAGTACTGAAATCCCCTGCCCTCCTAAAACCACAATCCGTATATAAGTTCGATACTAACACTGAAGTACAGTGTTTTTATTCAGAGTTAGTTCGTGGGATCATTATTTGACCTTCAGTTGACCGAGTGCTACCTTAGCCATTGGTAAAATCCTCCTCTTATGTTGTCCTCCGGTAGTTTCTGGGTATGTTGTCATACCTAAGTCTTTGTATAAGTTAAGCACCCTATAAAGGTCTTTCAAAAACGATGCTTCTTGCAGGAGACGTATAACCCAACTAAACTACCAGAAAATTGTATTGAGCTTTGGCAGTTGTCTAAATTTTTTCTTTATTCAATTCTAATTTAAAGTTTTTCAATTAAGAAAAAATGTATCGTTACAATAATAATAATAAAGTAATTATTGTTAGGCCTTGAATTCGATTCGAACGAGCGATCTTAAAATTCGTTCCTAAAAACAAACAAAACATTCGTACACATTTTAATTAATCTTAAATTTGAGCCTGAATTTTTTCAATCAAGCAGTTAATACCTTCGTTACCAGAAGCACTTTCCTTCCCACCTGTCACATTTTAATCAATAGCATATTAAGGAATTTCCTTTAAAGGGCATTACATACTCAATGGGAAATACCGTTAAATTAAATTTCCATACATATGTGTCACACATATTTATTCATCCAGTAATGCAATATTTCATGAAAGCACTGAAGCTTCTTATAGCCTTACACACATTTGAGACTACAAATAATTTACTGTCCGCATTTTACGTTCAATCGTAAGCATTTGTGGTATTATCTTGCAACGTCTTAATGCCTGTGGCTTAATTGTCATATAAATGTCTCATACGCACAAACATCAATTTATGCATTTCCTTACAAATTCATCGCATGCTCTAACTTCATCTTTTTTAAAATGTTTTTGTGAAATCCGAACTCACTTTTAAGAATATATAAGGTGGATTTTGTGTCAAGTTGATGTCTTACAAAACCCCACTGAAAAACAAAAAATCATAGGAGCATATTCATAGTCAAGCTAAAGTATGCGCTAAAAAATTTAGAGCATATTTCAATGAAAAGTAAACTTTATCTTTATTCTAGTCGCAAAAAAAGCGGATTCATCGGTTAGATCCATCGCTAAAGTTAGAGAGGCGAAAAGCTGTCACTAAAGCTATTACTAAAATCTGTCAAATGAAATGAAATTTCAATTTACGTCTGTATTCAGTAATTTAAGCTGGATTTTTGATTCAAGAAGAGTGAAAATGTCTTATTTTGAGGAAATCGAAAGAGATTTTGAAATTACTGACGATTTGCGATTAATGAGAAAGCCAAAAATATATAAAGAACGATTTGATCCATTTGTTTTAGGGTACAAGGTTTCTTTAAATACTAAAAAACATAATTCGTTTTGCGAGCAAAGCTCATTATTTAATACTATTTGTATTCATTTTGGTATTAGACAAAAAGTGCACACGGCGATGGTTACTGTTTCTGAATTTCACTTCTTCATCGGATGGCGAGCTTTGAACTCAAGTACCTACATTTGAAAAACAAGCTGATGACGAAGTGAAATTCAGAATAAAGTCCTTGTAACCATCTCTCTAATATGAATAACAAACGTAAATCAATCTAGATATTTCAAATATACTACATGTTAACACCGTTCTATCATTTGGTGCTAACCACTTCTTACTGTATTTGTATCTCGATTTGTGTATAAAATGAATAATAAAACTAATTACTACAAAATACTTAAATGGAATCATTCTTCCAAGCAGATATGAGTATATATATAAATATAAAGCAGCGAACAGAAAAATAGCAGTGCAATTTTTATTAAATTTCGTAAATTTTCTATAACATCTATGTGGCAGTTTATTAGTTCCCGCAAGCAGTCTTTCTCGTGATTACTCCAGTTTTGTTCTCTTTTATTGTTCTATAGTAATAAATACAAATTTTAATTAATTAACGAGGTTAAAATACATTTTTTATTAACAAATTGCTTACTGTTTGCATTTTTAGCAATCAGGCGCAATAAATGAATAACAACAAGCAAACGCCCAGACGAGTGATTTGACAACATTGCGTAATAGATTTTTTATGTAATAGAATTTTGCCTAAAGTAGGCTCTCGTTACAGCATGCCACTAAGCTGACTATGATATACTTAGAACTGAAATGTACTCTATCTTTTTAGTGTCGCACCAAGTGAAGCATACTCTAACTCAGGACTATGAATATGCCCCATAGTAGTTATATGTTAACAAAAACGCATCACTTCATATGAATAGCTCGGAAACCAATGCAAGGCGTGAGTCAGTTTAAACCTTTATTCTAAACAAGAAATTTTTTGCTTCAGGATCCTACTTTTGTTATTGCAGCTAGGAAAAAAACCCTTTTCTCGAGAGACTTGTTTCTTCTGACATCCAGCTGAAATGTTCTTCCAGAGATATCTGTCTTTGATCACAGGTACATCAGTTCTCCATTGACGAACTGTGGTGCAGTAAAGTCACATTTAGCAATATCAGGACTGCAAACTGTTTGCGGCAATCGACAACCCACGTGGTAAAAATGGCGGTACTACATGAACTATGATGAGTTTTCAGTAGATGTTTTTTCAGCAAGGCTAGAAGGAGCGAACTCTTCTTAGACCGAAAACTCCATAAGGTATCTTTAAGTCAGATATTAGGAAAGCGAAGTGCGTTTCTTTGAGAAGCTTCTGCAAAAGTGTGGATAATTGCAATGAGTAGCACAATCCTCGGAAAATTTTACTCAGAGAACCCCGCATACTTGAAGTACTTGGGAGAGGTGGATGGAAGCTGGTCGAGGGTTCACTCATTTTTTTTTTCGTCCCAGCTGCGATTATTGGACCCAGGGATTCGTAGTCATACCTGTGGGAGCCGACAAGCTTGCTCGGGCCATTCATTCTTTTAAGTTCCACAATTTCCATGCATAATTTCATGGCATAATTCCTATGCATTAGCAAATATATTAGGGAATTATACGGGTGGGGTGGCGAGTGGTGACATTTATCCAAGCAGATCACTTTCTAGTAGTCTTGCTGTGCCTAAAAATCTGAGTTCTCTAGTTTACTGTCCTGGATATCGGCAGAGAAATTTATGAATCGCCTCCCCTTCTTAGTCATAATGAAGGCATCTGCATAGGAAGCTTGTTGGTACGCGCCAAGGTCGAAGCATCAGTGCAGTACCGCAATTATCTCTCATGACACGCGTAAGTACTCTCATTGCAGATTTGTTAAGCTTAGAAAGAAAGCTAGTTACTTTCTTATCCAAACATTGTTATAAGGAACATTATACCTCGCAATTAATCTCATTGATTTATAGCAAGTCAGTTGACAAATCTCATATTCTCTGTCTGTCTCGCTTACATCCATTGCGGAACCTTTCTTGGCCTTCTTATCTTCAAATTCGATCACTTCAATATAATTGTGCCCAGGGACCCAACGAAGGGCGCCATTGAAATGCCTTATGGAAAGCAGTAAAACTCGACACCTCTAAGGATTCTTACGCTTTAAAAACTGTCGCCGAAAATCGTGACGTTGGTATCTGAGTCCATACTTTTCTGGAATAGTCCGGCTGCTCTCTCTTTGACATAAATATTCGCCTAAAAGACACTGCTTGAGTCAAGGTGTCGGTGCTATTGATTTATCGACAGATGCTTAGAGCACATTCTAGCTCCAGTTTCCTTTTCCATTTTTGAGCCATCTGAATACCTTAAACACTTATAAAATACATCAAAATACCCCATTGTGCAGCTGAAAGGAGATTGCGTCGGTGGAAGTGCCATTCAACGATATCCTGCATAATAAACACAGCCCACACACTCACATCCAAACATGAAAAAGGCGAACAGCAATTTCATAAGATTCAATCATTTAAATCATTTCGATCCTTGGGAGCTTGTGCTTTTCACCACCACAGCCGACAACAGCAGTAACAATAACAACGTTGCAACACCTCACTCTGCAAGCAAGTCTTCCATAAGGTAAGAGTTTGAAAGGCCGGGTATGCATGTGCTGGAGTTAGTACATTTTAATGCTAACTTTAATCCTCTTTTTTAAATAAAAATGTGACAAGCACTTGTAAAAAGGACAAGTCGCCGACTTGAGTATGCATTGCATGCATATATGAATATGTATATGTAAATTGCTAAAATGTACCTTTACCATTTTGTTGGCACAACGAGACGAGTAGTAGCAGAAGCTGTGGCAAGTACAAAATTGTAGACAAAAATGGAACACTCAGTTTTAAGGGCTTATATTCGACGTATATTCGTGTGTGTTTGTGTGTTAAATTGTCAACATGTGTTCTTGTGGCACGCTTAAGTGCGTCTCTAGTCGGACGAGTTCACGCAAAGAAGTATTGTGCCCAAACGCACATCCACACACATTAACAGTTACACGACTCTTGTCTCTTGTAAGGATTCTTCATCTCAAGCAACACTCTCACTTTATTTGCTCATATCGTTATTTTGAAATTGTTGTTGTGGTTTTCTTATTCTTTATTACCTTTGCGTATTGTGTTGCACCTACATTCGGGTACAAAGTTGTTCGCATATGCCATATTGCATGTCACTTCTGTTTCATCTGTGCCTTTAGCAACGTCATCAACTTTGTTGTCGTCATCAGTTTGTTAATTTTATTAATATTTTTGACAGGCACTTCACGTTAGCTCCTAGCTGAAGTGGTTCTTATATTTTTTGTCACTGTGCCCACATAGTCCATTGGATTTTTATTGCTTAGGTATGAAGTAGCCTTGGTGGCTCCTACGTGGAAGTTTTAAAGCCAAATCGGTTGAGAAAGAGGTAGTATCATCCAGACCGCTAAAGGTATTTGCTGAATACCTATTTTTGTTTGCCGATTTTGCGAATTAGCTCAAGGCCTTGGTTCAGGTTCATGCAGTCCATTTATCGCCGAAATCCTTCGAAGGGTGATACAGTAAAATCTGTATAGCACTGCTTCTGTCTGACCACAGTAGCCTCAACTACCCTCTAATACTTTGTGAGGGGTTGGCCTGTCTCTCTAGGACGTCTTCCTATCATTTTGTCTTTTCGGAACAAAAGTCTTGGTCCCAGATGGGCGCTTAATCGCCTAAGCAATTTAGGCCGATACGTAACTAGTCATGCCGGTTTCTCTGTTTCGCGATAAATTACACCAATTGGGAGTCTTTTTCCACCCGCCCCTCCCAACTCAATGGAGGTCTACCCTTGATCTGCTTTCGAACTGCGGTGTCATCTAAAATACTTTCTTGGCTGATGCGTCCTCGGCCAAGCCCATACAGCTCTATATTATACAACTAACGTTACACGCTGTCAGCATCACAGATAGGACCATAAGTCTTCCGAATAGCTTTTTTATCCAACACTCCAAAAGCCATCTCATCTCTTCTTGACACCGTCGATGATTCTGAGCCTTTCATCAGGACAGATATATATAATTAGCGATTTGTAGAGCGCCATTTTACTTCGTCGAGAGAATTTTTTTTCAATTGCATACTCAGTCCAAAGTAGCGCTTGTTAGCAAGAGTTATTCTTTCAATGATTTTTCAGCTGATTATTATTCGCTTTTTATGCTGTTCCACAGATATACGAAGTCCTTCGGAAACTCGAACCGTCAACAGTGACGTGGCTGTTAAGCCGCGAATGTGCTGATTCCTTCTTGCGTGACAGAAAGTATTTCGTTTTGTCCTCACTTACCATAAGAGCTTAACAATACTTCTTCGAACCTCACATTAATTTTGGAAGTAGAACGCCGACCACGATGGACTTTGACTGAAGGAGCATTTTCCATCACTCTATTTGCTTTGAACACAGCAGCGTATTTGGCTGATTTTGCAACTTCTCTTCCCCTGTGGAGCATTTTGTATCAGTACGTTTGGAGAGCCCAATTTCCGTGAGCCTTTTAAGACGCGTGATTCTTTCACAACTCGCCGATCGGGTCTTTTCCTTGACGGTTAGTTAGCTGTCTGCTCTTTGTAGTGCCAAGTTTCCCTCTAGCGGCTTAACCGCACGACCAAAGTGGCTTTTATTGTAACCCGGAAGGCTATCTCTCTGCGACATAGAAATTTTTGAAGCTAGCAGAAATGTGAGTCGTTTCGTGTGCAGTCCTGGACATCGGCAGAGAGAGTTATGAATCGACTCCTCTTCATCCTGACAGATTCTAGCGACCAGTCGTAAGGACTTTGAGACCTTACAATCATCCATCCACCTTACTGTCCATCCTATCTGGAATTCCATACATTTCAATATCACAATGCCCAGGGAGCTAGCAAAGGAAGATATTGAAATATATTTTGGATGCCAGCGAGACTTAGGACCTTCGCATGATATCCGAGTTTATCATTGGATACTAATGCCTTTAAGATGGCCTGGCTTCCAGCAAAGATCGTTACATCAGCTCCTTATAACGTGAAGTTCGGGATCAGTCTGGCTGCTCTCTCTAACTCCATAGCCTCCTCTGTTAAACATGTGTATGATACATGCATATATGTAACAGGATTCACCTCGCGTATGTTGGCAATTGGGTTGCGGAAGCTATGAATTGCGCTTAGCAACCCCTTGGACTCCGGAAGCCCCCCCTCCCCCTCCGCTACCTTAATCGCGCTGACTTTCGCTTGGAAGACACTATCGTGATCGGCAGCCATCAACCATTTCTTTCAACATGGATCCATTACTCTCTCGAGAATATGAAAGGTGTGTCTTGCTTCACCTCTCCCTTCCAACTCAGTGGAAATATATCATTCCCTCTGCTAGTCAGCGAAGCCTTTGGACTTCAACTACATAACAACATTTTGTCGAGACTCAAGGCACAAAGCTGATTAAATCTAAGATAATGCTGAAGTGCCGAGCCAGATTGCTGTCTATAAGCATGCCAATATATCTTTACTTCGATCTTCCGGGCACCGAAATATGCAGGGGCACGATAATCACTAATAAGATGGAAAGAGCAGGTAAGGAAATATATTTAAGCGAGTCGGACAACTCTGTTCAACCACATTCGTTGAACTCCAGTTTTCGCAACACTTTTTAAAAATGAAACAACCTTTATGCTCATGCGTGCATTATCCGCAGTTACTTTGAGTCATCTTAAGTCATACAACTAAATAAATGAGTGTATCTATGCATTCATGCATGCCTGCCTCCTGCAAGCGTGTGTGTGCGTTAGTGATTGTATGTGGTAAAACGGCAGAAAAATGGGCGTTACGCAACAACTGATGCTGATCATTTTCTTATTACCTCGCTTACTTTTCGATTTATTTCATTTTTGCCACTTTGTTAAAGCAATAACCTTTGCTACTGTTGTTACTATTGTTGTTGTTGGTACTCTTGTTATGCTCCTTGTAGAAGCAGTTGCATGCTTCATATGAATAAATGTACGACACATGCATGCAATGATTACGTGCATACACACAAACACGCACACACACACACTTATGTATGCCAAGTGATGAATGCATATGTCCTCCAACCTTATTCAATTCGCTTTGCTTCATGATGCAAGTACACACACAAACACCTCTATGTAAGTTCATATGCATACTAGAGCTGCAAAAGTATCGATATGATTATCGATACATTTATTACTAGGTTCACCGTGCGATTATCGATGATTTTTTTTCTAAATATCGAGTACTGTATTCCCATTTCTAATCCCTTTTGCTAGCGGCAGAATTACCAGCATCTAAAACTTTGGCAAGATAAATAAAACTAAATAAATAAAACTGCAGACATTATTTCAGATTTGTGTTTATTTTAGATGAATACCTAACAAGTTGGTGGCTCTGAATATTGAAAATTTTTTACAAAATTCGATGTGAAAGGTACTTTATTTTTTTCATATTATATACACAAAAAGCCAAAAAGCTACGAAGTACAAAGTCAAGCATTTGGATTAATTTTGACAAAATCAGTAACACTTTTGCAATATGCTACTGTTGCAAAAAATGTTATAAAACTAGTGGTAATACGTACAATTTGTTTCACCATCTAGAATGATCGCATACAACTGCAAATTAGTTTCACATAGCTCGCCAAATAGGATTGATTTTTATATGAAAAAAATATATGAAGATCCATCATCACAGGTAAAAAGCACCCTACTAGGGTTTAGTCACCGCAGACGTTCGACCTTTTCCATTGTGGATGACAAAGGGTGTCGGAACTTTGTATATACCCTCGTTTCGCTGTACAAGCTACCATCGCGGACAACTTTGCAGAATGTGTTTTATGATCGTTTCGAAGTTACGAAGACAATATTACATATATATATATATGGGGTGTTCCATCCCATTTCGACCAATTTTGAACCCGACCCCTTTAGAATTGGCTGAAAGTTTTTCTTTTTTTTCTAGCTTACGAAAGACGTTTTTCAGAGTTTTTTCAAATTTTTTCATCCAACTCAAAAAAAGTTATGAATTTTAAAAAAAACACCGTTTTGTTTTCAAAATCCTATAACTTTTTCAAAAATTGACCGTTTGGGATCTTTTTTTTTAAATTTGTTTTTAAATCTACTTTTCGGAAAAATAAAAAAACATTTTTAAAGTTTTTTTTTTAGTTTTTCAGTTTTTCGAGATTTTTCGAATTTCGCCATTGTTTTTTCTCACAAAAAACTTCAATCAATTCTGCATTCATCCCCACTAATCCCGGAGTGGGCCGATTTTTTTTATATATTTTTTTATGTAATTGAAAAAAAAAATTTCAAAAATAAACATTTTTTTTATCAATTTTATTTATATAACAAAAAATGTAAGAAAATGATTTTTAAGTATTCTTTTCTTTATATATTATGGTAATCTAGGATTAAAATGACTCGCTTTCGCTGTCCAGCAACTGCATAAGTCCGGTATACACATATATACCATAATATATAAAGAAAAGAATACTTAAAAATCATTTTCTTACATTTTTTTGTTATATAGATAAAATTGATAAAAAAAATGTTTATTTTTGAAAATTATTTTTTTTCATATATATAAAAAAACTATAAAAAAAAATCGGCCCACTCCGGGATTATTGGGGATGATTGCAGAATTGATTGAAGTTTTTTATGAGACAAAAAACAAAAAAAAAAAAAAAAATAGCGAAATTCGAAAAATCTCGAAACTGAAAAATTAAAAAAAAAACTTTAAACATGTTTTTGTATTTTTTCCGAAAAGAACATTTAAAAACAAATTTTTAAGAAAAAAAAGATCCCAAACGGTCAGTTTTTGAAAAAGCTATAGCATTTTGAAAACAAAAACGGTTTTTTTTAAATTCATAACTATTTTTGAGTTGCTGAAAAAATTTGAAAAAATTCTGAAAAACGACTTTCGTAAGCTAGAAAAAGAAGAAAAACTTTCAGCCAATTCTAAAGGGGTCGGGTTCAAAATTGGCCGAAATGGGTTGGAGTATATATATATACATGTACATATTTTTTTACATAAATGTCTGATATATACCCGACTTTAGATAGTAAGCGCTTTTCGCTATAAAAAAATTCGACACATATCGCGATATATCGATACCCTCCCTCTTAAATATCGAAAATATCGAGTAAGCCGAATGTCGATACTTTTGCAGCTCTAATGCATACGGTCACGTTTCTTATGCATTCATGCAGACGAGTCAACTAAACGAGAGAGAAAAGTGAAAAAAGTGCATTAAGAAAATACAATTGGAAAAAATTGAATCAGCCAAGCAAGTTGTTGAAACGTGGCTAAAAGGATGTCTACTTGGTTGGTTGGCTTTTCTTGATGTGCGCTCGATCTTGAGGTTGTGTTCTTTTTCTTATCTTAGCTTTGTATGGGATGGCAAAAGCAGCCGCAACTGGTGCGTTCGCCCATATTGCTGATGTAGCAGATTAGCTTATGCTGCTGGTACCACCAAGTTAGTTTGCCATCGGCTACTGGCTGCCGTGTGGGTTCCTGTCCTGCATTTTTTTGTTATAGTGTCTCCTCAGCAGCATTTATTCAAAATGTTTCTTGGTGGCTAGTGCCACACCAGCCGGTCGACACAGCTGATTGCAATGCATAGATTACGTTGGCAGATATATTTTTTTGCGTTGAAGGAATATATTTGCCTGGGATCGTGACAGTTAAAGGTCTTAGCAAAAAAACAAAGATTTTCAAGGATTTTCGCTCGGTCGATAAGAGTTATTTTATGCGCTTTTCGTTTTGAAGAAAAATAGTAATATATATTATTATTTGTTAAATTTTCCACTCGCTCGAAACATATTATGTTTTGAATTTTTTTTTACTTGAAAAATGAAAATAATTTTTGTGTTTTTTGTTTCGCTCGGAAAATAAGAATAATTTTTTTTTAATATTATTTTGTTCTGAAAATAATAGTTTTTTTTTTGTTGAGATTTTTGTTTTACTCGGATTATTATTATTTTTTTTTTTGGTTTTTTGTTTTTGTGCGAGAAGGAATTATTAAAGCCTCAAAGTCAATGTAGGGGTTTAACCCTCCTATTATCTAAGTATCATTCTTCGCCGTACTGCCTTCAAGTATTCCGTTGAGAGGTGGGGTGGAGCAATAGGCTCTATGTTCATTAGGCCCAGTTTGCAGTTCTATAAAGACTCACGGCATACTCATAGAAATCTACTCATGTTTTTGTAAACAAATTATTTGTATGATTTCATATTTACTTCGCTCCGATGTACGGAAGTAGGCTCGTTTTTAACGATTGGAGAGGACATGTCTCCGATCCGTGCTTTTTGTTTGGTCACGCTTATCTATTCAAAGTATGTACTTTCAGATATGTATATAGAAATATATTTATTTTTTTATTCCTTTTTTTTTGGTAGAATTTTTTGTTTGTTTTTGAATTAATATTTTTAAATAATTTTTATTTTTCCGGTAGCTTTTTAAAGTGTTCAGTTTGGGCGGTTGAAGAGGCTTTGTTTCCCATCCGCCTTTAAGGAGAGACTATCTATGTAATAGTCGCTGATCCCAATGCTATTATTTGGGAGTTGGAGAGGCCTAGTCTACAATTCGTGCCTCAGCCTGTACTATCTTCCACAAATATGCTGCGCAATCTATAACTTAAGCTAAAGGACAAAGGACATTCAAAGAATATGTGTTACATAACCTCTATTGTTTCGCCTCAACAGAATTCGAATAAGTTATTTTTTTCCTGTTTGAACCGGTACAGGCATTCCTTTAAATAGCAGTGCCCTGTTAGGAACTGGGGTAGGTGGAAATCCACTTCGCCATGCATTCGTGTCAGACACCGTTACAGGTCTGGGATGCACCGATCGGTCCAGCGTCAGAAATAATCGCTGCTATAAATAAAGAGTCTGAGACGGTTTGCACAATTTAGGTGGGTTTTGAATGATAGCCTCCTGTCTACTATAATCCCAAGATATTTTACTGTTGCTAGCGTATCGATTTTTATGACGACTTGATCCACTTTTCTTATACCCTCTGTTTTTTGCTCTTCGTTGTTTAAAGGACGATTGAACGTTGGTTGTGTTTGTGTTGCACTTTTAAGTAACAACCAAATCTATGTCATCCGCGAATCCAATCATTTGTGCAAAATTGGGCACATGGATCCGCAACACTCTGTCAATGCTCCTGCCTATAGGACCGAGCACGATAAACGAAAACTAACTTTCAGATATACTCCCTACCTCCTCAATCTCCCTTTAGAGATAGTTATTATTGACTCTCTCGAGAACTATAGCAGAACTAAACATACATTGAACAAGTTCGCAAACATTGTCGTCTCATGACTAGAAGCCACTTTAGTGCTTTATTGGGAATGCCGTCATCAAATGTATAGTTTGGGAGGGGGAGGGGGGGCAATTACACATTGTAGAAACTATTCTTCCTTGTGTGGGTAATAAAGTCTCGACCAAGTTATTAAGAAAGGACGGGCATGTTACCCCTTGGATAGGGTTCAGTCTCATCACAAAGCGTAAGAAAGCGACAATCGCTTGCTATCCTTCATTGCAGCCTTCACTCGGAGTATAACTGTCATTTTTTGATATATTTGTATTGCTAGAAAAATAACAGTTATTTGTTAATTTATAACTTTGCTGCAAAAATAATAATTTTCGATTTACTTTTATTAAAAAAATTTATATTCATATGCAAATATCTTTGTTTTAGGGATTGAAAAAAGGTATCATTTTCTGAGCCAAATAAAAAATTGAAAATTAGCTGTTGTTATTTGAGAGAAATAAAAAATTTAAATAAAATAACTGTTATTTTCTGAGAGAAATAAAATAAATATTGAAAATAACTGTTATTTTCCGAACTAAGTAAGAAACTAAAAAAATATTTATTTAGCAGCTATTTCTAAAAAAACATATAGCTGTTACGATCCCCGAACTGTGTTTTGTTTTCTCAATTTGCATAATAAATTTGTTGTTCCACCCGAAATTATTATAACGAGCACGCAAACATTGTTTGTGGTGTTTTCGCATTTTTTTCAACTTTTTTTGTATTTGTATTTTGCATTAAAATGCAAAAATTAGTTATGTTGTCCTGTGGCGGCAAAATGTTTCTCCTGGACATATGCTCCTGAGCTTTGCCATTTGCATATTTAAAAAAAAGTTGTATTGCAGCTCACATGTGCAGGTGCATGTGGGCATGGAACACTTTTAGCTGTATTTTGATTTAAGACTTTCGTTAGCTTCACATTTGTGAAAAAGAATTGCGAAATGTAAATAAGTTTAAGTCCTTGAATTTTATAAACATTTGAGAAATTTATTGGGATTAGATAGAATAATAAATTTGAATCCGACATACGGCGCTCACAAATACCTAATACAATAACTTTATTAGTTTTCATACGTTCCTTTGTTGGTAATCTAATTTAAGAAGGCCTTCTTTGTTTATCTAGGATTATCTGACTCCTATCGCGGAAATTGAATTTTTAAACGTATTACCACAGAAGTTGTGGCGTCTGTCTACTTAAAGGAACGGCTGCAAGTTGTCGCCTTTCTGGAAATAAGGGGGGTTGTAAACTAAATAATTGTGTTAATAAAACCGGGATTGTCCTTTTCACCAGAAAAGAAAAAAATCGGCTCTTATTAAATTGAAAAAGCCGGAGAGACCAAACGAAGCTATATCTACCTGCAAAAGGGCCCATCGTGAGGAACTGAAGACAGTTGCCCTGCATCACAAATGGTATGTACATATAATACAGTCACTCCACCAATACTAACGTACGACGATACAGAAGACGCTGGACAAAAAGACAATTAATTAAAGGGTCCATTTCTCATACTTAGCATAGACTTGACTTGACTTGAGAACTGTCACTTACAGTTCTGTTAAATGAACATTGCATATTACTGATTTATCAAAACTTAACAACACTTGACTTAGAAGCCTGTTGAATTTTGATTTTCTATGTAAGTTCTAAGTGAAGTTTATATTTTGAGATGCCATTTGTTTGTTTCCATTTCATTTTGATATTTTGTCATACAAGTTGACATTTATTTTTATTTTATTTATTGATTTTTACGCTCATAAATTAATTGTAGTACTCAAAATTAACTTTGTTTAAAAACCACCACTTTTTGTAGCAAATATTTCACAATAAAATGACAGCTGATTATGATGCTAGATTGTATACGCTAAGTGGAGTATAATCGTGGCTAAGTTGCCAAATTTACGCCAAGTCAAGTCTATGCCAAGTATCAGTAATGGGCCCTTAAGGGTTGGGAAAGTCCAAATTCTATTTGCCTAGTTGTCAAAAGCAGAGCACTTCAAGAAGTATTAACGTTAATATTTCAGTTGGTTCCTCTTTAAGTGATTGGATAGGGTTTTATCGCAAAGTGGGCTGTAGGACTGAAAAAGTCCAACATGTGGAAATAAGCTGACGATGGACACGCAACTATAATGGATTATGGCAGGCGTTAATTTCCAGGAACAGATCGTATGGTTTACGGAGAGAAATTCATGGAGGGTTAAGATTGTACAAGACTCGATAAGGTCAGCTTTATTTAGATTAGAAACGATTTGATTAGATAAGTTTATATCAGATAATATTAGAATGGATTAAATTATATTAGATTAGACTGGATCAGATTAGATTACATTAAAATAGATTATTTTAGATAAGATAAGATTAGGTTAAATAAGATTAGATTATATTAGATTAGATTAGAATAGAATAGGTTAGATAAGATTAAATTAGATTAGATTACATTATATTTGTGTATGTTTGTTTAATGGTGTGTTCAGTTTATACTTATTTTAAGAATTCATGAGCTTAACACCGGCTTATAATAATTGGATTTCAATTATTATGTTTTCTAAGAGAAACCGAAAAGAAGAAAACATTTACTGGCTTATTGCGATGAACCCATTTCGAAAACCGCCAACGTAATCATCATCAGGCAATTTTGTAATGTTATCAAAGTTTTCACCGGGATTCGAACCGTGAATCACATGGTGAAAGTGCAGTAGCCTTTAATCACTAGGCCATCCTGCTGGTATTTGTTTTCATGCTTAATTCAGTTTTTCTCATTTCTACACTAACAACACAATTGAGACATTTTTGTCTCTATATTGGTTTGTGTGCCTTGTAGATTTGTTTTTGTAAAGTTCTTCTTCATTGCGAATGAAATGTTTCTCTCTTTTCGGTTTCTCTTAGAAAACATAATAATTGAAATTCAATTATTATCAGCCAGCGTTAAGGTCATGAATTCTTAAATATTATATTTGATTAGATTAGATTAAATTAGATTACATTACATTAGATTATATTAGATTAGATAAGATTAGATTAGATTAGATGGACGTTCAACCCCAGCCATTATTCCTTTTATAATAAAAGTCTTTGAAAAATTATTATTTTCGGGCTATTAATTTTTAAATTCGAAAGAACTTATATTTTCTAGGTCCGAATATAAAAATTAAGGCCACAATTTTTTTTTAGGGCCATAAAAAAGGAATGGCCCAACCCAATTAAACAAATTGTATAGCAATCAATTCATCTATGGATTTGAAATAACCACGCTTTCTTTGTAAAGTGCCAAAACTTGTATTATGGATTTAAAAATGTAAAAGTCCTTGTTTTCATTTTGTTTGTTTAATTTTTTTTACCGGTGTCCAAAAAATGAAATGTACACATGGTTTGACATGAAAATATAAGGTATATCGTCGAAACCTCTAAACCGGTAGAAATTTCTTTCGAATCGAGTTAAAAAATAAGGCCTCCGAAGACATCGTAAAACAATGAAAAAAAAAAATAAAAATAAAAATATTAATGTTAAATTGTTTAATGGGCTACAAAAAAGTACATAAAACTAGCAGACCCGGCAGACGTTGTTCTGCCCTAAATTTGGCCTATCTGCATACATTTAAATAAGCTTTTTCCGTCTAATTCTGCCCAGCCCTCCACACTTTTTCCTAATCCTTTTATTCGCTCCTACCTCCGTCTTTTTCGCTTCATCTCCATCTTCATCTCATTCTATTTCTTTCTCAGTCTCCTCCTCTCTTTTCTCTTCTCTCAAGTCTTTCTCCTTCTTCTTCATCTCTTATTGCCAATATCAGTCCCACTCCGAGTCTCAGTCTCAGTCCCAGTCCTTGTCCTAATCCCAGTCCCAGGCCGTCTCTGGTATACTTCCCGGAAAAAAGCATCGTAAATACTAATATAGGCAAATTTATAAACGAAATTTCAGGCAAATCGAATAGGACGTATGTAAATAGGTATGTGGGTTTATTAACTATTGTCTTTATTTCGGCTTCGCATGCATATTTATCAGTTTTGCCAGGTTGATGCGACTAAATCGAATATCACAATGAACTTTAGAGCTATTAGCAACAGTTTTCATTTTTTGCCATAATACACACACATTCTAGTATTATAGCACACATCAACAGCTTCAATTTGATACCCATAATATAAAAACACATTCCGGGTGTACCCGGGTCGTCGTTTTGGGCCATATCTCGAGACCCTAGCCTCCCAGTTGTATGAAAATTATCCTGTCCTATAGCACCCATCAACAGCTTCAATTTGATACCCATAATATAAAAACACATTCCAGGTGTATCCAGGTCGTCGTTTTGGGCTATATCTAGAGATCCTAGCCTCCTAGTTGTATGAAAATTATCCTGTCCTATAGCACCCATCAACAGCTTTTATTTGATATCCATATTGTATAAACACATTCTAGGGGTACCCGGGTCCAAGTTTTGGGCTATATCTCGAGACCCTATCTTCCCAGTTGTATGAAAATTATCCTGTACTATAGCACTCATCAACAGTTTTCATTTGATATCCATATTATATAAACACATTCTAGGGGTACCCGGGTCCACGTTTTGGGCTATATCTCGAGACGCTAGCATCCCAGTTGTATAAAATTATCCTGTGCTATAGCACTCATCAACAGCTTTCATTTGACATCCATATTGTATAAACACATTCTTGGGGTATCCGGGTCCACGTTTTGGCCTATATCTCGAAACCGTAGTCACCAATAGGTACGGCGCTGTACTAAAGCACTCATCAATAGCTTTCATTTGATACCCATATTGTATAAACACATTCTAGGGGTACCCGGGTCCACGTTTTGGGCTATACCTCGAGACCCTAGCCTCCCAGTTGTATGAAAATTATCCTGTATTATAGCACTCATCAACAGCTTTAATTTGATATCCATATTGTATAAACACATTCTACGGGTACCCGGGTCCACGTTTTGGGCTATATCTCGAGATCCTAGCCTCCCAGTTGTATGAAAATTATCCAGTGCTATAGCACTCATCAAGAGCTTTCATTTGATATCCATATTGTATAAACACATTCTAGGGGTACCCGGGTCCAAGTTTTGGGCTATATCTCGAGACCCTAGCCTCCCAGTTGTACGAAAATTATCCTGTACTATAGCACTCATCACCAGCTTTCATTTGATATCCATATTGTATAAACACATTCTAGGGGTATCCGGGTCCACGTGTTGGCCTATATCTCGAGACCCTAGTCACCCAGGGGTATGAAAATTATCCTGTACTATAGCACTCTTCAACAGCTTTCATTTGATATCCATACTGTATAAACACATTCAAGGAGTACCCCGGTCCACATTTTGATCTCAAGACCCTAGACACGTAGCGAAAAAAAGGTAGACGTTGGCCGATTCTCAGACCTACCCAATATGCTCACAAAATTTTATCAGAATCGGTTCAGCCGGTTCGGAGGAGTTCAGCCTCTAAAACCGTGACAAGAATTTTATATATTAGATGAGATTTTACAAACAACTTTAAAGAATTTTTAACTCTTAAAGGAATATAAGATTTTGACTGCTTTGAAATTATTTTTCGATGATAAAAATAGTGAAAAGAAATGGAAGTTACATAAATGGTTAAAACATGCCAATTCCGAGTTGGTTATACACATGCTAAAAGCATAGCTTTATCTTCTCTTACGAAAGTGTTGCGCTTATAATAAGTACTAAAAAGTGTGTCCGCACTTCAATTTTGATATGAATTATGCATTATACACCATGACCAAAAAGGGTTCTATCTCTACTATTTCTCCATAAAATAAAACTATGAGTAATTGTCGATAAGCGTTTTTTAGTCGCAAATACAGATTTATATACCTACACTAGCAGACCCGGCAGACGTTTTTCTGCCCTAAATTTGGTCTATCTGCATACATTTTAATAAGCTTTTTCCGTTAACTCTGCCCTACCACTCTACACCTTTTACTAATCTTTTTATACTCAGTTGAGCAGAGCTCACAGAGTATATTAACTTTGATTGGATAACGGTTGGTTGTACAGGTATAAAGGAATCGAGATAGATATAGACTTCCATATATCAAAATCATCAGTATCGAAAAACAATTCGATTGAGCCATGTCCGTCCGTCCGTCTGCCCGTTAACACGATAACTTGAGTAAATTTTGAGGTATCTTGATGAAATTTGGTATGTAGGTTCCTAGGCACTCATCCCAGATCTTTATTTTAAATGAACGATATCGGACAATAACCACGCCCACTTTTTCGATATCGAAAATTTCGAAAAATCGAAAAAGTGGGATAATTCATTACCAAATACGGATTAAGCGGTGAATCTTGGTTAGTTAGTTGAACTTATGACGAAGAATAGAAAAATGGTAAAATTTTGGACAATGGGCGTGGCACCGCCCACTTTTAAAAGAAGGTAATTTAGAAGTTTTGCAAGCTGTTATTTGGCAATCGTTGAAGATATCATGATGAAATTTGGCAGGAACGTTACTCTTATTACTATATGTTTGCTTACTAAAAATTAGCAAAATCGGAGAACGACCACGCCAACTTTTTAAAAAAAATTTTTTTTAAATTCGAATTTTAAAAGAAAAGTTAATATCTTTAGAGTATATAAGTAAATTATGCCAACATTCAACTCCAGTAATGATATGGTGCAACAAAATACAAAAATAAAAGAAAATTTCAAAATGGGCGTGGCTCCGCCCTTTTTCATTTAATTTGTCTAGGATACTTTTAATGCCATAAGTCGAACAAAAATGTACCAATCCTTGTGAAATTTGGTAGAGGCTTAGATAACTGTTTTCTGTGAAAAAGGGCGAAATCGGTTGAAGCCGCCCCCAGTTTTTATACACAGTCGACCGTCTGCCCTTCCGCTCGGCCTTTAACACGATAGCTTGAGCAAAAATCGATATATCTTTACTAAACTCAGTTCACGGACTTATCTGAGCTCACTTTGTATTGGTGTTAAAAATGGTTGAAATCCGACTATGACCACGCCCACTTTTTCGATATCGAAAATTACGAAAATTGAAAAAAATGCCATAATTATATACCAAATACGAAAAAAGGGAGGAAAAATGGTAATTGTATTGGTCTATTCACGCAAAATATAAAAAAAAAATTAATGTAAGGCGCGATAACCTCCGAAGAGATCTAAGGCCGAGCTTCTCTTCCAAGTTGCGTCGTGCTCTTCTTGATTTTCCCTACAAATTGGCCGGACGGGACCTACATGTTTTATGCCGACTCCGAACGGCATGTGCAAGGCAGATGAGCTTTCACTGAGAGCTTTTCATGGCAGAACTACACTCGGAGCGCTTGCCAAACACTGCCGAGGGGCGACCCCGCTTAGAAAAATGTTCTTCCAATTTAAAAACCTTATTTCTAAAATTTTGATGTTGCTTTGCCCGCGGTTCGAACCCAGGGCATACGGTGTGGTAGGCGGAGCACGCTACCATCACACCACGGTGGCCGCCAATATGGACGCAAAATATAACTTTAGAAAAAACTTTGTAAAATGGGTGTTACACCTAAGTAGAAGTAGAAGAAAATGAAAAAGTTTTGCAGGGCGAAATCAAAAGCCCTTGGAATCTTGGTAGCAATACTTTTCGTGGTATTACATATATAAATAAATTAGCGGTACCCGACAGATGAAGTTCTGGATCACCCTGGTCCACATTTTGGTCGATATCTCAAAAACGCCTTCACATATACAACTAAGGGCCACTCCATTTTAAAACCCTCATTAATACCTTTAATTTGATACCCATATCATAAAAACAAATTCTAGAGTCACCCCTCGTCCACCTTTATGGCGATATATCGAAAAGGCGTCCACCTATAGAACTAAGGCCCACGCCCTTTTAAAATACTCATTAACACCTTACAACTAAGGGCCACTCCATTTTAAAACCCTCATTAATACCTTTAATTTGATACCCATATCGCACAAAAAAATTCTAGAGTCACCCCTGGCCCACCTTTATGGCGATATCTCGAAAAGGCATCCACCTATGGAACTAAGGCCCACTCCCTTTTAAAATACTCACTAACACCTTTCATTTGATACCCATGTCGTACAAACAAATTCTAGAGTCACCCCTCGTCCACCTTTATGGCGATATATCGAAAAGGCGTCCACCTATAGAACTAAGGCCCACGCCCTTTTAAAATACTCATTAACACTTTTCTTTTGATACCCATATTGCACAAAGGCATTCTGGAGTCAACCCTGGTCCACTTTTATAACGATATTCCGAAAAGGCGTCCACCTATAGAACTAAGGCCCACTCCCTTTTAAAATACTCATTAACACCTTTCATTTGATACCCATATAGTACAAACAAATTCTAGAGTCACCCCTGGTCCACCTTTATGGCGATATCTCGAAAATGCATCCACATATAGAACTAAGGCCCACGCCCTCTTAAAATACTCATTAATACCTTTCGTTTGACACCCATAGTGTACAAACGCATTCTAGAGTCACCCCTGGTCCCCTTTATGGCGATATCACGAAACGGCGTCCACCTATGGAAATAAGGATCACTCCCTTTTAAAATACTCATTAACACCTTTCATTTGATACACATGTCATACAAACACATTCCAGGGTTACCCTAGGTTCATTTTCCTACATGGTTATTTTCCCTTATGTTGCCACCATAGCTCTCAACTGAGTATGTAATGTTCGGTTACACCCGAACTTAACGTTCCTTACTTGTTATTCACTGCTCCCTCCATCTTTTTCGCTTCATCTATCTCCATCTTCGTCTCATTCTATCTCTTTCTCAGTCTCCTTCTCTCTTTTCTCTTCTCTCGATTTTTTTTCATTCTTCTTCATCTCTTATTGCCAGTCCCAGAGGGTGGCATGTATTTTGTTCCAGCCCCACCCCGAGTCTCAGTCTCAGTCCCAGTCCTAGTCCTAATCCCAGTCCCAGTCCGTCTCTGGTATGCTTCTCGGAAAAAAGCATCTTAAATACTAATATAGGCAAATTTATATACGAAATTTCAGGCAAATCGAATAGGACGTATGTAAATAGGTATGTGGGTATTATTAATTCTTGTCTTTATTTCGACTTCGCATGCATATTTATCAGTTTTGCCAGGTTGATGCGACTAAATCGAATATCACAATGAACTTTTGAGCTCTCAGAAACAGCTTTCATTTGATATCCATAATACACACACATTCTAGGGGTATCCGGGTCCACGTTTTGGCCCATATCTCGAGACCCTAGTCACTCAGCGGTGTAAAACTTACTCTGTACCAAAGCACACATCAACAGCTTCAATTTGATACCCACAATATAAAAACACATTCCAGGTGTATCCGAGTCCATGTTTTGGCATATATCTCGAGACCGTAGTCACCCAGCGGTGTAAAACTTACTCTGTACTAAAGCATACATCAACAGCTTCAATTTGATACCCATAATGTAAAAACACATTCTAGGTGTATCCGGGTCCACGTTTTGGCCTATATCTCTAGACACTAGTCACCCAGCGGCATAAAACTTACTCTGATCTAAAGCACACATCAATAGCTTCAATTTGATACCCATAATGTAAAAACACATCCTAGTGTTACCCTGATCCACGTTTTGGCCTATGAAAACTATCCTGTACTAAAGCACTCATCAAGAGCTTCAATTTGATAGCCACAATGTAAAAACATTGTCTAGGCGTTCACGGCCCAACGTTTGGCCTATATCTCCAGTCATCCAGGGATATGAAAATTATCCTCTACTAAATCACTCATCAACAGCTTTCATTTGATATCCCTATTTTATAAACACATTCTAGGGGTATCGGGTCCACGTTTTGGCCTATATCTCGAAACCCTAGTCGCCCAGGTGTATGGAAATTATCCTGTACTATTGAACTCATCAACAGCTTTCATTTGATATCCATAATGTATAAACACATTCTAGGGGTACCCGGGTCCACGTTTTGGGCTATATATCGAGACCCTAGCCTCCCAGTTGTATAAAAATTATCCTGTGCTATAGCACTCATCAACAGTTTTCATTTGATATCCATATTGTATAAACACATTCTAGGGGTACCCGGGTCCACGTTTTGGACTATATCTCGAGACCCTAGCCTCCCAGTTGTATGAAAATTATCCTGTACTATAGCACTCATCAACAGTTTTCATTTGATATCCATATTATATAAACACATTCTAGGGGTACCCGGGTCCACGTTTTGATCTCAAGACCCTAGGCACGTAGCGAAAAAAAGGTAGACGCTGGCCGATTTTCAGACCTACTCAGTATGCTCACAAAATTTCATGAGAGTCGGTTCAGCCGTTTCGGAGGAGTTAAGCCTCTAACACCGTGACAGAAGAATTTTATATATATACGGATATTTTTTTACATGAACGATTCAAAATTACATTAAAATGTACATAATAGGATTAGATTGCAACTCTACGAAATAACACAAACAACCTTGAAAAATTACCTCCAGTAGCAGCAGCTCCTGCCTATCATATTTTATATAAAATGCTTCAATTAATTTTGGAGAAAGTTAAGAATACGTAAAGCAATAAATATAGCAACGCAAGAAGGTAACCCTACAAAGAAATATTTTAATTGGAAAAAACACCTTTCGTTTAATATCCATGTTGGCATACATCATTCAATTTAAAAAATATGTATTAAAATAGTTGGCAATGTTTTAAAAATATTAGAATAACAACGCTTAAGTAAACGAGCTTTAAGGATAGCATCATACTTTAAAAAAAAAAATTGTATCCAAACTGGATCGACCTCTTCAAGTGATAGCAACGAATACAAAGTAATTAATGTATTAAAGTTAGGGGGTAACCCTAGGTGCCGAAAATAGTTCGATATAAATACGGGGTGAGGTAATTTGCTTTTTTTTTAATATCAAATATGTGGCAGCCTTGTCCTTTATTTTTATACTCAGCTGAGCAGAGCTCACAGAGTATATTAATTTTGTTCGCATAACGGTACCCCGTAACGGCATAAACTACGCGAAATAGATGTAGACTTCTATATATCAAAATGATCTGGGCGAAAAAAGAAATCCATTTAGCCATGTCCGTCCGTCCGTCCCGCCATCTGTCTGTTCGAGAACACGATAACTTGAGTCAATTTTAAGATATATTGATGAAATTTGGTATGTTGGCTCCTGGGCTCTCATATCAGATCGCCATTTAAAATGAACGAAATCGGACTATAACCACGCCTCCTTTTTGGATATCGAAAAACCGAAAAAGTGCGATAATTCATTACCAACGACGGATAGAGGGATGAAACTTGGTAGGTGGGCTTACCTTATGACACAGAATAGGAAATTAGTAAAATTTTGGACAATGGGCGTGGCACCGCCCACTTTTAAAAACAGGTAATTTAAATGTTTGGTAGTATTGAACTACAACGAATTAACCAAATGTTGTCTGTTTGTATGAGTTAATCGGGGATTACCCGTATTGCTTTAAATGTATGAGAACATTTATTTCAAGCAATTTTTAATTTTATAATTTATTTATTAATTTGGGAAAAATTTAGACCACGTGACATCAGGACGGACAAGGCGACAGCTGTTTCGATTATACCTTGTAAATCTCTTCAAAGCCTTTTCTCCTGGGAGTGGGATTCGAACCCGCCCTCCTACGGTAGTTGAAATGGTTACAAACGCATTCAGCTACGTCATGCCTTAGTTGTTGTGAAGTTTTTCCCAATTGCCTTCTTTTGCATATATTATTCTTCTACACATCACATACTTCGTATATAATTATGTGTTGAAGTTATGCATGTTGGTAAGGCGGTTTCAGAGAAACTCATGCAAACAATACAAAAGATAAATACATTAGGGATCCCACTGCTTCGCGGTACGGATAATTTGAATGGATGCTCGCTTCGGCATTTTGGAGTATACCTTCTATAGGAGTACTAATTGGTTTAGCATCCAACATGTTAAATCGCTGTAAAACTTTTCCAGCAAAGGTCCCTTGTTTGATGAAAATCTCGTCTTTACCAAGCGTTATCTGCATACGTAGATAAAATGTTGAATCGAAGATTTTAATTTCGAGTTCGCCTTTTAAGTAATTAATCAAGTCGTCAAATGCGGTACTCGACTTAGCCGCAATTATTCCATCGTCAGTATAGATTGCAAGGGTGAGCTTTGAGTTACCAATTTCGCCTACAAATACGCATGGATCAGACTGTATAGATTTCAGGTTATATGTTTCTAACATTTGGGTAAATTTCTTGTTCCAGCATCTGGAAGCTTGCTTCAAACCATAAATACTTTTATTTAACTTGCAAACTCTGCCTGAATCGTCCTCATAGCCAATAGGTTGCTGCATGTAAATTTCAGTCTCAAGATTACCGTACAAAAATGCGGTTTTAACATCAAATTGTTTCATCGTCAAATTATATGTACAGGATAATGCAAAAATTATACGCAGGAACGTAAACTTGGCTATTGGGCTAAACGTTTCACAATAGTATGTGCCGAATTTCTGTGTGAAACCTCGTGCAACTAGACGTGCTTTGAACCTTTCAACTTCACGTTTTTCATTGCGCTTTATTTTAAACACCCATTTATTAGAAATGGTGCCTTTACCATGAGGAAGACTTACCAAATCCCAAGTTTTATTGTTGTTGAGAGATTCAATTTCCTCGTCAATGGCGCGTTTCCATTGCGTTTTTGAGTCACCACTCATCGCTTCTTTAAAAGTTTCAGGCTCATCGGTCAATGGTACATTAAGTTGCGTTTCTGCATTTGGATCATCTTTGTGAGGAATAACTGCTTCGTTATTAACTTCGCGAATAATAACGTCTCTCGAAATTTCAATTTTTCTTTCATACGGAAACCCTTTACAATGCTCCTCGTATCCAACAAATACACCTTTCTTCGACTTTGCATTTAATTTTCGCCGTTTCTCCTGTGGAATGTGCTCAAATGCATCAGAACCAAAAACTCGATGATTCAGAATGTCTGGTGGATGGCCAAACCATAGATCGTACGGTGTCATTTGTTCAGTTTTGGTTTTGCATGTTCGGTTAAGAGTATATGTAATGTTTTGGACCGCTTCGCCCTTGAATTTCAGACTTAAACCTTTCGCATGTATCATTGACCTTGCAGCTTCTATGATAGTTCGCATATCTCTTTCTGCTCTACGATTGTGCTCTGGAGTATACGGTGTAGACTTTTGATGTACAACTCGATACTCACTACGAATTTTTGTCACATCCTTATTCACAAACTCCAACCATTATCAAATCTTATGTATCTTACCTTTCTGTATCTCAGATTCAACGCGGTCTAAAAAGAGTTTCAACTTGCTCGCAACATCTGATTTGGATTTAATGCAATAAACGTAACGATAGTTTCAGTAATCATCGCGAAACAAGAGCATGTAGCGAGCACCTCCATACGACATTTCCTGCATTGGTCCACATAAGTCGGTATGAACCCGTTCTCCTGTCACACTCGCTCTATTCTTGCTTTGGTCAAACGGAAGCTCATGCCGCTTTCCCATGACACATGCCTCACAAAAGAAATCACTTCCACTGAAAGGTATAGTTTGCTTCTTAAGAACCTCCTTTACATGGTCTTTGTTTTGATGGCACAATCGCTCATGCCATAGTTGAAGAGATTCACATTTCAGTACCACATTTGCTTCTGCTTCTGCATTGCTTACCTTTAATAATAGTTTAAAAAGCTTAGCGCTTTTACGCGTTCCTTTCAGACACAGTTTTCCATCTTTTTCGAAACTACAATCATTTCCATGAGCGCGTAACACGTATCCTTTGCCCAAGCAAGCATTACAGGAAAATATATTCAGCTTAACCCTCTAACCAGTAAGAGTGCCTTAGGGCATGCATCACAAATATAAAGATTTCCATGTGAAAACAAAATTATCTTTTCTTAAGAAAATGAATTTAACTCTCTCTCCCATATTTCTAGTGAAATTTCCTTCTCAAATTAAAATAAAATCGGGTGGACGGTTTGTCTTCTATACTCAGTTTTGTGCGAACAGGTGGAGAAAACGGTCGTTTTTTTGGATAAAGAAATTTATTATTTTCAATATCAAAACTTTTTATTTTTGAGAAGTGCGCGGAGCTTGATAAAATAATTATGATTTAATATCTAAAGTTTTAAAGTAAGTGGAATTTTCTGCCCGGTAGTGCAAAAACTAAAGGGTGCCTCAGGGCACTGTTGTCGTTCAGCGCGAACTTTTCTACACATTGATTTTATTAAAAAGTGCTCTATATAGTCGGTTTTACTTTTATTTCATAACTTGTTTTTATAAAGTGAATATAAATATACTGTTTTTAAACCGCTGTACCATATCGCGTGTGAAATTTTCGAAGTTATCGGACGAAGAAATCCACGAAATCATGGAATCGGCAGTGAAAAGTGGTGAAGAAGGTTCAAAGAGTGGAATAGACTTTGGTTCTCTGAACCACGAGCCACAGGAAATAAGTCCAGAGGACGAATACTTGATATCCCAATGCCTTCGAGGTATGGATACGAGTGCAAATTTTTTCAACGAGGCAGCTAATTACTTACTTACAACATCTACAGTCAGAGATTCTGCTACTGCCGATGAAGGTGACATTTCATCAACAGATGCGATTAGAGCAATCTACACGGCATTGACTTCGACTCCAATTCAAAGGAAGAGAGCTCGTTCGCCGTTACAAGACCCGAAGACACCGGTCCAGCCGTAGTGCCAACCAATGGTGGTTTTGTTGGAAGTAAGTATGAGTGAGGGGTAAGATGGGGGAGATATCTTTGCTCATGGCGATCTTGCTTTATATTTATTTCACCGTTATTTCAGACATTAAATCAATTTCCAAAGATTCCGAAGAGTTTAGTAAGTTGATGTGGCGCAATACAGCTCTTAAACTTCATGTAAATGAGGTCGCATTCCGTGGATCCACACGTTTACCTGACAACATAAAAGAGCTTTCAACTCCCTGCCAATTATTTCTCTAAATTTTTTCTAAAGAAATAATTGATATGATTGTTCAGAAGACTAATCGGTGTGCTCTAAGTGGGGACATCAACTCAAAATTCAATGTGAGTGCCGATGAAATACGTCAGTACATCGGAATTAATTTATATATGTCAATATATCGATACCCGAATTTAGAAAGCTATTGGGGAAAGAACCCTTTCGAACCCATTCGCAAAACAATGCCATTGAAAAGATTTGAAGCTATAAAAAGATTCTTATCATATCGAGATGAGGAAGAAAGGGTAAAAAAGGGCAACCAGGTTATGATCCGTTATTTCGGATACGTAATTTCTCGGATCTTCTCAACGAATGCTTCGACTCAATCCCAAAACATGGTCGACTTTAATAAGCTTCTGCTATTTGTTAACTCGCAGAAATTATCAGGTTTTATTTCTTTTCTTTAATAGTGTCGATGAGCAAATGTGCTCAACGAAAATGAAACACCCTCTAAGACAATATATGCCAAACAAGCCCCACAAGTGGGGTGTCAAATTGTTCGTATTATGCGATTCCTATGGTTACACATATAGATTTGAAATCTACAATGGCGCAGGAGAAAATATTATTCTACCAAATTGTCCCGATCTAGGCAGCTCAGCAAATGTTGTAGTTCGTTTATCCCAAACTGTAAATAACTTCATGTACCATATAATTTACTTCGACAATTTCTATACTTTGTTACCTCTGGTGGTTTATTTGCGAGCTCGTGGCATATTTGGTCTTGGCACAATTCGAGTGAATCGCATCCCAAATTGCAAATTGCCACCGGACATTGCTATAGGAAAGAAAGAGCGTGGGTTTTCAACAGAGTACGCGGGCTCTGCATATGGAATCGATATTAGTACTGTTCTGTGGAAGGACAATAAAGCGGTCAGGCTGGCTCCGACTTAAGTATGAGTTGAGCCACTCGATCGAAGCAATCCGAATGAGCAAGTAGCTAAGGCTAAACGACATGACAGGAAGAAGAAGCAAATCATTGAAGTCAATTACCCACAAATAATTAGGGAATACAACAGCCATATTGGAGGCGTCGACTTAATGGATGTTTTGATGGGACGATATCACCTGAGAGCCAAGACACGTGATGTAATGACGCGCCTTTTCTATCATTTTATGATATGGCTGCAACTAATGCTTACCTTCTTTATAAGCGAATAAATATAGAGAAGATAAAAGATTCCAGTAATATTTCAGACGAAGGAGAAAAGATGTTACAGCTGCTTGAATTCAGAGAACAAATCGCTGCTGCTCTTGTGAGCTACAAGCAAAAGCGTTCGGCGGGTCGTCCATCTTCACCAAGCCAACCAACTACTTTTCCTTATTCTCTGAGTGTAGGCAGAAAAGCTGCATATCCTGTTGATGATGTTCGCTTCAACGCTAATACCCATTATCCAAAATGGCTTGAGAAAAAAGGTGGTAAAAAATGGTGTAAACTTTGTAAAAGCTCCCAAACTCTATATGTCTGCGAAGTATGTAAATTACATTTATGCTGCTCCGTCACGAAAAATTGTTTCGGGGAATATCATATAAAGAAATAATCTATTTGTGTTATTATTCTTTTTTTATTAAAACTTATTTCAATAAAAATATTGTTCCTTACTAAAAATTGTAAGTGTTAATTTTTTTGCTTTAACCGAAAAGAGTGCCTGGAGGCACTGTTTCTTATTTCTCACCTGGCAGACAAACGAAACGACATATTGACTTTTTGTTGACGGAATTAATTTTGTTATGCCCTAATTAAGCTAGAAAAAAATTCCCAACCGTTTCCGATCATTATTTAAAGTTTGCTGGTTTGAGGGTTAATATCTGGAACATCCACTAAACTTTTGATGTTCCAATCATTTCCATCAAATGCTGGCACTGCAATATGACCTTTGCCATACAGTTGAACAATTGAACCATCTGCGATTCTAAAATCTTTCGGAGTTTCTAGCTTGATGTAGGTTTAAAACCATTCCTTACGGTAGGTAATATGTTCACTTGCACCGGAGTCCATATACAAAGTATTTTCTTCCGATATGTTTGACTTTACAAACATAACTTCATCTATAAATGCATCGCCACTTGATGACTTCTCCGCTTTTCTTTTGTTTGGACAATCCCGCTTCCAGTGCACATACTTTTTGCAAATAAAACACTTGCGCTGTGGTTTTTTGATGTTTGTTTTATTTAAACGCTTTGCTACAAAAGCTTCAGGTTTGTTAGAATGCACATGTAAACGAGATTCCTCCATACATAGTCGGGAGGTCAGAGTTTTTAAGTTTCTTTCTTCACGAGATTTCGCTTCCCCAGAAGCAAAAAAGTTATTATATTGCTCCGGTAATGCCATTCAAAATTTTGTAATTAGCATATTTTCCGAAATTTTCTCGCCCAGATCTTCGAGCTGTCTCGCAGTTTTCTGCAGCTTAGTGATATGCATTGCAATGATGTCTTCTGGATTTTTCGCATACTGGAAAAATTGTTGTTGCAAAAGGTGAATGGAAGTCATGGCGATATCTCGAAAAGGCGTCCACCTATACAACTAAGGCTCACTTCCTTTTAAAGTACACATGAACACCTTTCATTTGGTACCCATATGGTACAAACACATTCTAGAGTCATCCCTGGTCCATCTTAATGGCGATATCACGAAAAGACGTCCACCTATGGAACTAAGGCCCACTCCCTTTTAAAATACTCATTAACACCTTTCAGTTGATACCCATATTGCACAAACACATTCTAGCGTCACCCCTGGTCCACGTTTATGACGATATCTCGAAAAGGCGTCCACCTATAGAACTAAAGCCCACTCCCTTCTAAAATACTCATTAACAAACAGAGTACATTAATAAGAGGGAGCATCGTAGAATTGCTCATTCTCCACAAGGTGGGACGGCTGCACCAGGAATACACCATTCGTTTTGCTCCTGCTTCGTTTTCACCATCTGGATTAAAAACAATCATGAGCCTGGGCATTTGCGCAATTTTAGTGGTGTAAATTGTATGGCGTCAGCGCCAATGCCGGTGCCAGCTCAATGGTAGTTCGAAGCTCCAAGCGAATTTTTGACGCTGCTCAGTAGTGAGTGCGTAGTACATTTCACTTGCGCTATTGAGTGAAACCATTTTTGTCGCTACTCTCGCTAATTTACTAGCAATGATCTATAGATTGTCAACATTTCGTTCAACGAACGCACGAAATTGCCACTTACTTACTTACTTAATTGGCGCTTAACCGTCTAAACGGTTATGGCCGTCCAACAAGGCGCGCCAGTCGCTCCTTCGCTCCGCCAACCGGCGCCAATTGGTCACACCAAGGGAGTTTAAATCGTTTTCCACCTGGTCCTTCCAACGGAGTGGGGGCCGCCCTCTACCTCTGCTTCCATAGGCGGGTTCCGACAGAAACACTTTCTTGGCCGGAGCATCATCTTTCATTCGCATAACATGGCCTAGCCAGCGCAGCCGCTGCGTTTTAATTCGCTGGACTATGTTGATGTCTGCGTATAGCTCGTACAGCTCATCATTAAATCTTCTTCGGTACTCGCCATCGCCAACGCGTAGAGGTCCATAAATCTTTCGAAGAACTTTTCTCTCGAACACTCCCAAAGCCGCTTCATCTGCTGTTGTCATGGTCCATGCTTCTGCCCCATATAGCAGGACGGGTACGATAAGTGACTTGTAGAGTATGATTTTCGTTCGCCGAGAGAGGACTTTACTTTTCAATTGCGTACCTAGTCCAAAGTAGCATTTATTGGCAAGATTGATTCTTCGCTGGATTTCAGTGCTGATGTTGTTGCTAATGTTGATGCTGGTTCCCAAATAAACGAAGTCTTTTACTATTTCGAATTTATGGCTGCCAACTGTAGCGTGGTTTCCAAGGCGCATATGCGCTGACTCTTTGCTCGATGACAGCAGGTACTTCGTTTTGTCCTCATTCACCATCAAACCCATCTTTACCGCTTCTTTTTCCAGCTTGGAGTAAGCAGAACTAACAGCGCGGGTGTTTAGGCCGTTGATATCAATGTCATCAGCATATGCCAGTAATTGCACGCTTTTATAGTATATTGTTCCAGTGCGGTTAAGTTCTGCAGCTAGTATAATTTTCTCCAGCATCAAATTAAAGAAATCGCACGATAGGGGGTCACCCTGTCTGAAACCTCGTTTAGTTTCGAACGGCTCGGAGAGGTCCTTCCCAATTCTGACTGAGCTGATGGTGTTGCTCAACGTCATTTTGTACAGCCGTATAAGTTTTGCGGGGAAACCAAATTCAGACATAGCGGCATATAGGCAGCTCCTTTTCGTGCTGTCGAAGGCGGCTTTAAAGTCGACGAAGAGGTGATGTGTGTCGATTCTCTTTTCACGGGTTTTTTCCAAGATTTGGCGCATTGTGAAAATCTGGTCGATGGTAGATTTACCAGGTCTGAAGCCGCACTCATAAGGTCCAATCAGCCGGTTCACGGTGGGCTTCAATCTTTCGCACAATACACTTGAAAGGACCTTATATGCGATATTAAGAAGGCTGATTCCACGATAGTTGGTGCATTTTGCAGTATCCCCCTTCTTGTGGACTGGGCAAAGAACACTTAGATTCCAACCGTCGGGCATGCTTTCGTCCGCCCATATTTTGCTAAGAAGCTGCTGCATGCGCCTTACCAACTCCTCGCCGCCGAACTTGAATAGCTCCGCAGGCAATCCATCAGCGCCCACGGCCTTGTTGTTTTTCAATCTGGTTATTGCTATTCTAACTTCGTCATAATCGGGCGGGGGGACATATATTCCATCATCATCGATTGCGGGATCGGGTTCTTCATCTCTGCGCGGTGAATTGCTGCCTCCATTTAGGAGAGCAGAGAAGTGTTCCCTCCATAATCTAAGCACTCTCTGGACATCAGTTACAAGGTCGCCGTTTTCATTCCTACAGGAGTTTGCCCCGGTCTTAAAACCTTCCGTCTGTCGCCGTATTTTTTGGTAGAATTTTCGGGCGTTATTCCTGGTGGCTAGCAGCTCAAGCTCCTCGCACTCACGCCTTTCTGCTTCTGCTTTTTTCTTCCTGAAAAGGCGCCTCGCTTCCCTTTTCCACTCACGATAGCGTTCACACACTCCTCTTGTCGCGCTCGCTTTTAACGTAGCCCTGTAGGCAGCGTCTTTTCTTTCGGTTGCAACGCGGCATTCTTCATCATACCAGTTGTTTTTTCGTGGCCGCCGGTAACCAATTTTTTCCTCGGCGGCAGTATGAAGTGCTTTGGAGATATGCTCCCACTGCTCCTGTATTCCTTCAGGATGAGTTGTGCCCTCAGAGAGCAGGTGTGAGAGTCGAGTTGCGAAATCATTGGCAGTCTGTTGTGATTGAAGCTTTTCGACGTCTAGCTTTCCTTGTGTTTTTTGTTCCTTGTTTTTAGCCGCGTTGAGGCGGGTGCGTATTTTGGCTGCAACGAGATAATGGTCCGAATCGATGCTAGGTCCTCGGATCGTTCGTACATCTAAAACACTGGAGGCATGCCGTCCGTCTATCACAACGTGATCGATCTGATTGCGAGTATTTCGATCAGGAGACAGCCATGTAGCTTGATGTATCTTTTTATGCATGAACCTCGTGCTTGATATGACCATGTTTCGAGCACCGGCAAAGTCAATCAGCCTCAGTCCGTTAGGAGAAGTTTCATTGTGTAGGCTGAACTTTCCGACTGTAGGGCCAAAAACACCTTCTTTGCCCACCCTGGCGTTAAAGTCGCCAAGCACGACTTTTATATCATGACGGGGGCAGCGCTCGTATGTGCGTTCTAATTGTTCATAAAAAGTGTCTTTCACCTCATCGTCTTTCTCCTCTGTCGGCGCATGGGCGCAGATGAATGATATATTAAAAAATCTTGCTTTTATTCGAATAGCGGCGAGACGCTCGTCCACAGGCGTGAACGCCAGCACTTGGCGACAAAGTCTCTCTCCCACCACGAATCCGACGCCGAAACTGTGCTTATTCGCATGGCCACTCCAATATATGTCACAATTTTTGATCTTCTTTCTTCCTTGCTTCGTCCAACGCATTTCTTGGATGGCGGTGATGTCAGATTTTGCTTTGACGAGGACATCAACCAGCCGGGCATCTGCACCAATCCCATTCAGGGAGCGGACGTTCCAGGTGCATGCCCTCAATTCATTGTCCTTCAAACGTTTGCCATGGTCGTCATCAATAGAGAGTGTATTTATCCGAGGCTTGTTGTTATATTTCATTGGAGTATGGTTTTACGTGGCGGGTCCCAAGCCCAGCGCACAACCCGCTCAGCGGGGGTGAAAATATTACTTGGCACGTTTATATAGCGAGCCGCTTGCTCCAAGACAGACGCCCGCTTGCAGCCGCACCTAGAGGTGTACAGACGCTGCCGATGAAATCTCCCCCGGCTAGCCCTTAAACCGATTATGTCAGAGTGGCCTAGCCAGGTTGTCGCCTTCTCACATTAGCTCACCGCTAAACGGGTGTTTAGCGACTACCCAGAGGATACTTGGCCGCAAGCGACCGGCAGTAGTGAGCTGCTTGAACCGCATGCAAAAGAATCGCTCTGGCCATTCCCAGGTGAATGGCGGTCAGAAGCTTTTCCCACTTTCGTGGACTTCTACACACGGCCCCACCCTCCAAATTGCCACATCTGCTCAAATTTTGCCGAAGAACGTTATGCGCTGTCATAAAAACTAACACTGCTGCGGCGCGAACACACCCTATATCGAGCAAATAAGAAACAAATAGACAAATTAGCTTTTTTTACAAATCGCTCGGCTGAGATTTTCCATTGTTGATTTCACTTAAGCTGTTATGTCAATATTTTTCAGCCAGCTTATTTTCAAATAGGTCATTTTTCCAAAGGCAAAATAAATTACAGAGTTATACAGCCCTAAAAAATCAGCTTTGTTGAGGCGGACAGCATAGCAAAAGGTCCTACAATTTCCACAAAGTTTTAGATCTCTATAATGTACCATCTTATATTTAAAGGGTCTTTGATAAAATTAAATTATAAAATTCAAGGTGACCAAATGCAAAAAAAATTATTTCGAACAGCTGAACACCTCTTTGCAAATTTTACTCTAATAATTTTTTATATTTATGGGCGAAATCGGATAATAAACCTGCCGCTTTTTCGATATCGAGAACTTCGAAAAACTTTGAAAATGGGCATGGCAAAGCCTAGATATAATGGGAGAAAAATGTCTGAAAGCAAAATTGTTGTTTTTGAAATCAGTAGAGGATCATGCCCAAAGTGTTTTAAAGTTTTAGTCTTGCAAAATTATAAGTAATTTTTCAATGGGCATGGTCCCGCCCTTTTCGAACTAAAATTGGTAAATTCCAAGGAAATTTGGTAAGAAACTTGTTTTTGTGACGGTTACTGTTCTAAAGCCTCTCTGATGACATCTTCCTTTAAGTTTAGCCTAACAACACGCACATCTGTGTATAAAATGTTCAGCTTCGCCCATACTTAGACTCACTATTTTTTATTTATTATTAAAACAACCAAAACTTTAGTTAAAATATATTTAATTGTTATTTAAAAATTTTTGTATATATCTAAAATTAAGTAAAATATATATAAATCATATGTTAGATTAATAAAAAAACAATTGTCGTTGTTAAATTTATTAACATAGATTTTTTTAGTAAACACTAAAGTGAAATTTAAAAATTTTTAAAATAAATTAACGTTTTTTATTAAATTATATTTTTTCAAGGTTTTAAAGTCGAGTATTTAGTTCTTTTGTTGTGTTTTTTTAATAATTTTATTTTTTTTTCAATTGTAAGTTTCACACAAAATTTTTTTTTTTCTTACAAAATTGACTTTGAAAATTGTTCAAACAATTTATTTTTTTAATTTTTATTTATAAACTAAACTTTTTTCTGTATAGTTTCTATTACAAAAAATATTTTAAGAAGTTTTAAGAAATATTTTTTTCCTATATTTATTTTTTTTATTTTCTGATCTAATTTTTTTTTTTCACTCATACATTTATTTTAATTTTGTGTCGATAAATAAATTTTTTTTGCAAATTGCTGCTAAATTTATATAAAAATTTTAAAACTAAATAGCAGATAAATTTGTTTATATATTTTTAATAACGTTCGTAACGATGGGAAGATTTCGTTGTCAGTTTATATTTCAATGCTTACAAATTTGTAAATTTAAATAAAAAGCGCTTTTAAAACTTTTTTTCATTAAGCTTTAAAATAATGCCTAATTTTTTTTTCATTTTGTAGTTTTATGTAAGCTGCCCTCATTTCGTTTCTTTTGTAATTTTCTCCTTCGTTGTTGTTGTTGTTGTAGCGATTAGGTTACTCCCCGAAGGCTTTGGGGAGTGTTATCGATGTGATGGTCCTTTGTCGGATACAGATCCGATACGCTCCATTAACACAGCACCATTAAGGTGCTAGCCCGACCATCTCGGGAACGATTTATATGGCCACATTGAACCTTCAGGCCATCCCTGCCTCACCACCCCCAAGTTCCATGAGGAGCTTGGGGTCGCCAGAGCCTCGTCTGTTAGTGAAACGGGATTCGCCGCTCGAAGGTGAGGTTGACAATTGGGTTGGAGAAGCTATATATTGCGCTACACAACCCCTTGAATCCCATTCGTCGTCGATTTGTGTGACCAGTTTCTTTGTTTAAAGTAGCAACAACAAAGTTACATATTTGAACCATTTTATTTACCGTTTTTTGTTTATTTTTATTTTACCTTTGGAGCTTATTTATTATCTATTTTTTTCAATAGCTTTCCAACTTTGCGCTTTCAAATAAAAACAAATAAACTGCACAATCTTCTATACACATACATATGTATGTGTGTATAAATATATCGAATGTGTGTGTCTGTAAAATTTGTCAAAGGAGTACACAGTTGTTATCCTGTCGGCAACGAAGACGCAAACAACTGCGTGAACCCATTTCGTATATAAAATCTGGATTACTTATATAATGCTGCTGCTGGTTCAGTAACTGACTGCCCAGCAATGGTGATAGATGGTGTATTTGTTATTGGGAGCGATGATGGAACTGTTGCGGTGATGCTGGTAATGTATTACAATGTTGCTGTTGATGTTGTAATTGTATTGGTTGTTGGTGTTGATGTGGAAGTTGAGGTTGAGGTTGGGTATTTTGATGTTGCGTCAATTGACTGAGGACTGTGCTGATACTACTTTGGCCTCATATACCTTGCAAATAGCGACGTAACTCTTCTTCAGTATCGAATATCATTACAGGAAATGGTGAGCCTGGCACAAACTCACCGGCCCATTTGACTTCGAGGCGATAATCATCAGGCTCGGCTGGATCGTACTGTTTGGAGTGTTGAGAAAAAATGTTAATTAAAAACTGAGCATACAAATGTATGCCTAATCCTTCCTTACCTTGCACAGTATGGTGCGATCCTTTTGACTTTCACGTTGCATTTCGACGCGGAATGCTCCTTTGGGGCCACGTACATGCACTGTTAGTTGTCCAACGCCAGCACCACGCGTATCGCATATAAAACGTGATTGGAAGGTGGCCAACACGCCATGCTCGATACCAGGGCCATAGACGTGAACCTTATAAATAAAAATGAGAAGACATTAAGATATGCGATGAAAACTAAGGTCAGTTCTATAACCAGGATTAAGAAAATGATAAAGACGGAAACATAGATCAATGCGAAGACGAAGACTAAGGTCAAAGCTAAGATATACATTAAACCCAAGACCTAAACCAAGATCAAGGCCAAGAACTAGACCAAGACTAGGACGACGGCCGATACTAACACCAAAGAGAATATTCTCTTTGGCAATACATTGATTTCCAGCGGTTTCAGTGAGATTGGCACTTCATTGAATAGTATTGTGATCTTGTGTGGGGCAATACGCGTCGGATGATAGACAATCTCATAAATACCCGTCTTAGATGGACCACGTGTAGAGTGAGGCACCTCCGAAGCACCACATTTCACTAAAGCCGACAGCTCACCTTGTCCTACCTCATTGAGCGACACCGAAATACGAGCTGGTCGCTGACGCGCCGAATCACCAACTTCGGTGATCTTCACTAATGACGGATCGAAGACTGTTAGGGTACGGGTACTAATACCCGTGTATCGCGATCGATGAAACGTATAAAATAATTAACAGTCATGTGTGTGCGGAACTCTGCTGTTTGTCTGGTAATTGTGTACGGCACTGGCCTATGATCGGGTCCCATAATCCCAGCAATCTGGTCATCTATAGCACAATCGATTGTGGCCAAACTGACTATTTGTATGTGTTGTTTGGTTTGTTGTATCTCTACGCGGAATAGGCTACCATCGACGGGTACTTCGTTGAATGTAATATTCACATAGTGCGGCTCGGTTGTCTGTGGCATGAATGTGACATCGTAAAGAACACGCGCGCATGCGGCGACTTCTGCTTTAACAATACTTTTGTCGGTCGACGAGTCGAAACGACCAGTTCTAGAGTACCCTCACCAGCGGCAGCAGCATCCACGCTAAAATTAACCGGTATACCCAATGCCGCCGGTCCATATTATTGATGCAAACCGCTGATATTAACACGCGAAACATCAAAGTCATTGCATGAAAATGGTGGGCCGTTGATGTGTTTATCATTGGCTGTAACGCTTATCAGATGACGACCCACAACTGTGGGCTGAAATGTGGCTGTGTAGCTGTCGCCGCTTTACGCTACAAGCTGACATATAATATTGTCACCGGATGGCGTTGTAAAAAATACTTGCGGCTCGACGCCTTCGAACCCCTCTAGCGCGAAGGTGCTATCCACTTTGATAGCGGCCTGCTTTAAACCCTCTCCCGTAGCCATGGATAATAAACGATAACAATGAAATACAACCTAGGAAAACCTTATGAAAAATATCGGTTGGGTGGAATTGATATAAGCGCCATAGTTAGTGATCTAATTCAGCAACGTATTAATCAAACCGGACGATGCTTTGCTAACACGTTAACAAAGTCCAATATGGGCTCATGATAAATTCGGAATTTACCAAAGCTACCCTGCAAATCGGATAATGGAGTTTGTTTCGAAATAAGTTTACAATAAAGCTTGGGAGCAGTTTATGAAAACCTCACTCAGTCATAAACGGACCGAACCTTGTCAAATAGGACAAGTTAATAAAGTGTCGCGGAATAGATTTAATATAATTGTCGAAGTTCTCAAGCAACTATTCAACAATTTTTCCTAGTCTGCTTCTATCAACCACAAGCGTACTGTTTATCTACATTCACGGAGACTCGGTTTTGACTTGAAAGAAGTATTAAAATTGGTTTAAGTTGCAGTTGGTCGTGATTAAAAAACAGTGATCTTCAAAATTAAAACTGTTGTTGTGTTGGTAAGGGTAAAACATTGTAGTCGTTTATTAATGAGCAACGAGGCAAGGCGTGTGCACACAAAGAATTATTTTTTGAATATGTTTTAAAAATATTATTTTATTGTTTGAGTCTCATAGATAATTAAAAAATTCTGCGTATCAGTGTTTTTTGAATTGCGCCAATGAATAATAACCTCTTTCGATGTTGCAACTCTGCTTGTTAAAAGAAAAGGTGTAATAATAAGTGTGAAGTGCGAATGAACGTTCTGGAAAGAGAGTTACATCAGAATTGAGTAATTGGACCATAGGCACAACCTTACATAAGTATTTTGATATTCTGCAAGAGATAGTTTTACCCAGCATTTGCCTAGCTAAGGAGGTGCTTTCTTTTCGGAACTTTGAGCTCCCTACAACGCACGAAGTTAAATTCGAAAATTATATTTAATTATGATTCAGACCTACAGTTAAGATTCTTGCAAGTTGCACAGTTGATTTCTGTTTCGCTATTTTCAATAATCAAACAAATTTTTCGAGATATCCCTTGGAGGAAACACAGGCGGAGCTTGCTCTACGACCCTGTGCGTGATACGCAAGTCAGTTTTTGTGCATTTTAACTGGAAAAAAACAGTCGGAGGGTCGACCAACCATGACGAGGGGCTACCTTTGAGCAAATTTTTCGAAAATATTTTTAATGTCTCATTCCTAAAAACATGAGCCTGGAAGCTGCAAAATAGTAAGCAAGCAAAACAAGTCCATAAATAAGAGGCACGATTGGTCAGAAGATCTTTCCTGTGGTAGTCCCATTAACGATTGGGTAAACTCGCCATCGTAACAATAGAACTCAATTCAACGTTAGACTTATGGGTGGCCTAAAATAATTTGAAGTTCTCAATTGACAAAGAGATTGGTTCAAATGGAAGACAAAGAGGACATCATTGGTACTTTTGATTAGTTTTGAAGAATGGGCTCATAGCAATAGATCCCCAGAAACTTCTTGGAACAATCAAATTCATCTCACATTATGAACGCAGATAATTTCGTAAAATATCAAAAATCATTATCTACTGCATACCTCAAAAGTACTGATTCATTTTATATTAAGAAAATGTGAATACTTATTTTAAGGAAAATTGTATTTCGATGAGAACCCGAAAGTTCAAATATGCACAAAATAAAAGTTGAAAAGACTAAGTGCATAAAGCAAATAATAATAAAAAAAAATACTTAAATCCAATTTGGATGTGAGTGAGTGACTGAAGACTTTCGAGATGTGTGCGGTGAGGATATACGCGAAAAAGATTAGTACACACATACATATATATAAAAAGGGAGTATAAAATTTTGCAGAGGGTTATACACTCCACAACGAATACATACCTTCAACATTGACCTCAATATCTTCCAAACGACCGCCAGCGTGATTAATAACAAAAGAATTTGGTTGATGTACGGGACCGGGAAAACCGAGAGAAACTTGTGGACCCGACATGCCGCCACTGATATTTACGGTTGGTGGACAACCAGGCACAGGCATTTTATTGAATGTGAAATTTATAGTATGTTCACATGGCTCAGTTGGCACAAACGAAACGGAAAATCTGTGAAAAGAGATGAAAATAATAAATTTAAAGGATTTTTATAAACCAGGAACTTACATACATAACTGTGATTGATTCAAATTGAAAACAAAAAAATCATAAAGGTTTAAATCCATTACTATCTTTAAAGGGCTTTATTTTCATTTTTTGAGTTTTACTATAAAAATATAAAATTTTTTGGAGTTTTGTTGAATTATTTTTTGAGTTTTTTAAGGGGCGTGCAAGTATCTGAACAGAAAGAAATAAACCAAAAATTACTAAAAACTTTTCGAATGAAGTAAAATATGCGAACAATAAGATCTCGGGTAAAGTGGCAAACTCAAAAAATAAAAACTATTCTCCTAGCGAAATAAAAAACTTGAAAAATAACTGTTTCTTTCGGAACAAAATAAAAAACTCAAAAAATAATTAAAATTTTCGAAGCGAAATAAAACTTTCAAAAATAACAGTTATTTTCTGAGCGAACTAAATAACTTAAGAAATAAAACTAAATATTTAATAACACTAGTCAACAAGAGAAATTACTTTGAAGTCTAACTATTTAATTTCGATGTATTATGGCCCCCAAAATTTAAAATTTTATGGATACGATTTTTTTCCTTTTTCTAAAATCACGAATTTTCACAGAGGTCTTTGCATTTATTTTATCATATCTTGGAAATTACTTATCTAAATTCATTGAGAGAAACACCAGTGGATTCACCGCAAAATTTTCTTCAAGCATTGATAAGAAATTTTTTTTATATGATCGACGTTGTGGAGTTATTCACATAAAAATGTAAAAAATATTTTTTTTTTGCAAAATCGAAAATTTTTTTATTTTTAAAAAATTCATAATAAATCGAAGGTTTTAAAAACTTACCATTTTTATTCCACGGTCTTAAAACTGTAAACATTATAAATAACTGAGACCTTATTTCGTGAAAACACATGAATAAATGTTGGTTTTATTGACAATAAAGTGAAAATACCCAATTTAGCGAAAATTTTGCATATCAAGCCTATTATTGTTTTTGACAAACAAATTATTTAGGTATGACATTTTGCGCAACTTTGCCTTTTTAGGCTTACTACGGGCATCGGCAGAAATGAGAAAACTCGATAATGACACTCAAGAAATTTTTCCCCGTCAAGTTTTCTTAAGGCAAAACGCACATCATAAGAAAAAATGCCTCATATTGTATGGAAAATTTAAGTTGCCAACGCGGGTTTACGCAAGAAAGAAGTATGGTCATACATATTTGTTATCAAATATATACAACTTTTTCCTTGAGGCATTTCTTGCGATGTTCTTAGAATGCTCAAATCATAAAAACAAAAAAATCAAATTATCACCCCGTCATAGAAATTGTTATACCTACCTACTGAATATCTCAGCCAGCACAGGCTATTTTCCCATAGCATATGAAGTTTTTGTGAAAATCCCTTTTTTTCAAACCCTTTCGCAGGTAGTGGTTAAAAAATTTACAGACTCATAAGATGCCTGCCCTGTATGGTATATTGTCGCCAATTGTGACAAACTTAACGAAAAAAAAGAATATACTTTTAAAAATCGAAGTGGCCTGCGATTATTTAAAATAATTCATTTAGTTCATTCAATGTTATTTAACTAGCATTCAAGTTGTAAACAACAGCAAAAAACTATTAATTGGTTAGTGACTTTTAAACAAGTTAATAATAACAGTAGAAAATTTGTCTGCAAAATTACCCGAATATATTTTGTTATGTATGTGGTCTTTACACTACAGCAAAAGGGCGGAGAAATTTCACTATTTCACTACAAAATTCACATAAGGATCATTTTAAAATAGATGTTGAGAATTTGATCCAATATTGGACGCCAAATTCAATTTGTGATAGCTCTATATATATTTTAAAGAAATGGAAATCCTACCCTCAGTAAGTAACAATTACATTTAATAATTAAAAGTATTTATGATACTCATTTTACACAGAGAAAACATGCAAATTGAAAAACCTATGATGTGGAGAGAAACATGTGATCATGATGCTAACTGTTACTTTTGTTTAAGTAAAAAAAAAAAAGAATTTCGAAAACATATGATTTGGTCTTGTCCCACGATTTCAGTTGGTGGTTTTACTCTTCCCGCGCTAGATTCAGATGGAGTTCCATGTCCTGAAGATCAACATAATACGTATACTGAAGTTCCTCCATCGCCTATTTCTTCGTCTTCAAAAACCTCCAGCGTATCAGATGGATTTTGCCCAAAGCCTCTGACACAGTCCTTGTTAAACGATCTTACAAGAGACCTATAGCTTCCAAAAGATAAGTCAGAGCTACTTGCATCCCGTCTAAAAGAAAGAAATTTATTAGAAAAACAGGTTACGATAACTATGTATCGTGAGCGGTATAAGCCATATACTTGTTTTTATAGAAATAAAGACAATATACGTTTTTGCTATGATATAAGTGGACTTTTTGGAAAGCATGGCCAAACATATGACGCAAGTTAATGGAGATTATTTATTGATAGTAACAACACAATGGCAATCAGAAGCCATGAATACCCATCGCACACGCCTTAAATATGAAGGAGACTTATGAAATCATGTCCAAACTTTTAAAATATATTCGTTATGAAAAACAAGATTGGAAAATATGTTGCGACTTGTTGTTTTCTTTGCCTTTGGGATAGCCGAGTTCGAAGCGCACATTATGTAAGGAAGGACTGGCCAGCAAGAACTAATCACAAAATAGGCACACACAATATAAAAAAATATGCTGCTCTAATTAAAAAGGGGAATGTGATTTTTCCGCCATTACACATCAAGCTTGGTTTAGTCAAGAATTTTGTTAAGGCGCTAAAAAAAATGAAAAAGTATTCGATTATATTCAAACAATATTTCCAAAATTATCCGCTTCAAAAATTTCTGAAGGTGTTTTTGATGGTCCACAAATCCGAAAACTACTACAGAGCTCAACATTCGAGACGTTACTATCACCCGATTAAAAGGCTGCTTGGAACTCATTTAGGCTGATTGTTTCAAACTTTTTAGGAAATAATCGGGGTCCAAATTATAAGGAAGTCATTTCTGATTTGCTAACCAACTATTCGAAAATCGGTAAGTAGGAATATGATATGATTTTTGTATATTCATCATAATTGTAACCTCTAAATTACATATACATATAATTTCAGGTGCAAACATGTCTCTAAAAATGCATTTCTTATACTTCCAGTTGGATTTTTTCCCTTCAAATCTTGGTGATGTCAGTGACGAGCATGGAGAACGATTTCACCAACAACTTAAGTCAATGAAGGAGCGTTAGCAAGGATTCTGGAACGAAAATATGATGGGGGATTAGAATCGGTTTCTTATACGATAATCAAATTCAGAAAGTTAATGTAGACAAGCAAAATGTAGAAACTATTTTCAAATATTTCAAGTACTAAATTTTGTAGAACTTCTTTAATAAAGGTATCTTAAATAGCTAAATAAACAAAAATATTAAAAATACTTATTTTCCCTTCATTCACTTAATTGTTAATAATATTACCGTTTATCCATGGATCTTCATGAAAAAAAGCTTGCCTTATTTGGAATGTTCACAGTTTTATTGATCATCTAATGAAAGTTGTAAGTTTTTGTATCTTTCGATTTTATACGAATTAGAGAGAAAAATGGAAATTTTTAATACAAAAAATCTATTTTTTTATAATTCGATGCAAATAACTCTGAATCCAAAAAGTATTTAAAAAAAAGGTATTTAAATAATTTTAAGGTAATTTCATTTGCTATTATATGCTGTTTTCCCCAACTCCAACAAAATCGGGCAACCCGTTCCAGAGATATGATAAAATCAATGGATCTCCCTTTTCAAAGAAGGCAAATTTTAGAAAACAAAAAAAAAAAAGAACAAAAACGTATCCATAGAATTTTAAATTTCGACTATTTTTATAATTAGGGGACTATAGCAAATAAAAAAATAGTGGTGATCGAGGGTAATGCAAAAAGTTTATTTTTGTAGAGCAGTGTAATTTTTCAAAGAAAGTAATAGACTCGAAAAATAACAGTTAGATATTTTCTAAACGAAATAAAAAACTTCAAAAATTGAAATAATTCTCTAAGCGAAATAAAAATCTAACAAAATTACTGCAATATTCGAACGAAATAAACAAAAATCAAAAAAATATTTTATATTCCAACCGAAACAAAAATTTCGAAAAATAAATGTTATTCTCCGAGCGAAATAAAGGTCTCGAAAAACAAATATTATTTCCCAAACAAAATATATACTCAAAAAAAATAAAAATAAAAATTTTAAAAATAGCTAATAGATTTTCAATTAAGAAAATAAACTAGAAAATGAAGTGTTATTTTTCTACCGAAGTAAAAAAAACAACTGTTATTTTCCGACCGAAATAAAAAACTGAATAAACTAGTTCTTATATTCGAGCGAAATAAAAAATGGAAATGATGTTATTATTCTCATTATCTATAATTATTCTCTGAGCGAAAAAAAAAAAAAATAAAAACAAAACTGTTATTTTCCGTGTGAAATGAAAATGTCGAAAAATAACTGTTATTTCCCAAGCAAAATAAAAAACTCAAAAAAGCTATTGTTCTCCGAGCGAGACCACAAATTTAAAAAATAGCTAATAATATTTCGTACGGAAAAATAAACTAGAAATATAACTGTTATTTTTTGAAGGAAGTAAAAGAACTCAAAAAACACTGTTATTTTCCGAGCGAAATAAAAAAACTCAAAAAATTCGAATTTTCGAGCAAAATAAAAAACTGGAAATCCTGTTATTATTCTCCGAGCGAAATGAAAAGCTTAAAAAGAACTGTTAATTTCTGAGCGAAAGAATATGTATAACTGCTACGATACTCAGCTATAAGTGCTTGAGAAATATTGTCTTTTCTTACCTTGCACTGCTTTGCGGATGCACTTGTGTTGGTATATTTTGACCTTTCGCCGAAATTGTTATCTCGAAATTATCCTCGACTGCATCACCAGCATCCACAGAAAATTGCACTGAACGTCCAACGTTCGCGACACGCTACCCACCACCACTTTCGTAGCATCATAAGATTTCGCCAAGAATGGTGTACCCTGCACTGGAAAACCATTATACTCCACATTGATCGAGTGTCCACCAACTGCAATTGGCGTACACTCAGCTGTAAATACAGCATGTATATCGCCTGTAATACATACAGGCAATACACCATGCGGTCCGCGTACACTCACCGCCAATTCAGCGGCGCCTCCACCACTTACGGTTATATGAACTGAAGCTGGCCGGTTAACTGGTACCAATTCCAAATTCGAAAGATCCAATATGACACGTCATGTGTCAGCTACGGCGCATACAAATGGGCAACCACGTACCGTTTCGCCATTAAATTTAATATCGATCAAATGTGGTTTAGCTTGTTCGGGTGTGAAGGAGACCAAACAACGTCCACCACCTACCACTTGCACATGATTTGGTACTTCGCCTTCATTTATAGATATTTCTAGCTGACCTTCGCCAGCAGTACTTGCATCGACACGAAATTGACATGGTTGTCCAACAACACCACCATTAACATCTGTAACTTGTATTAGACTGGCATCGTAAACTTTGGCAATTAAGGGACCGCCAGTTATTTTTGTGCCATTTATGGATGCTTCAATGATGTGTGTACCCACTTCGGTGGGTACAAATACGATGCGTGCAGCACCATTTGCCGCCTCATGGGCGACTCTGGCATTCAGTTTGGACTTGGTTGGTGTCAAAACTGTTGCCACGCACTCGCCTTTCGTTAGGCTTTGTCCAGGAGGCGTCTGTATCTCAAATACCGCCGGCGTATTAGCGGGTACAAGGCGTGTCGATTCGCCCAGTGCTGTTAGACCGGGAGTAGACATGCCTTCAACGTGCCACGGTGAGCCTGAAATGAAATAAAAAGAATTTGAAGAAAACTTTTAATAGGAATAATTATAAGGTGAAAGATCTAAGTATATTCAATACTGCATTGATATATCTTATGCTGAAGCCAATCTACGTGTCACATAAACGGAATATGCCTTCCCATGTTTTCTCAACATAAATTCCCAACAAAAACTCAGAATTTTGTACTTTTTCAAGTATCAGCGCCCAGTGCTTGCACTTAAGTTGAAAACCCCCACATTGACTGCCCCAACTAGGAGCTGTGTTAAAAAAATTACTCTTTCCTCTTGGCGAACTCTAGAAATTTCCTAGGATTCAGCTTAATTGTTGCCTTAACGTAACAACCTCAACTGTTTCATCAGAAAGCCTGCGCTTCCTACTTCCGTTACCACTGACGGGGCATTATTTATAAGCATGGGCCGCTAGGATTTCCATGTAAGTACGCCAACCGTGAGCCACAAGCCTTATAGTTTTAGAGGTAAAATAAACATCGAATTTTTACGTCTTCAGTTAAAAGCCAGCACCCTCACATCGAAAAAATCCTCCTGAAGAGAAGAGAGGTAGTAACGCCACTTTATTTTCTTGATAGTTTAATTGTCAGACTATCGGAATCATTGTGCTTTTTAATCTCCTGCAGCATCTCCGTCTCCTTTTCTTGTTTATTTGCAGAGTGTAGATTTGTCCCTACTACGTTTGTCGAGATACCAGAAATACATTCCTGTACCGCTGTCGGTACTTTCAGGTTTTGGCGCTGCAACAGTTTCAGCGCGTCTTTTGACTTACCCACAAATTGGAACAATATTTTGGACTTTGGTATCGTGGGAATTAGTGCGCTATCCGCCACCCCAATTCATGCGCTTTCGCCTTGCCTTTGGATTTCTGAACGTTCCTATAACCGCTTGTGCACTCCGCTGAAACGAAGAACGATAGCGGTGTATATGACATTCTATTAGCGCTAGAGTCAGGGGCTGCTTTGTCACTTGGTTAATTTTCTCGCGGACAACTGCAGTTGCAATGTTAACTTCCTTCAGAATCGCCAACTAGGCTGAAGTCTTATCGTTACTTCCCTCTATATTATCAACCAATTAAACTCTTCTTGGCCCGCAACCAGTGCCCTTTCTGCTTTGCAGCAAGGTACATGATTCCTTGGTATTGCTAGTCACTCCTTCATTCTTTAAGCCTTTTTCACTTTTTAAGTGCCAACTTTTTTAGCATTTAAGTTGTTTATTGTTGCAAAAAATAGGAAAGTAAAATACTTGTTCCATCTCTTCCTGCCATTCCTAATAAATTGGTCTTGTTTTTTTTTTCTATCTGCATGAAATCACTTTTAATCGCATAACGGTATTCTGTAACCTGCATAGTTGTGGCAGAGATTAATTGTATGGAAGCTTTAAAATTTGCAGTAAAATAATGAAGGAAAGTCATTTAATTGGTCAATGGGAGTTCTTAGGAACCTTGAATGAGAACAGTATTGCCATACTGAGATTTAAAGTTTGAAAGAGTTTGAAAAAAATTAATGGAGAGAAAAAATCGCAATAAAACTGCCGTATCTTTTACTTAGCGGATGAGGTGGTGGATTTTTCTTAATTTAAAATAAATAAAAAACTTTTGGCTTGTTGTTGTTCTGACTGCGTGGTATTTTTATACTCAGCATGCTTTGCGCACAGAGTATATTCACTTTGATTGGATAACGGTTGGTTGTAAAGGTATATCAAAATCATCGGCATCAAAAAAAAAATTGATTGAGCCATGTCCGTCCGTCTGTCCGTCAGCCCGTTAACACGATAACTTAAGTAAGTTTTGAGATATCTTGATGAAATTTGGTATGTAGGTTCCTGAGCCCCCATTTCAGATCGCTATTTAAAATGAACGATATCGGACTATAACCACGCCCACTTTTTCGATATCGAAAATTTCGAAAAACCGAAAAAATGCGATAATTCATTACCAAAGATGGATAAAGCGATGAAACTTGGTAGGTTGATTGAACTTGTGACGCGGAAAAGAAAATTTTGGACAACGGGCGTGGCACCGCCCACTTTTAAAAGAAAGTAATTGAAAAGTTTTCCAAGCTGTAATTTGGCAGTCGTTGAAGATATCATGATGAAATTTGACAGAAACGTTACTATTATTACTATATATGTGCTAAACAAAAATTGGCAAAATCGGATGAAGAACACGCCCACTTAAAAAAAATTTTAAAGTCAAATTTTAACAAAAAATTTAATGTGTTTACAGTATATAAGTAAATTATGTCAACATTCAACTCCAGTAATGATATGGTGCAACAAAATACAAATATAAAAGAAAATTTCAAAATGGGCGTGGCTCCGCCCTTTCTCATTTAATTTGTCTAGAATACTTTTAAGGCCATAAGTCGAACAGAAATTTACCAATTCTTGTGAAATTTGGTAGGGCATATACTCTATGACGGTAACTGTTTTCTGTGAAAATGGGCGAAATTGTTTGAAGCCCCTCCCAGTTTTTATACACAGTCGACCGCCTGTCCTTCCGCTCGGCCGTTAACACGATAACTTGAGCAAAAATCGATATATCTTTACTAAACTCAGTTCACGTACTTATCTGAACTCACTTTGTATTGGTGTAAAAAATGGGCGAAATCCGACTATGACCTTGCCCACTTTTTCGATATAGAAATTTACGAAAAATTCAAAAAATGCCATAATTCTATACCAAATACGAAAGAAGGGATGAAACATGGTAATTGGATTGGTTTATTGACGTAAAATATAACTTTAGAAAAAAACTTTGTAAAATGGGTGTTACACCTAAGTAGAAGTAGAAGAAAATGAAAAAGTTCTGCAGGGCGAAAAGCCCTTGGAATCTTGGCAGGAATACTGTTCATGGTATATATATAAATAAATTAGCGGTACCCGACAGATGATGCTCTGAATCACCCTGGTCCACATTTTGGTCGATATCTTGAAAACGCCTTCACATATACAACTAAGGGCCACTCCCTTTTAAACCCTCATTAATACCTTTAATTTGATACCCATATCGTACCAACACATTATAGAGTCACCCCTGGTCCACCTTTATGGCGATATCCCTAAATGACGTCCACCTATACAACTACCACCACTCCCTTTTAAATCTCCATGTAGGAAAATGATCCTAGGGTAACCATGGAATGTGTTTATATGACATGGGTATCAAATGGAAGGTATTAAAGAGTATTTTAAAAGGGAGTCCATACTTCTATATGTTGACGCCATTTCGGGACATCGCCATAAAGGTGGACCAGGGGTGACTTTAGAATGTGTTTGTACGATATGGGTATCAAATGAAAGGTGTTAGAGACTTTTTTAAAAGGATTTGGGCCTTAGTTCTATATGGGGATGCCTTTTCGCCGGAAAGGTGGACCAGGGGTGACTTTAGAATGTGTTTGTACGATATGGGTATCACATGAAAGGTGTTAGTGAGTATTTTAAAAGGAATTGGGCCTTAGTTCTATAGGTGGATGCCTTTTCGAGATATCGCCATAAAGGTGGAGCAGGGGTTACTCTAGAATGTGTTTGTACGATATGGATATAAAATGAAAGGTGTTAATGAGGGTTTTAAAAGGGAGTGACACTTAGTTGTAATTATATGTGAAGGCGTTTTCGAGATATCGACCAAAAGGTGGACCAGGGTGACCCAGAACATCATCTAATCATCCGCTAATTTATTTATATATGTAACACAGCGAACAGTATTTCTGCCAAGATTCCAAGGGCTTTTCGCCCTGCAGAACTTTTTCATTTTCTTCTACTTCTACTTAGGTGTAACACCCATTTTACAAAGTTTTTTTCTAAAGTTATATTTCACGTCAATAAACCAATCCAATTACCATGTTTCATCCCTTCTTTCGTATTCGGTATAGAATTATGGCATTTTTTGAATTTTTCGTAAATTTCGATATCGAAAAAGTGGGCGTGGTCATAGTCGAATTTCGGCCATTTTTTATGCCAAGGTAAAGTGAGTTCAGATAATTACGTGAACTAAGTTTGGTAAAGATATATCGATTTTTGCTCAAGTTATCGTGTTAACGGCCGAGCGGAAGGACAGAAGGTCGACTGTGTATAAAAACTGGGCGTGGCTTCAACCAATTACGGCCAGAAAAAAGTTACCGTTATATAGTCTATGCCCCTACCAAATTTCACAAGGATTGGTAAAATTTTTTTCGACTTATGGCATTAAAAGTATCCTAGAAAAATTAAGTTAAAAAGGCGGAGCCACGCCCATTTTGAAATTTTCTTTTATTTTTGTATTTTGTTGCACCATATCATTACTGGAGTAGAATGTTGATATAATTTACTTATATACTGTAAAGACATTAAATTTTTTGTTAAAATTTGACTTTAAAACAATTTTTTTTTAAAAGTGGGCGTGGTCGTTCTCCGGATTTGCTAATTTTTATTAAGCATATATATAGTAATAAGAGTAATTTTCCTACCAAATTTCATCATGATATCTTTTTATAAAAAAATTTTAAATCAAATTAAAATTTTTTAAGTAGGGCATGAAAAAAACCTTAAAAATCAAAGAAAAAAATCAAAAAACTCAAATTTTGCAGGCTCGAAAATTATTTTTTTGGGTATGCGTAGTGGAAATTTTTTTCCTGAGCCCAAAACCTATCGAAAAATCGATGGCGCGATATAGGTTAATAAATCGACCCAGCTTAGTATATATGCCATAATTCTGTGATCTTATTTTATAATTGAAAAAGTTATGTGTCTTGTTTTGACGCTTATTTAGATTAGGATCGGTTTCTCTTATGAGAAACCTACGGGTGACTCACCCATCGTAGCGACGTCCTAGAATCCTTGATACCGAATTTCAATCATTTTCATTTGCTGGTGACACCGTTCCCCATGCTCATCACTTTCGTCGCCAAAATTTTGCAGGAAAAAATTTAAATGGCAGTGTAGAAAATGAACTTTTAAAGACATATTTACTCCTGAAAGAAAACAAAAAGTTATATTAGATAAATACATAAGTGACACATTAGTATATAATTCTCTTAGGCTGGATATATCTTTCAATCCAGAACAAATTTTTTGTTTACATTTTTCTCGTTCTTGTTTGTTCGGAACTGGACCATGAATTCAGATTTAGGGCTATATATTCTCATGTAAATTTAAAAATTTTTATACAAAGTTTTTGTTTATCGGGCAGATAGGTTTTAAAATTAACTGACAAAACAATAATACGGCCTTTAAACTTAATTTATTGCCGTCTATGAACAATGGCCACTCTGTTGAATCATATGGTTCACCAAACTGTTTGAATAGACCAGCAATGTCTTTGCAGTAACAAACACTGTCCTCCTTCATGTAGTACTTGGAAAATTGTTCGCAAAGAGTTCTATAATATTTTACTTTAAGTATCCGGCGAGCCTTGCAGATATTATGTTGGAACAAGGCGTATGTAATAATATTTATACTTAGATCAAGTAAAAATTCAAGCCAACTTAGACGAAAAGGTTCCCTAGTTCTACAAAGAAAACACTACCTGCCTTAAAAATATGCTCTTGCTTGAAATGTATCTGGGTTTGAGAAAATGACACTAACAGTTTTTTGTATCTATTAACCCTTCGAAAATTTACCTGCTAACTAACTGATATACGAATACTAACACATATGTATGTACCAGTAGGGTACTTAAGTATTAAATGGATAAATTTACTTGAATGCTTATAACTCTTGTATTAGTCCATCGATTTTGTTCAGTGAAAGCTTATGGTTTTTGTAATAAAACAGAGAGAAGAAAAAAAAAATCTGCAAAAAATTTTCGAGATCCTTCCTCGCAAAGTACACATTTTTACAAAAAAAATTGGAAAAATCTGTAATGGTTGTTCGTTATCTTTGAATCTGTAGGGCCTAGCAAATTCTATTACCTTTTAAAAGCTTCAAACCGTTTTGGAATTGCTCAGTTCGTTCTTGAGATATATATGATTAAGTGGACCCAATTTTGGTTTTTTTTTTTGTGAAAAAACGGTAATTCGTAAATATCTCAAAAACATTTCCATAGAATTAAAAATAACCTTGATTTTCAAATTCAGGGGGTGATTTTACATTGGAATTTCATAATGGTGTCTCTGGTGCAGAAAAAAAAATTGGAATTTGTGATCCAGTGTAATTAAAAAATTATCAATAACAAAAGGCACCACATTTAAGCACAGAATGTTAGTCTATATAGAGGAATGCCGCTGCAGTTAAGTCATTAAATATTCAATAGCTGAAGGAAACGTAGAAATTGAAAAAATATTGACAATTCACGGAACTCATAGCTGCATAACACCGACGCGCATGCGCAAATGCAACAAATATTTAATATAATAAAGTCCAGTTTATATAGTGAATTGACTTCCTGTGACTAGAGTATAAGGAAATCGTAAAAAAGGGAAACACAACTGCATGCCTCACCATCTGAAGTGTGAAGTATGGAATAATAATAGATAAATAAAAATGAATATATATATAAAGAAGTCAACAGCTCCGGCATGTCCATTACAAACTTCAATTCATTAATAGCCGTCCAATAAGTGAACTTTAAAATTAGCTGAATTCAAGACAGACACTTATAGTGAGTTCGTATTTTAAGTGGCAAGCTTGTGTGAAGAACAAAGTAGGTGCGATGGACACGCAGACCGAGGAGGCGATATACAGCAAAATTGTTATGGTTTCAGCTTTGTGGAGATTTATTTGTTTTGTATTGTCTTTGATTCTTTAGCTTTTTGTTTTCAAACGCCTTTGTTTGTTATACAAACAGTAAGCACGCACATGCAGCGTGCCACATGTGTCCCACGATGTGTGGCGATGTGATGTTTGAAATTTAGCTGTTACCGACAATATTAGAAAACTTCGTCTACGCGCTTGCCGCTCTCGCCACGCTGCCATGACCACACAAAGACAAAATTAACTTAGTGTTTTGAAAACGTAATTGTGGAATAATTAGATGAAAAAGGAAATTAAGAAAACACTTTCTAGGTTTTTTTTGTGTTAAATTTATATACATTTTTTCTGTACATACTTTATCTTCTCTTTATTTCCATGGCAAATTTGTAAGCTTTAAAGCTTAGCTTTAGCTGTTGGGGATTTTAATTTAATGGATGGTAGTATAATTACGCGCAAACTTTTTTCAGAGTTTTTTTGCTGTAAGATTTATTTTAAATATTCTGCTATATTGCGAGTTTTTTCCTATTAAGGTTTTGTTGTTGGAGTTTTTTTTGGTTGACACTAGTTGCTTTTTTTAATTTTTAATTTTGTGATTTAGCATTATCATGCGGCAGGCAGATTGTTACCATTGGGGTGAGAAAGCGGGAACGCGCTTTGAAAGAGGCTGGAGTGTGAGACTATTCATCCCCCCTTGTACTTAAGGAATGCATGTGAAATCGATGTAGTAATAAAGTGTTCTTGAGATATTCTATTTTGTGTGTTAAATTGTTGATATGCGAAGGATCAAAGTCTTAAGTAGGAAAAAAAAAACGAATGAATAAGAGCTTGCGAAAAAGCGCGAAAATCACGGATAAAATGAAAAAAAGGGTTAAATGCAGTTGCAGTCTGAGGTGGGAATAAAATAATAAATATAATGCTGAAAAATAAGGGGTAATAAAGTTAGATATATGAAAATTCATAACGACACTTCTGTAGTAAATTTTTCGTTTGCTCTTGCTTTATCTAATATTTTTTATTGAATGAATGTTTTTACAATAGATCTCTAAGTTTATAAAAATTTACATTAACTTGCTTTGCTTCATAAGGTATTTCTATAAACTTGCACCAGTTCGTCCATCCTGACATGCAATCGCCCCGATTGTGTCCTGATTTTTATTTAATAACCAAGACTTCATATTTGCTACTTCCCATATCCCTTCATATGGAACCTGGCTAACTTGAAATCCTTCAACATCCTTTAACAGGTATCGGTCATTTGGCAGAACTTTCGCTACTCTATAAGGTCCTTTAAATTTTGGAGCCATTTTTTTACATGCCCCTGAAATATTTATGTAATTCTTCACCATGACGTAATCTCCTTCGTGATAAGCTTTTAAAATCCTACCCCGACCTTTTTGAGATTTATTATACTTCTGACACTTTTCTATATTTTTTGCTGCTCTAGACCGTATCACTTCTAAATCTCTCTCTTCCTCGTTTATATAAAATCTTCAAGTTTTTCTTTTATAAAATCTATTACTGCTCCATTTTGTGGTATATAAAATAATAGAATACTAGGTGTTGTACCTATGCTTCGATGAAAAGTGTTATTCAAAACAAATTCAATATTCGGCAGGACTTTATCCAAACTATATGCATTTCCAGCATTAGTAATTTTGGAAATCGTTGGAGCTATAATACGATTTACTCGCTCTACGTGTCCATTAGCTTGTGGAGATTCCGTAGCTATTTTAATATGTTTTATATTATTTGTGTCCATAAATAATTGAAATTCTTTTGAAGTAAAGGCACTTCCTCTATCCAATATTAAAGATTTCGGTCTACCATATGCATTGAAATATGACATTAGACAACTTATAACTTCACTAGCCCCAGTATTTCGTACACCAAACAGCTTTGAAAATTTTGAGAAACCATCGACCACAAGAAATATGTATTTTTTTTACAATTCTTTAACAATATTGGACCAAAGTGATCTATATGTATCATTTCAAAAGGTCATTCCCTTTCGGGATATTGTGTAAGAGTCCTTGACGAGAACCATTTTTTTGAGAGAATGTAATACACTTTAAACAATTTCGAATATGTGCTTGAATTTTCTCTTTCAATTTAGGAAACCAATAGGATTTAGATATTGCATGAAAAACTTTATAACATCCTAAATGTCCCATTTCATCATGATAAAGTCGTAGAATATTTCCTTCCATTTCTTGTGGTACATAAAATAAAATTGCCTTACCTACTTTGCGATAAATAAGGCCATTTCTTATTTCAAATATCTTACTTTCCTTCTTCTCTAACTCTTTCATAATTTGTAAAATTATCTTGTCTCTATTCTGGCAAATTGATAAATTCTGTTCAAAAGTATTTTCTTCTAAAACTAAGACATTAGAAATCCTACTCAACGCATCCACATGTTGCATCCTTGTACCACTACGGCGCTCTAGTTTGTAGTCAAAATTTTCTAGCTCCAGAGCCCGTCGCGCTATCCTAGGATTCACTTCCCGTTTGTTTAAAGTAAACGATAATGAATTGCAATCAGTAACAATGCAAAATTTTAACCCTTGTAAATATATTCTAAACCTCCTTAATGCGTAAATTATCGCCAAAGTTTCTAATTCGAAACTGTGATACTTGGTTTCTGCATCAGTAGTGCATTTTGAAAAGTAAAAAATTGGGTGGAATTTCCCATCCCCTTTCTTTTGCAAAAGAATAGCGCCAAACCCTTGAGAGCTTGCATCGCAATGCAATTAACTCTCGTCCTTTGGATCATATATACATAATGTAGGTGCTTCCATCAACTTGATCTTTAATTTTTCGAAACATTCCAATTCTTTCTCACCAAACTTAAAACTAACATATTTTCGTATTAAATTATACAATGGACCAGCTTCAATTGAAAACCCTTTAATAAACCTCCTAAAATATGAACAGAGTCCTAAAAAGTTATGCACATCCTTACTATTTCTTGGAATACGGAAATTCTTAACTGCATCTACGTTATTTTTATCGGCCTTAATACCATCTTTTGTAATCCAATAACCTAAATATCTCAATTCCGATTTCATAAATTTACACTTATCAATTCTTAGTTCCAATTTGTTTCTCACCAATCTATCGAATACTTGCTTCATAATCTCTAAATGATCATTTTCAGTACTTGTTGCAACCATTATATCGTCCAACTAAATGGCAACTTTTCCCGCGCGTATGAGATCATCAAATACATAATTTACAAAACGCTGAAAAGTGGTAGGGGCATTCTTAAGCTCAAATGGCATCCTACAAAATTCGTATTGGCCCAAAGGAGATACAAACGAGGTGTATTTTATAGAATCTTCGTTCATTCGTACATGGTAAAATGCACTCTTTAAATCTAATAGAGAAAATACTTTTTTATTAACTAATCTATCTAAAAGATCGTCAATTAATGGTATCGGATATTTATCTTTCAATGTATTTTTGTTTAAAGTTCTGTAATCTACACAGAGCCCTATATCACCAGTTTTTTCCGCACTAATACATTTGGTGAACAGTATTCCGATCTACTAGGCCTAATCACATTTTTCTACAATAAGTCATCTAATATTTCTTGAAGTTTTTCCTTTTCATTATAAGCTAGACTTCGTGGAGGGATATGGAAACTTATCTCATCATTATCAATACATGTATCCTTTTCTTCAATACTTATTTTCATTAAATTATAACACTCATTTTCATAATTATATTCTCCTTTTGTACATATATTTGGATAAATTTTTAATTCGCATTTATTAATTTTCAAGTAATCTCTTCCCAAAATTACCGGATATGTCATTTTGTCATCCGGTACGACATACAAAAAAAAAAATCTACATCTTTTTCATAATACGAAATGATACATTTTAGTTTTCCAACTATTTGAAGTTGACTTTTATTTATTCCAAAAAATTGCGCTTCAGAATTAAAATTTTTTAAAAGAAGAACATAAGGCACGAACTGTTGTCGAATAAAGCTGATGGGACTACCAGTGTCAATTAAGGTACCTAAGGTTGAACAAAAATTATATCCATCCCTAATAAAACTATAATTTATATACCTTACATAATCATCAGGATATTTGTTATCTTGATCGTCAACATGATGGATCTTCTTTTTAGAACATTCAACTGCATAATGGCCCATTTGTGCACACACATGACATGCTCCTTTTTCGCGTTTTGGCTTGCGGCATTCGGCTGCCAAATGTCCCAGGGAATTGCAGTTGAAACATCTACTCAGCTTTGATTGTTGACTTGTATTAGTATTATTATTTAAATTATCATCTACTCGTTTTTTGTTAGGTAGTTTAACTCCTTGAAAAGCTTCAAGTAAACTTTGCTTATTTTTAAAACGTTGCCTTTTTGCTTGCGATCGGAAAAAATAATCAGGAATTCCCTCTACAATGTGTTCTATTAAATCAGCATGATTAATTGAAAATGTGTTAGATAAAATCAACTTTTCGTTGAAATATTCTTGAAATGACTCATTACTCTGCCATTTCCTTATTTCAAACTCTTTCATTAAGACTAACCGGCTTGAGCGATCTTCAAATAATAACTGCATTTCTATTAGTAAGTTTGCAACACTCATTGATATTATATCAGATCGCGAATAAAACCATTTTAAAGCTCGACCTTTCAACTTAATGGAAATGAGCGCTTTCATATTATTTTCGTTCAAATTGTACGCCTTCTGAACACTTATTAACTGCGCTTCCCATTGCTGGAAATTATCACCGTTTCCGAAAAATTCAGGGATTATTTCTTTTGCTAACATAAAATTGCTCGTACTGGCAAAACCTGCTCCTAAACTTGCTTCTATTCCACAATTATTTTGACTTTGTTCGCAATTAGCCTTTCTTAATATTTCGTTTTCTTTTTTAAGCAACTCGTTTTCCTTTTTCTGTAACTCATTTTCGCGTTTCATCAGTTCTATTTCTCTTTTAAGTAACTCCCACTCATTTTTCTGACTACGTAATCCATTTTCTTCCATATTTTCTCTTTCTTGATTACGATCACGTCCCTCATCACATGCATCAGCACACACGTAACGCTCATCATCCTCACACACTACGGTATGATTGTCAGCACTTGCATCGCCTGTATTAATACTTTCGACGTCGTATGCGTGACTATTTGCACTACTGATTTCAAATGTTTTTTAAAGGCAGAAATTCACCTAAATTTGGCAAACTAGCCAAACGAATCTTCAATTAATTTTTTGTTCCATTAGTCTCTTCTTCAAATTTGCGCAGCATTGTCTTCAATTGCGCGACTGTATAAGATTTTAAATTATTTAAAATATCATAATTAGGCGTGTCCATCACTTCTGAAAATTTTAATAAATTTTTCGTTTGCTCTTGCTTTATCTAATATTTTTTATTGAATGAATGTTTTTACAATAGATCTCTAAGTTTCTAAAAATTTACATTAACTTGCTTTGTTTCATAAGGTATTTCTATAAACTTGCAACAATATGTAAAAGTAATCAAAATTCTTTCCTTTTCGGGGTAGACATGGTGATCCATTTTCCATTTTCGCTTCTCACATTATGTTACTTGAATGTTGTCGGAATGCAGGTGACTGTTAACACCACGGTATGCTTTGAAACTAAAAACTAAATGAGTGGTTAAAAGGCACTAAACTACGTCGGCACGTTCTGGAAATTTGTGCTTTAACGGTCATAGTCTGCTCATCTCGGGAGCGACTTGATATAACCACCTCCTCTGGACTGGTATCGAACGATTCTCACACCAAAATTATTTTCAGCGAATTGCCCTCTACCTGTTCCCACTTCCTCTTAAACGTATCATTTTTTTCTTGAAACTAAAGGAGACTCTCAGAAGCGTAGATTTTTTTTAATCGATTTTTATGGTGATGAAAAATATCACCATTACGGCATTAGCCCGACCATTGCGGGAAGGGTTTGAAATGACCACGTTCAACTTTCTAGGTCATCAAACCCCCTTCGCCAGTGGGGAACTTTAGGTCGCCACAGCTTCGCCTGCTAAATAATCGGGACTCACCATATGTAGTTGTGGTTGATAATTTGATATAAATTGCTGTGGCAACCCCCTGAATGGGTTGAATTGTACAACCCCTGCAATCAAACTTCCTCGTGCTCCATTCCAATAGCTTGCTCTCCCGGTCGGTTGCATCTACCAAGGCTCCCAAGTGCTGGATAATTATTAAACCTACGCCGTACTTTCTCTCCTTCAAAGTCAAAGCTAGCTTATACATATATAAGCCTGCAGGCGAGATGCTTACCTAAGCCTACTCATTACTAATGCTAGAGAAATTTATTTTGGTATAAATTCTACGATAATTTCATAATTATTATTAGGATATTTACAGGGTAATTTCTGGACTGTTACGGGATTGCTTTCTAGATATTTCCAGTACTGCTTTGGGATAGTTTTCTGAACCATTGCGCAATATTTCGGGATAATTTCGGTAATTTAATCGAGATTATTCCATAATAGTTTTCGGGATTATTCCGGAATTACGTCGATAATTTAGAAAATTTCAGGACTATTTCCGGTGTTCATTTGTAATGATTTATTGATATTTTTGGGAATATTTCCAGAATTTTTCGGAATCAGTTTAGGACTATTCCAGGATCTTTGCCGAATTATTGTTAGCATAGCTTCGAGAATGCTTTGGTATAATTTTAGCGATATTAGAATCGTACTTTGGAGCCAAAATTTAACTAAAACCACGCCCACTTTTTCGACGTCGAAAATTTTGCAAAATGGAGTAAATTACTAGCGTATACTGGTACACTGTTAAAATTTGGATAAATTATTCCTGTTGGCATTCTCTATCGCACAAGTCACTTATTCGATGCCGGAGATATCGCCGTTGTTTCGAATTCTTATCAGCCTGCGGGAAGAATTGTTCCCCCAATGCGAGACGAAATTTAGATACGAAAGCGACACAACATTTACAAACTATTCCGAGACGAATGGAAGTAACTAAAGCGATAAGACGAAAAGTATCGAGGAAGCTAGTATTTTTGTAATGCAAAAGTAGTTAATTCGATAGAATATTTTGGGATGTTGAAATTGGCAAAGAAGATTCATATTGATGTGAGAAAATATTTTGACAAAAGTGGGCAAGTTGCCATTTCTTAAGCAAAGAGCGAAATCGTTGCCAATGTCTTGCCAAAGCTGGTTCAACAGGAAGCACCACTGGGAAGTCAGATAATTCAAAAAATGAGAATGAATTCGTGCCCCATAAACAAGACTGCCACGTATGTTCCTGCAAGATAATAGAGTAGAGAAAACAATGGGATTTGCTCACCTTTGTTTGGGCCTTGTACCGTAATAATTGAAAAGAGTTCTCAAAAATTCAAAATGTTACATTTATCGCCTCAATACCTGCTTAAAGGAAAAATTTTCGTTCAAATACTCGTTTGTTTGTGAAATGAATTTATATCGCCTTATTAACTACAAAACGTATCGAATTATTTACATCTTGGCGAAAGACTATAAAATTATCCGAAACACGCTGGCAGGGATACATCCTTACATAAGTATACATCTACATTTGCTAGTAAAAAAACGCTTATCATCACTTAGATATTGTTAAGGAGTTCCATCTGGCGGCACGTTTCAGTTGCAACTAAGTAAAATGCATAGTAGTACTAATTTTCTATGCAACAATTTCATAAGTTTAAATAAAGTAACATATAAAGTTTAGCAGACCATATAAAGTTTAAGTGCATATGTATATACATGTGTAAAAAAACACAGAAAATGTTAGTAAAATTTTTGGAAACGGGCCTGACACTGCCTTCATTTCAAATTGGCACATATAAATCGTAACCAGCTGGATATATAAGTAAAGTTTGGTTCTACTCGAACTAAGTCATTATCCATTTCTAAATTTAAATTTAACATATTTTCAGCTTTTAATTCTCAAGAGAAGCTCGGCCTTAGATCTCTTCGGATGTTATCGCGCCTTACATTTTTTTTTTTTTTTAATTCTAAATTTCGCTTTAATTGTTCACTTTAACATTTTGACTCCGTAAATATGATACTTTTTGTAGCATTTATGTATTTCAAATATAAATAAAGACGCATTCGTTTAGAAATTTTCAAAATAACACTACAACAAAAAGTATCATGCTAAACTGAATTACTTCAATTTGCCATTGTTTAAAACCGCAATCATTACTAACAAAGAAAAACAGAAAAAAACAAAACATTTAGGCGCACAGTTTTTATATTCAACTTGTAAACAAATAACATTTGAAATTGCATAATTAAATAAAACATCCGTGTGTTGGCTGCTATAAAATCAATCTATCCAAATTTATGTACACAGCTGCAACACAAACTAAAATCAAATTTTCTTTATTTGATATGCAAACAGAATAATAAACTTACGAGTGATAAATGGTAAACAGAAAATCTAAAAGAAAAAATTGAAATTTCCGAACTATCACACCAATAGTTAAAAACACGAAAATTGTATGCAGGAATACAGATTTTTCCAAATATGAATAACAGATAGTTTGGGCAACAACACAGCAGTAAAATGTTTTGCTAAAATGTGCAAAATTTGTTAAAAAAAATTATCAAAAAAAAAATATATATATTAAAAAAAAAAAACTCGCAACCACATGAAAAATTACTGATTTCGAATATTTTCGTGTTATTTTTGATTGTGATGCTGTGCTGTGTTTGTTTATTGTCTAATTGATTTTGCACGTTGTTCACGCTTGATGATTAAATGTAGTTGTTAGAAATACATTTCATTGCTATAGAGCTTTTCCAATGCAAACGTGCATATATACAAACATACAAATAGAGATTTTTCTGTCTAACCATGCGACTTGTTTTCATTCCATCCTATTAGATTACAATTTCATTCCACAACGGATAACAATATTATTATATGCACATATATATATAGATACGTCTGTATGTATGAAGTGCTTCATTAATGTTAGCTTTTCTAGACACGTGAAATATTTTTGATGCGCAGCTATTTCGAAAAATGTATTTAAGTTTACTTTATAATTTCTAGGCATTATTATTAAACTAGCAGACCCGACAGACGTTGTTTTGTCCTTACTATGGTGTAGCTGCATAAATTTTAAGAAGTTTTTATTTTTTACTCTTCCTCCCCCTCTCCCCGGTCGAGCCGTTTTGAAGGAGTTCAACCACATGGTGAGGTTGGGTTGAAGTGGCTGCCTCCGCTGTCCAAGCGGATACTCACGTAGGCCATTGTGGCCCGTTGTGCTACCACGTGGGGGCCCCTATTACCTATTTCCCTACTTCCGAAGAAGAATGTATAGACACCAGTGAGGCTAAACCAGCGCGTTTGTAAACCATAAACACTGTTACACGTAAATTCTATATATAAGATTCTTACTAAACGAGATTTTTGAGAATCTTATAAAAAAGGTTTACCCAGACCCTTAAAAAATTTATTTCAGTTGTTTTTGTTGTAGCGATAAGGATACTCCCCAAGAGTTTTGGGCAGTGTTATCGATGTGGATGGTCCTTTGCCGGATGCAGATCCAGTACGTTCCGGTAACAAGTACCATTAAAGTATTAGCCCGACCATCTCGGGAACGATTTATTCCTTTAGTATTTCTTTGATCTTGCTTTTGTCTTTTGCTCTCTATTTATTTATCAATCCCTCGAAATCGTGCAAGATTACAAAATGCTAGCTTTCTTAGTCGTAAAATGCCAGGGAAAGTTTTATTTTATTCAGTCCGTATATATACTTACTCTACATATAATAAGCTTGACTAAAAGTTCATAAAAAATCACTTAAACTTCCCAGCTTTGCGAGACTTTAAAATGGTAAGCTACACAAGTCTTATAAAGTTTTTATTTTTATTATAGTACTTATATTAAGAAAGCTCAGCCAAAAGCTTCCGTGTACTGAATTTCTCTTAAAACTTAAATAATGTCAAATTATCGGAGTTGCCATGGATATTTAAACCTTATTTTTGTTTGAAAGAAGAAAAAAAGGCAACTTGTTGTTTGTCAGCCTGCTAGTTTTGCGAGATTATGGGCTCGAAATAGAGCTCAGGGTCCTAGCAATAACTCTATGTGACTATTATCATTATGATAAGTTTTTTCTTATTTGAAATTAAGTTTTTTATAATTTTTTTTTTGTATTCGAACTTTTTATTCTATTATAATTAAAAGCTTTTTCAAATAATTTTTTTGTGTTTTGTGAAACGCGCTAACTCAAAACGAAAATTATTACAGGCTTACAGTAGCTCTGATTTAAGTTTCTTTGTAAATATAGAACTTCGCATTCTTTTATAAAAGTTTCCGTTGGCGATTGAAAATAGAATTTTAGCAGCATTTAATTAGCTCTTCAAAAAAAAGAAAAGCTTCAAGCTCAAGCTAAACTAGAACTTTAAAATTAACAAAAAATCTTATAAGAACATGAAAAAGCTTGTGAAAAACTACAAAATTGTTGATATAAAAGCAGAAAACACACCATGATGAAGTGAGAAGTAATTCTAGAAAATTATAAAAAGCTCGGAAAGAAAATTATATAGAAAAGCTCTCTTTTAAAATCTTTTAGAAATATAAAACTTTTAAAAGGGCAGGAAGGCCATTTAAATCGGCTTTTGATAACATATCGCTCATTTACTTCAATAGTGTCATAACTCAAAAAACATGACTTTTGAATTAATAACATATAGACGTAACCAATATCATGATCTATGTTGAATATCAGTTAAAAATTGCTATAACGTGCTATAAAAATGAAAATATGCCTTTAAATGTGCAACATATGGCAGTTAAAATATATCAGTGGCTCTCCAGGAAAATTATGTTTTTTGAGTTATGACACTATTGTAGTAAACGAGCGATATAATGAGCTCTCCCACAAATACATACGTACTATGAAACCTAAACAGTACATCACATCATCAGCTGGTTCAAGTGCTGATCATTGTTTATCAATATCCCTATTAGAAAAGCTCTTGATGTAAGTAGCGTTTTAAAATGGAGTTTATGAAAAGCTTCTATGTAAGCTTTTATTAAATTTGATCTAATTTTTTAAGGAAAAATATTCCTGCTGGCCTTGCATATGACTTCACGCATACATGTATAGATATCACGCCATTGTGCTCATATATGTATTATTCAATAAACGATCATTTGATTCGATTGTCATGCATTGCAATGCATTTGAAATCATTCTATACAACATTTAATTTGTTTATTAGCATTTTTCTTTGATTTGGTATTATTTTGTAATCTCTTTCAGGCCGTAAACAGCACAGTGGTTGGTTGTCAGGAACAGCTGACAGTAACATGTTACATAAAAACATTATTTTTGGTGAATAAAAAAAGGAGAAGCATATGAATATACACAAATGATTAATTTGTATACATTTTTACAAATATATATATATATATATCTATATATGTCTATCAATATATGTACATGTATAGGTTTAGTTAATATAGCGCGTAAGCTGCTACAACCGGCTTTTTCAAAAAAAAAAAAAAAATAACTAAATGTATAAATATTTTTAGGAATGCCAACAACTCGCATGTAAGCTTCATAAATTAGCCAACACAAAGCCGGCAGTGTTGGTAACGCCCAAAAAAGCCTAGCTGTATGCTTCCACACATAGATTTGACAAAAACAAATAATGTATACGTATGCACATATAGTATGGCTGAAGCTGCTTCGTTAAGTACTTTTTACTGTCAGCGCCTCAATCTGTGTATTTAAATTTGCTTCTTAAGTGAGCAAGCTTGATTTTTATACTCAGTTGAGCAGAGCTCACAGAGTATATTAAGTTTGATTGGATAACGGTTGGTTGTACATATATAAAGGAATCGAGATAGATATAGACTTCCATATATCAAAATAATCAGGATCCAGAAAAAATTTGATTGAGCCTTGTCCGTCCGTCCGTCCGTCCGTCCGTCCGTTAACACGATAACTTGAGTAAATTTTGAGGTATCTTGATGAAATTTGGTATGTAGGTTCCTGAGCACTCATCTCAGATCGGTATTTAAAATGAACGATATCGGACTATAACCACGCCCACTTTTTCGATATCGAAAATTTCGAAAAACCGAAAAAATGCGATAATTCATTGCCAAAGGCGGTTAAAGCGATGAAACTTGGTAGATGGGTTGACGTTATGACGCAGAATAGAAAATTAGTAAGATTTTGGACAATGGGCGTGGCACCGCCCACTTTTACAAGAAGGTAATTTAAAAGTTTTGCAAGCTGTAATTTGGCAGTCGTTGAAGATATCATGATGAAATTTGGCAGGAACGTTACTACTATTACTATATATGTGCTAAATAAAAATTAGCAAAATTGGATGAAGAACACGCCCACTTTTTAAAAAATTTTTTTTTTAAATTCAAATTTTAACAAAAAATTTAATATCTTTACTGTATATAAGTAAATTAAGTCAAAATTCAACTCCAGTAATGATATTATGCAACAACATACAAAAATAAAAGAAAATTTCAAAATGGGCGTGGCTCCGCCCATTTTCATTTAGTGCGTCTAGAATACTTTTAATGCCATAAGTCGAACAAAAATTTACCAATCCTTTTGAAATTTGGTAGGAGCATAGATTCTATGACGGTAACTGTTCTCTGTGAAAATGGGCGAAATCGGTGGAAGCCACGCCCAGTTTTTATACACAGTCCACCGTCTGTCCTTCCGCTCGGCCGTTAACACAATAACTTGAGCAAAAACCGATATATCTTTACTAAACTTAGCCCACGTACTTATCTGAACTCACTTTATCTTGGTATAAAAAATTGCCGAAATCCACCATAACCACGCCCACTTTATCGATATCGAAAATTACGAAAAATTAAAAAAATGCCATAATTCTATACCAAATACGAAAAAAGGGATGAAACATGGTAACTGGATTGGTTTATTGACGCAAAATATAACTTTGGAAAAAACTTGTAAAATGGGTGTGACACCTACCATATTAAGTAGAAGAAAATGAAAAAGTTCTACAAGGCGAAATCAACAGCCCTTGGAATCTTGGCAGGAATACTGTTAGTGTTATTGAATATATAAATAAATTAGCAGTACCCGACAGATGATTTTCTGGATCACCTGATCCACATTTGGTCGATATCGCGAGAACGCCTTCACATATACATCTAAGGGCCACTCGCTTTTAAAACCCTCATCAATACCTTTAATTTGATACCCATATCGTACAAACACATTCTAGAGTCAACCCTGGCCCACCCTAATGGCGATATCTCGAAAAGGCGTGCACCTATAGACCTAATGCCCACTCCCTCTTAAAATGCTCAGTAACACCTTTCGTTTGATACCCATATCGTAAAAACATTCTAGAGTCACCCCTGGCCCACCCTAATGGCGATATCTCGAAAAGGCGTCCACCTATAGACCTAATGTCCACTCCCTCTTAAAATGCTCAGTAACACCTTTCCTTTGATACCCATATCGTACAAACATTCTAGAGTCACCCCTGGCCCACCCTAATGGCGATATCTCGAAAAGGCGTCCACCTATAGACCTAATGCCCACTCCCTCTTAAAATGCTCAGTAACACCTTTCGTTTGATACCCATATCGTACAAACATTCTAGAGTCACCCCTGGCCCACCCTAATGGCGATATCTCGAAAAGGCGTCCACCTATAGACCTAATGCCCACTCCCTCTTAAAATGCTCAGTAACACCTTTCGTTTGATACCCATATCGTACAAACATTCTAGAGTCACCCTTGGTCAACCTTTATGTCGATATCTCGAAAAGGCGTCCACCTATAGAACTGAGGATTACTCCCTTTTAAAATACTCATTACCACCTTTCATTTGATACCAATATCGTACAAACACATTCTAGAGTCACCCTGGCCCACCCTAATGGCGATATCTCGAAAAGGCGCCCACCTATAGACCTAATGCCCACTTTCTCTTAAAATGCTCAGTAACACCTTTCGTTTGATACCCATATCGTACAAACATTCTAGAGTCACCCCTGGCCCACCCTAATGGCGATATCTCGAAAAGGCGTCCACCTATAGACCTAGTGCCCACTCCCTCTTAAAATGCTCAGTAACTCCTTTCGTTTGAAACCCATATCGTAAAAACATTCTAGAGTCACCCTTAGTCCACCTTTATGGCGACATCTCGAAAAGGCGTCCACCTATAGAACTGAGGATTACTCCCTTTTAAAATACTCATTACCACCTTTCATTTGATACCCATATCGTACAAACGCATTCCAGAGTCACCCCTGGCCCACCCTAATGGCGATATCTCGAAAAGGCGTCCACCTATGGACCTAATGCCCACTCCCTCTTAAAATGCTCAGTAACACCTTTCGTTTGATACCCATATCGTACAAACACATTCTAGAGTCACCCCTGGCCCACCCTAATGGCGATATCTCGAAAAGGCGTCCACCTATGGACCTAATGTCCACTCCCTCTTAAAATGCTCAGTAACACCTTTCGTTTGATACCCATATCGTACAAACATTCTAGAGTCACCCTTGATCAACCTTTATGTCGATATCTCGAAAAGGCGTCCACCTATAGAACTGAGGATTACCCCCTTTTAAAATACTCATTACCACCTTTCATTTGATACCCATATCGTACAAACACATTCCAGAGTCACCCCTGGCCCACCCTAATGGCGATATCTCGAAAAGGCGTCCACCTATGGACCTAATGCCCACTCCCTCTTAAAATGCTCAGTAACACCTTTCGTTTGATACCCATATCGTACAAACACATTCTAGAGTCACCCCTGGCCCACCCTAATGGCGACATTTCGAAAAGGCGTCCACCTATAGACCTAATGCCCACTCCCTCTTAAAACGCTCAGTAACACCTTTCATTTGATTCCCATATCGTACAACTAGAGACACCCCTGGTCCACCTTTATGGCGATATCTCGAAACGGCGTCCACCTAGGGAACTAAGGATCACTCCTTTTCAAAATACTCATTAACAGCTTTCATTTGATACCCATATCGTACAAACATATTCTAGAGTCACCCCTGGTCCACCTTTATGGGGATTTCTCGAAAAGGCGTTCACCTATAGAACTAAAGCCTATTCCCTTTTAAAATACTCATTATCACCTTTCATTTGATACCCATATCGTACAAACACATTCTAGAGTCAGCCTTGGTCCACCTTTATGGCGATATCCCTAAATGGCGGCCATCCATAGAACTATGGCCTACTCTCTCTTAAAATACTCTTTAATACCTTCCATTTGATACACATGTCATACAACCACATTCCAGGGTTACCCTAGGTTCTTTTTCCTACATGGTGATTTTCCTTATTTTGTCTCCATAGCTCTCAACTGAGTATGTAATGTTCGGTTGCACCCGAACTTAGCCTTCCTTACTTGTTTAATATGTACGTGTCTGCATTTTTGCGCCTAGTTGCTGTCACTCCGCAAAATATGAGGCGTTACATTGTGTATCAACTTAGCACATGAATACAGCTGTAGCCCAAAAATTAGGAGCACCTAACATTTACGAATTTGAGTAATAATAATACAGTAAAACTATTTACCAGACGTCACTCTTAAAAATAAGCTACCTACGTTTGCACATATGCATAAGTTCTGCAAATGGGGCCTTCAATCATTTCACGCGGGAGTTTTGTAGATCGAGAGTATCAGTGTATTTGCGACGCGTAGTCCAAGATCGGCCGTCCAATTGTTTTATGTCGTCAACAGTTCTTTTCGTCTTTTTCCCAAAGAGCTGCCAACAGCCACTTGTATGGCCTTCAGGAATCTTGAGTTTTCAACAGTCTGAAGGATTATAATCTTAAAGTGGACACAGAATTGTTAGCTTCTTATGTCAAGTTTATTTAATAGTTATTTTACAAAGTCGAAACTTAGATTTTCGAAAATATTAAAAGCGGTTATATAATTATCTATCGAAAATATATGTATGGTTTTTCGAACTAACTTCGCAAAACGAAGTAATTTTCTTTTCGCTTATGGCTTGTTCTTAAAAAATTGGGTTTGGCTCTTAAAATGTTTAATGCTCTTATGAATGTAGGCGGTGCCACATCCATTTTTTTTTTTTCAAAATTGTCATAAAATCAATCCACTCGCACACATTTTTTCGAAATATTCGATGTTGAAAAAGTGATCGTGGTTTATTTTCATGTTAAATTTTTTCGATATTGATCTATTTTGGGTTCTGAAAAATATGAACTCTAAATTTAGGAGATATGTATATCTAAAATTATCGTTTTAGCGGTTGGCTGAAGAACATGTTTTAATCGAAATCTTTTTCGGCACCAAACAATTTTATATGGGGAGGCCTAGAGTTCTTTTTTGCAGTTAGTTACAACCCTTAATAGCATGCTGAAAAGTTTTAATTTAAAGGAAATAACTTCGAAACCTTGTTAATGTGGTGTACTTGTGTTACTATAAACAGCTGTAACGTACACACATGTAGAACAGCGAGGAGAAAAATTGCAGTGACATATTTTCTTTCTAATTTTGTCAATTAAGATCTTTTTATATTTTCGGTATTTTAAGAAAAAATGCCTATATATCTTTTTAGCTGAGACCATCCAAACCAGTTCTGAAAACGTTCTCGAAAAATTCGAAAAAATTTTACGAAAATTTTGAAATTTTTACTTCGAGCTCTCTGAAATTTTTCTGAGTTTATTTTAGCATGATCGCTTTTAGTTCACTAAAAATTTCAAAGACCTCCAAATAAAAATTTCGTAATTTTTGTAAAATTTTTTGGAGTTTTCGAATATTTTCGAACATCTTTTCGAGATTTATGTGCATAATTTCAATAACAGAATTAATAGAAAATTTGTATTAAAATACCAAAAGTAAAGACTCCTTTAATTCAATTTACGAAATTACAAACAAATTCCTACTGCTTTTTTTCTGTTCGCTGCTGTATACATAAATATCTAAGTATATGAATGTAGTCCTGTAATCTTAGTAATGGATTTGTGGCCCAGCAAAAGCTCTGATTGCTTTGATTATTCACCAGAGACGAGACTGACTGGTAGAATACGAAACTCAAAACAAAAAAGAGAAAAAAAAAAATGTTAAAAAATTATTTTGTTACTGTTGTTGCATACTAACGCGTGCAGTGCTTGCAGCTTACTGCACCAATCATTTGACCCTATGCGTCTATTCAATTTATGTAGATGAATTGTTGCTGTTGCTTCCATGCAAATGCTGTGCTTCATTAAAGGGAAAGAAAAGAAAAAACGATAAATTTTTATTATGCGCCTGGCAAATGATAAGACTTTCTTCAACGGGCTCGCGTGTTCGAACTTCGCTACGCTTAAGCTTTGATTTACTGCTCAACTTTTTTCACTCATTTAAAAAGTAGAAGCACTGCATCTTAAAAATTTATTAGCTTAGCATATAGTTTAGTATGTGTGTACATATGTATGTAAGTGTTGTCAAATTAAAGCTGCTGTAAACTTCTTTTCGAAAAAAGGAAAATCCATTTTATTGTTGCTGTTTGCCGCTTTGACTATATTTAGCACTTTTCGATTCATTATTCTTTCAAAGTCATTAAAATGCCATATGTTAGGGTCAATGCATTACATTTATAGTTTGCTGAATAGCTTAGCTTAACAAACAGCTCACATACACATACACACGCGCACACACACACACACAAGCCCATGCACATTAACAAGGTCCTATAGCGTTTTTCATAAAACATTATCCAGCTACCGATCTTTAAGGGGATTAATTGATTGCTTTGTAAATTCAATTTTATGTTGGAGCTATAATTAAATGCTCGTATAGGTATGCGTACATACATACGTCAGCCACATTTACACACACACACACACACACATCTAAAGCTAACACTGTAATGTGCACATAAACTCACGCACCAATGCACCACATTTATTATTTTGTTATGCTTAGTGAGAGCTAATCTTGGTTTTATTACTTTATAAATAAATTGAAATTATATTGCATTTGTTATTTTTATACTCAGTTGAGCAGAGCTCACAGAGTATATTAACTTTGATTGCATAACGGTTGGTTGGGAAGGAATCGAGATAGATATAGACTTCCATATATCAAAATCATCAGTATCGAAAAAAAATTCGATTGAGCCATGTCCGTCCGTCCGTCCGTCTGCCCGTTAACACGATAACTTGAGTAAATTTTGAGGTATCTTGATGAAATTTGGTATGTAGGTTCCTGGGCACTCATCTCAGATCGCTTTTTTAAATGAACGACATTGGACAATAACCGCGCCCACTTTTTCGATATCGAAAATTTCGAAAAATCGAAAAAGTGCGATAATTCATTACCAAATACGCATTAAGCGATGAAACTTGGTAGGTGAGTTGAGCTTATGACGCAGAATAGAATGCTAGTAAAATTTTCGACAACGGGCGTGGCACTGCCCACTTTTAAATGAAGGTAATTTAGAAGTTTTGCAAGCTGTAATTTGGCAGTCGTTGAAGATATCATGATGAAATTTGGCAGGAACGTTACCCGTATTACTTTATGTCTGCTTAATAAAAATTAGCAAGATCGGAGAACGACCACGCCCACTTTTTAAAAAATTTTTTTTTAATTCAAATTTTAAAAGAAAAGTTAATATCTTTACAGCATATAAGTAAATTATGCCAACATTCAACTCCAGTAATGATATGGTGCAACAAAATACAAAAATAAAAGAAAATTTCAAAATGGGCGTGGCTCCGCCCTTTTTCATTTAATTTGTCTAGGATGCTTTTAATGCCATAAGTCGAAAAAAAATTAACCAATCCTTGTGAAATTTGGTAGAGGCTTAGCTCCTAGGACGATAACTGTTTTCTGTGAAAAAGAGCGAAGTCGGTTGAAGCCACGCCCAGTTTTTATACACAGTCGACAGTCTGGCCTCCCGCTCGGCCGTTAACACGATAACTTGAGCAAAAATCGATATATCTTTACTAAACTCTGTTCACGTACTTATCTGAACTCACTTTGTATTGGTGTAAAAAACGGCCGAAATCCGACTATGTCCACGCCCACTTTTTCGATATCGAAAATTACGAAAAATGAAAAAAATGCCATAATTATATACCAAATACGAAGAAAGGAATGAAACATGGTAATTGTATTGGTCTATTGACGCAAAATATAACTTTAGAAAAAAACTTGGTATAATGGGTGTGACACCTACCATATTCAGTAGAAGAAAATGACAAAAGTTCTGCAGGGCGAAATCGAAAGCCCTTGGAATCTTTGAAGGAAAACTGTACGTGGTATTACATATATAAATAAATTAGCAGTACCCGAAGGATAATGTTATGGATCACCCTGGTCCACATTTTGGTCGATAACTCGAAAACGCCTTCACATATACAACTAAGGGCCACTCCCTTTTAAAACCCTCATTAATACCTTTAATTTGATACCCATATCGTACAAACACATTCTAGGGTCACCCCTGGTCCACGTTTATGGCGATATCTCGAAAAGGCATCCACATATAGAACTAAGACCCACTCCTTTTTAAAATACTCATTAACACCTTTCATTTGATACCCATATCGTACAAAAAAATTCTAGAGTCACCCCTGGCCCACCTTTATGGCGATATCTCGAAAAGGCATCCACCTATAAAACTAAGGCCCACTCCCTTTTAAAATACTCATTAACACCTTTCATTTGATACCCATATCGTATAAACAAATTCTAGAGTCACCCGTGGACCACCTTTATGTCGATATCTCGAAAAAGCGTCCACCTATAGAACTAAGGCCCACGCCCTTTTAAAATACTCATTAACACCTTTCATTTGATACCCATATCGTACACAAAAATTCTAGAGTCACCCCTGGCCCACCTTTATCGCGTCTCGAAAAGGCGTCCACCTATAGAACTAAGGCCCACGCCCTTTTAAAATACTCACTAACACCTTTCATTTGATACCCATATCGTACACAAAAATTCTAGAGTCACCCCTGGTCCACCTTTATGGCGATATCTCGAAAAGGCGTCCACCTATAGAACTAAGGCCCACACCCTTTTAAAATACTCATTAACACCTTTCATTTGATACCCATATCGTACACAAAAATTCTAGAGTCACCCCTGGCCCACCTTTATGGCGATATCTCGAAAAGGCATCCACCTATAAAACTAAGGCCCACTCCCTTTTAAAATACTCATTAACACCTTTCATTTGATACCCATATCGTACACAAAAATTCTAGAGTCACCCCTGGTCCACCTTTATGGCGATATCTCGAAAAGGCATCCACCTATAAAACTAAGGCCCACTCCCTTTTAAAATACTCATTAACACCTTTCATTTGATACTCATATCGTACACAAAAATTCTAGAGTCACCCCTGGCCCACCTTTATCGCGATATCTCGAAAAGGCATCCACCTATAAAACTAAGGCCCACTCCCTTTTAAAATACTCATTAACACCTTTCATTTGATGCCCTGATCGTACAAACAAATTCTAGTGTCACCCCTGGTCTACCTTTATGGAGATATCTCGAAAAGGCGTCCACCTATAGAACTAAGGCCCACACCCTTTTAAAATACTCATTAACACTTTTCATTTGATACCCATATCGTACACAAAAATTCTAGAGTCACCCCTGGCCCACCTTTATCGCGATATCTCGAAAAGGCGTCCACCTATAGAACTAAGACCCACGCCCTTTTAAAACACTCATTAACACCTTTATTTTGATGCCCTGATCGTACAAACAAATTCTAGTGTCACCCCTGGTCTACGTTTATGGAGATATCTCGAAAAGGCGTCCACCAATAGAACAAAGGCCAATCCCTTTTAAAACACTTATTACACTTTTCGTTTGACACCCATATTGTACAAACGCATTCTAGAGTCAACCCAGGTCCACTTTTATAACGATATTACGAAATGCGTCCACCTGTAGAACTTAGGCCCACTCCCTTTTAAAATATTCATTAACACCTTTCATTTGATACCCATATAGTACAAACAAATTCTATTGTCACCCCTGGTCCACGTTTATGGCGATATCTCGAAAAGTCGTCCACATATAGAACTAAGGCCCACGCCCTCTTAAAATACTCAGTAACACCTTTCATTTGATACTCATATCGTACAAACAAATTCTAGAGTAACCCCTGGTCCATCTTTATGGCGATATCTCGAAAAGGCGTACATCTATAGAACTTATGTCCACGCTCTTTTAAAATACTCATTAATACCTTTTATTTGATACCCATATCGTACAAAATAAATTCTCGAGTCAGGCCTGGTCCACCTTTATGGCGATATCCCTAAATGGCGTCCATCTATAGATCTATGGCCCACTTCCTCTTAAAATACTCTTTAATACCTTCCATTTGATACACATGTCATACAAACACATTCCAGGGTTACCCTAGGTTCCTTTTACAACATGGTGATTTCCCTTACTTTGTCTCCACAGCTCTGAACTGAGTATGTAATGTTGGGTTACACCCGAACTTAGCCTTCCTTACTTGTTGTGTAATAAAAATAAGCGATATTTCATTCGCATAATAGAAATAATAAAAAAGGAAATAACTGCTTTGAAGCGTCTGGCACTTTTCTTTATTTTCGGAAAAATTTTGCTTATTCTTGAGAAGGGGGGGCATCATATCACTAAAAGTAAAAGTTGTCTATTTTGCTGAAATGCCTCTGCAGTTACATTTTTAAAGCTTACTATAAAATGTACCAAAGATGAATGTAAAAAAGTTTCAGCTTGCATAGGAGGGGAGGAGGGACCTTAAGCTCTTTTTCCATGAACTCCCCACTGTGCTTTATTTGAACATTTCTGGTCAAGTCTTTATGTCATTTTCTACATCAGTATACAAATTCTTCCATACCGCATGAACACGACAAGGACCCTTCAGGACCAAAATCACCTGTAATAAATTAGCGTTTTTTCGTTTCATAATAATTTCGACAACACGCCTGTTATCCACAAGCCAATTCTAATTCAATCGTTAATGCGATGTTTATCTGTATAAGGGCAGACTTCAGTTGGTCAATTGAGGTTCGAACTTTCTGCTACTCGCTACGACCGTTTCAATTATACCTATTCGGGTAAAAAAATCCGCCTTTGCTTTAAGTATGCTTTGGAATACAGATGTTTTTAGTTTTAAAATAATTCAAGTCAATGGCAATAGAAGCTAGGAGCTTCCAAATCTTCCTCGAAGTGCACCACAATCGAGCTCACGGCATTAGTGGAAACTTGTTTGTCGAAGCAGATGCTGAACTTTTCCACCGTAGAAGCGCTGAAAGGCCGTCGAACGATCTGGCAGCTTGAGCTTGCGGCTTACATTGAGATCCTGACATAAAATCACTCACCGACCTTCCAGGGACCTATCACTGTAGTAATTAAGCTGTCGACTGTACCAGTTCAGACCTTCCACAAGCTTATCCTATGAGGAGATACAACTATTTTGAAGCCCGCACAGAGCCCAAGTTGTGACAAACTAAAGTTCGACCCGCCTTTGATAAATTCGAAGTTCGTATGAAATCAGAGAGCGCACATCATATTATGAAGCTTGATCAATATCCACCTCCTGCCGACTTGCTAATGGATATATATTAAACATTAAATCAAAAAAATATGGGTGTGGCCCTTAGAGCGCCGGTGAAGCCAAACATTGCTGTCCATTTCACCCGACCAGCATCCCTTAGAGGAGTTTCGGCTTGACTAACAGCTTTTGCCAATGGCAGCTAGAAATTTCTTCAACAAATTGCGTTATGAGTAATAAAGAGCGGTTATTTGTCTTTACTCCAAATGTTGCTGGTAAGTGATTTGAGGATTTTGTTATTTCTTTATTTATAAATTCCAAACACAAAAACCATGTGGCGAAGGTACCTTTGATATATAGAATTTAAATAAAAGCGAGGATAGAACACGACCCTGTGGCACTCTTTGTATATTTCTACTGGATAAAATATTACGTCCCTGAATTGAACCGATGCTTGCTAACCAAACAGATAATTTGCAGTCCACCTTTTGAGACTAGGAGGAACGATTGGCTCTCCAAGTCTTGCAGTAACGTGCCAAGGCGAATTCATTACCAGGTGTTGTTATCCCAACAGCTGATTGCTTCTTCTTGATTATTTTCCATACAGCGCCATGTACTTTAGTATGTCAGTTAATCGAAATCAATTAAAATTTTCTTTTGATTTGAAATTCTTCTGCACGGCGAATTGGTTGTATTCGTTTTGCCACCACGTGGTATGGGTTCGCCTTTAACGCGCCGTAATTTGTTATATCAAACACTTTTGTGACATTTCACTACTTAAAATATTTTTTTTTTTAAAAGGTGGATTAACGTAAACCATGGTTTAAAAAAGAAGGTAGTTCCACTCAAATTTGTTTGACGTATTTGGGGATTTTTGAAGTTTCACAATGTTTGTTGTTTTGCTAAAAGCGTTGCCATACCGTCACTGTTTAAGGCGAAATTGTGGTTTTTAGGGATGGAATACTTCCTTCAGGATGAAAACGCAAAGACAATAATAATATGTTTTAGCACGATTTATGTGCTTGCATATCTATTGAGAATTAGTAAAACATGCAATTTTGTTGAAAAATAGTGGATGACTCATACATTGGTTAATGACTCATATGTTTATGGCAGCTTGACCCCTATACAAAAAAAAAATACACGAAAAACCCTGTTGTTCTAGCATAGCCCTATTATCATATCTCTACATTGGATATTTCTCAAGGCATGTTGAGAAAAAGTGTACCTCCAAAGTCTGCAGTGAGTGAGAGGTGTTTAATTTGTTCCGTTTGTGGGACGCCACATCCATGTTAATGCTAAAAGGACACAGAAGGTGTATAGGTGGGGCTTGTCCCAAGGTGACCCCTGGTACGACGGGCAAAAGAACTCTCATAACTAGTGGTAACCTGCAGAGATACAGGGCATGTAGACTTGTGGCCAATTTATCACCATTCAATTTCATAAAAATAGCGTTTACGTATGATAAACTCTTTAGAAATTGCGGTTTCGGTTTATAAGGACCTCCTTCGGGCAATCAATTGACAAACGTGTATGTTTGTCAACATGTTCTGAGCAAACATACGGACACTTAAGAAGGCTATATTCCCTTGCTTTGTATACTTCGATCAATGTTTCTTCCACCAAAGCAATTTTCTGGAGCTCGAAAAACTTATTAAAAATCTTCTTTCCTAGGTTGATATTTCGTATTAAAATATTTCCAACTCATGCGGCTCATTTTTTTCTTTTTCATTTAAAATAACTATGAAAGTAATTTAGCCGTATCCGTTATTATGAAATCCATGAAAATTAGAAAAATTCGTACCATTTTTAAATCTTGTAGCTTGTTTTTGGTGAAATTGTCATCGTCCCCGCAAAAATCAAGTGGCTAACGTCACACTAAATGGAACTACCTCCATTTTTGTATCATGGTGTAAACTGGTTTGTAAATTTTTTGACATTCATTTTCCTCATGCCACTGAAATTTATTGGATTTATTGATTCAAGTGAAAACCTTAGTTGTTCTTTCTCAGTCAATCGCCTGTATACTTTTCTTGTCTATTTTTTCTCCCAAATTTTTTTTCACCTTAGTCTTTCTCACCAAACTCAATTGCCTATCTATCATTTCTCTATCGTCTATTTCTCTATCGTCTATATCGTTAATTGATTTTTCTTACCTACAAAAGCAGTTAAATCTTTTGTTATGCTAATGACAGCGCAGCTTAGCTTGGATTCAATTTGTAATCATCCGTACTTCGATTCAATGCCAAAAGCGCGGATGCGACCACAATGCATCGTAGAGTCGCCATGCCATTACAAGATTTTGTCGAAATAGCTACACTAATTCATTACAAATCTGTCTTAACTTTTTCTTGGCTTTCAAGCTAAATGAATTTTCCTTATTTTTTGTTTAACTAAATCCGTTGGCCTTTTTTTTTTTTTAATCTTTTACCAGTTTGCCAGTGGCAATTTGCCTCCACTTGCCATTTGTTGTTGTTGGGTATGCCACGAGTTATGGCATACTGTAAGATTTATCATTTGTTATTTTGTGCATGTTTTTTGTTTTTAATTACATTTTAAGTGTTTTTTCAGTAATTTTCTTTCAATGTGCATTTAATGATGTGGTTTGTTGTTTGCTGCGCTGCGTGCCTGTGTGTTCGCGTGTGTTTGCATACATTAGTACAATTAATGTTTTAACACAATTTTAATGTTTTTTCGTCCTCACGCATTTTTTCTATGCTTTTTTTAATTTTTTTTGTAATGTTTTTTATTTGTAATTTTTACACAACATTCTGTTTTTGTTACTTAAGCTTTTCTTGCACTCAAAAGCTTTTTTTTGCGGTTGAATATTTAATTAATTAATTGATTTTAAATGTTGGATTATATAGTTAAGTGCGAATTACGTTTAGCTCACTAATCGATATCGATTTTTTTTTAAATAATGATTAATGGCAATATCTTTTTTATACTCAGTTGAGCAGAGCTCACAGAGTATATTAACTTTGATTGGATAACGGTTGGTTGTACAGGTATAAAGGAATCGAGATAGATATAGACTTCCATATATCAAAATCATCAGTATCGAAAAAAAATTTGATTGAGCCATGTCCGTCCGTCCGACCGCCCGTCTGTCCGTTAACACGATAACTTGAGTAAATTTTGAGGTATCTTGATGAAATCTGATATGTAGGTTCCTGGGCACTCAACTCAGATCGCTATTTAAAATGAACGATATAGGACTATAACCACGCCCACTTTTTCGATAACGAAAATTTCGAAAAACCGAAAAAATGCGATAATTCATTGCCAAAGACGGATGAGGCGATGAAACTTGGTAGATGGGTTGACCTTATAACGCAGAATAGAAAATTAGTAAAATTTTGGACAATGGGCGTGGCACCGCCCACTTTTAAAAGAAGGTAATTTAAAAGTTTTGCAAGCTGTAATTTGTCAGTCGTTGAAGATATCATGATGAAATTTGGCAGGAACGTTACTAATATTACTATATATGTGCTAAATAAAAATTAGAACAAGTAAGGAAGGTTAAGTTCGGGTGCAACCGAACATTACATACTCAGTTGAGAGCTATGGTGACAACATAAGGGAAAATAACCATGTAGGAAAATGAACCGAGGGAAACCGTGGAATGTGTTTGTATGAAATGTGTATCAAATGAAAGAAATTAAAGAGTATTTTATGAGGGAGTGGGCCATAGTTCTATAGGTGGACGCCATTTAGGGATATCGCCATAAAGGTGGATCAGGGTTGACTCTAGAATTTGTTTGTACAATATGGGTATCAAACGAATGGTGTTAATGAGTATTTTAAAAGGGAGTGGGCCTTAGTTCTATAGGTGGACGCCGTTTCGAAATATCGCCATAAAGATGGACCAGGGGTGACTCTAGAATGTGTTTGTACATATGGGTATCAAATTAAAGGTATTAATGAGGGTTTTAAAAGGGAGTGGTGGTTGTTGTATAGGTGGTCGCCTTTTCGAGATATCGCGATAAAGGTGGACCAGGGGTGACCCTAAAATTTGTTTGTACAATATGGGTATCAAAAGAAAGTTGTTAATGAGTATTTTAAAAGGGAGTTAATCCTTAGTTCCATAGGTGGACGCCGTTTCGAGATATCGCCATAAAGGTGGACCAGGGGTGACCCTTGAATTTGTTTGTACAATATGGGTACCAAAAGAAAGGTGTTAATGAGTATTTTAAAAGAGAGTAATCCTTAGTTCCATAGGTGGACGCCGTTTCGAGATATCGCCATAAAGGTGGAGCAGGTGTGACCCTAGAATTTGTTTGTACAATATGGGTATCAAAAGAAAGGTGTTAATGAGTATTTTAAAAGGGAGTAATCCTTATTTCCATAGGTGGACGCCGTTTCGAGATATCGCCATAAAGGTGGAGCAGGGGTGACCCTAGAATTTGTTTGTACAATATGGGTATCAAAAGAAAGGTGTTAATGAGTATTTTAAAAGGGAGTCATCCTTATTTCCATAGGTGGACGCCGTTTCGAGATATCGCCATAAAGGTGGAGCAGGGGTGACCATAGAATTTGTTTGTACAATATGGGCATCAAAAGAAAGGTGTTAATGAGTATTTTAAAAGGGAGTACTCCTTAGTTCCATAGGTGGACGCCGTTTCGAGATACCGCCATAAAGGTAGACCAGGGGTGACTCTAGAATTCGTTTATGCAATATGGATATCAAAAGAAAGGTGTTAATGAGTATTTTAAAAGGGAGGGGGCCTTAGTTCTATAGGTGTTCGCCTTTTCGAGATATCGCCATAAAGGTGGACCAGGGGTGACTCTAGACTTTGTTTGTACGATATGGGTATCAAATGAAAGGTGTTAATGAGTATTTTAAAAGGGAGTAATCCTTAGTTCCATACGTGGACGCCGTTTCGAGATATCGCCATAAAGGTGGAGCAGGGGTGACCCTAGAATTTGTTTGTACAATATGGGTATCAAAAGAAAGGTGCTAATGAGTATTTTAAAAGGGAGTAATCCTTAGTTCCATAGGTGGACACCGTTTCGAGATATCGCCATAAAGGTGGACCAGGGGTGACCCTAGAATTTGTTTGTACAATATGGGTATCAAAAGAAAGGTGTTAATGAGTATTTTAAAAGGGAGTAATCCTTAGTTCCATAGGTGGACGCCGTTTCGAGATATCGCCATAAAGGTGGAGCAAGGGTGACCCTAGAATTTGTTTGTACAATATGGGTATCAAAAGAAAGGTGTTAATGAGCATTTTAAAAGGGAGTGGGCCTTAATTCTATAGGTGGACGCCGTTTCGAAATATCGCCATAAAGGTGGACCAGGGGTGACTTTAGAATATGTTTGTACGATATGGGTATCAAATGAAAGGTGTTAATGAGTATTTTAAAAGGGCGTGGGGCTTAGTTCTATAGGTGGACGCCTTTTCGAGATATCGCCATAAAGGTGGACCAGGGGTGACTCTAGGATGAGTTTGTACGATATGGGTATCAAATTAAAAGCATTAATGAGAGTTTTAAAAGGGAGTGGTGGTAATTGTATATGTGAAGGCGTTTTCCAGATATCGACCAAAATGTGGACCAGGGTGACCCAGAATATCATCTGCTGGATACCGCTAATTTATTTATATATGTAATACCTGCCACGATTTTAAGGGTTTTTTATTTCGCCCTACAGAACTTTTTCATTTTCTTCTACTTAATATGGTAGGTGTCACACCCATTTTACAAAATTTTTTTCTAAAGTTATATTTCGCGTCAATATACCAATCCAATTACCTCACCATGTTTCATCCCTTTTTTCGTATTTGGTATAGAATTATGGCATTTTTTTAATTTTTCGTAATTTTCGATATCGAAAAAGTGGGCGTGGTCATTGTCGAATTTCGTTCATTTTTCATACCAAGATAAAGTGAGTTCAAGTAAGTACGTGAACTAAGTTCATTAAAGATATGTCGATTTCGCCCGTTTTCACAGAAAACAGTTAACATCATAAAACCTACCAAATTTCAAAAGGATTGGTTAATTTTTGTTCGACTTATGGCGTTAAAAGTATCCTAGACAAATTTGAAATTTTCTTTTATTTTTGTACTTTGTTGCACCATATCATTACTGGAGTTGAATGTTGACATAATTTACTTATATACTGTAAAGATATTAAAATTTTTGTTAAAATTTTACTTTAAAACAATTTTTTTTTTAAAGTGGGCGTGGTCCTTCTCCGATTTTGCTAATTTTTATTAGGCGTACATATAGTAATAGGGGTAACGGCCCTGCCAAATTTCTTCATGATATCTTCAATGACTGACAAATTACAGCTTGCAAAACTTCTAAATTACCTTCTTTTAAAAGTGGGCGGTGCCACGCCCATTGTCCAAAATTTTACTAGTTTTCTATTCTTCGTCGCTTTATCTGTCTTTGGTAATGAATTATCGCACTTTTTCGGTTTTTCGAAAATTTCGATATCGAAAAAGTGGGCGTGGTTATAGTCCGATATCGTTCATTTTAAATTGCGATCTGAGATGAGTGCTCAGGAACCTACATACCAAATTTCATCAAGATACCTCAAAATTTACTCAAGTTATCGTGTTAACGGACGGACGGACGGACGGACGGACGGACATGGCTCAATCAAATTTTTTTTCGATCCTGATTATTTTGATATATGGAAGTCTATATCTATCTCGATTCCTTTATATATGTACAACCAACCGTTATCCAATCAAACTTAATATACTCTGTGAGCTCTGCTCAACTGAGTATAAAAATCGGATGAAGAACACGCCCACTTTAAAAAAAAAAATCTTTTTAAGTGAAATTTTAACAAAAAATTGAATATCTTTACTGTATATAAGTAAATTATGTCAACATTTAACTCCAGTAATGATATGGTACAACAAAATACAAAAATAAAAGAAAATTTCAAAATGGACGTGGCTCCGCCCTTTTTCATTTAGTTTGTCTAGAATACTTTTAATGCCATAATTCGAACAAAAATTTACCGATCCTTGTGAAATTTGGTAGGGCATAGACTCTATGACAGTAACTGTTTTCTGTGAAAATGGGCGAAATCGGTTGAAGCCACGCCCAGTTTTTATACACAGTCGACCGTCTGTCCTTCCGCTCGGCCGTTAACATGATAACTTGAGCAAAAACCGATATATTAATATTTATGCGATCTTTGCTTGAAATTATGTTTATTGACTTTTGGCTGGCTCTAGGTCATTAGGAATAGAAACACACGTTTGTTAAGTTTAAAAACAAACGTGTGTTTTTATTCCAGCCAAAAGTCAATAAATATAAAACCGATATATCTTTACTAAACTTAGTCCACGTACTTATATGAACTCACTTTATCTTGGTACAAGAAATGACGGAAATCCGACTATAACCGTGCCCACTTTTTCGAAATCGAAAATTACGAAAAATGAAAAAATGCCTTAATTCTATAACAAATACGAAAAAAGGGATGAAACATCGTAATTGGATTGGTTTATTGACGCAAAACATAACCTTAGAAAAAATTTTGTAAAATGGTTGTGACACCTACCATATTAAGTAGAAGAAAATGAAAAAGTTCTGCAGGGCGAAATCAAAAGGCCTTGAAATCTTGGCAGGAATACTGTTCGTGGTATTACATATATAAATAAATTAGCGGTACCTGACAGATGATGTCCTGGGTCACCTTGGTCCACATTTTGATCGATATCTCGAAAACGCCTTCACATATACATCTAAGGGCCACTCCCTTTTAAAACCCTCATTAATACCTTTAATTTGATACCCATATCGTACAAATACATTCTAGAGTCACCCCTGGTCCACCTTTATGGCGATATCTCGAAAAGGCGTCCACCTATAGAACTAAGGATCACTCGTTTTTAAAAAACTCTGATTGACTGCTTGCTTTGCTGAATCTCTGTCGCTGCGCTCACATGATATGTAGGTGACCGCCGAATAGTTTCCCGAAGCTCCGAAAAGCTCTCTTGTGCATTATTGATTTAATTAAAGATCCTGGCCGATTTTATTCTGCCAGCGATTTGGCTTTTATGAGTATACAAAAATATCTCCTTTAAATTTTTCTCTAATTTCCTGCTGTTCTCAGTCAAAATCTTAATTCTCTACCCATTCGAGCTCGAATTTCTCATTCCTCCCATTCCAACTTCCACTTTATACGCCCCTTCAACTCCCTATCCCAATTCCACTCAGTCTTCTTTGTAAATACGATCATTAGCTCAATATTGTATATCTACCAGGGAATTTCTATATTAAATACTACATAGATATCTGTTGCGAAAAGATTAGAAGATACGACGAACTTGTATTTTGCATTGTGAAGAGGCGGGGCATTTCCTACTTTTAAAAAATGTCTACAAACGTATTTCTATATTGCACACACTACTATGAAGCTAAGTCGAGGCAGATTCGAAGGAATAGAAAGTAGGAATTTCATATTTATATCATGGGGCGTGTTATTGCCTCCTTTTCAAAAACTTTATATAGTCTTTGCCCAGCATAGACACTAGAAAATTTCATAAAGTTTTGTTGAGATCTTTCGAACGCTTACAAAAATACACATATACACTTACTCGGGCGTGGAATTGCCCATTTTTCAAAACCATAAAGAGATAGATCTGTAAAAACAAACGCTTCATCGCTATTTCGACTTTCTCTCTACCTGTGCATAGCTTCCTGCGCCCACGGTTAGACTGACAAGCGGCTTTGAGTTTTTCCGCCTCTAAGCCTTGTCGTCCCCCAAAGAGACTGTGTATTTTCTCGCGTGTTTGTTCCACCTTCTCGAATCTATTGCAGCATCGAAGGTTATTTGTAGAAAAGCTGCTACTATCAAATTGTCTTCGATCAGTTTGCACATTCACAAAACCCTGCCAGGCGCTCGTTTTACCGGCTGCTTTTTAACCACGACTCAAAAGCGCTGAACAATTTAGCTCTGCCTAGTATTGCAAAAGAGATCTATAACCGTCTCTATTATGACTTGTCTCTCTGAATATATCCTGAAACTCTCCGTTTAATGCGCTCTCTAAGTCTCTATCCCCATCCGTACTCTACCGTACCCTTTACCGATTTTATTTTGGTTATGAAACCAATCGCCCGATGAGGCGAGCATAGTGGTCTAAAACATCAATTCCAGAATCGAATAGAATAACTTCGACCATTTGTCGCAGCTACTAAAATTTAAATTTCGAAAATATTTTCAAATACGTTTATATGAACTCGCAACGAAATTTTTTTATTTTACTAATTTACAATTTCGATACACCTTTTCTTACACGTTCGATGGCACTCTTGACTTCAAACATCTTTTGGTAAGAACATACATAATCAACTCTGGTTTATCCGAATGTTCGAATAACGTAGTGTTTCGGTTGCGTATTCCGAGTTTGCAATGAAAGATCAAATATCTTCCAATTTATACATATACAACTTTTGCAGTATTTGTACATATGTATATAACTTTTTTAGTATTAATAAAAGACCCGCTGGGAAACATTTAGCACTTCCCGTTACTCTTATACCGCTCTCCTGCTCTCTCTATTGCGATTCGTTTCTCGCTAGCTCTGCAGCAAATCAAGCTACCTCACTACCGAGATAAATATAGATCCGCTTTTATCATTATGCTGGTTCAACTCTGCGCCTAATGCGCTCCTTCAGTCCATTCCATCAACCTTACTCCCAGCACCTTTCAAAGATTTCACCTTGGTTGTACGATTACCCGTGAGACGAGGTGACCATAGTCTTCTAAAATATTAATCAAGGTAAATATCCGGTTCTCGAGGAAGCCTAAATTGCAGTGTTAAAGTCAAGGTTAAGGCGAGTTTATACAAGAAATTTTTTTGTCTTAAGTAGAGCTTGTTAAGAGCAAAAAATGAATGAATGAAGTTTAAAAATGAAAGCCTGTTTAAAGGGAAAATAATAGGGCAATTTAAAAGAGTGTTGTATTTTAAAATTTGAGTTGTGTCCATTATTTCCAATGTAATATTCTTTAAAGTATACCATATGCGGCGAATAGAATATCTTGTGAAACGGCTAAATATAATTACCTACCGAATTCAGCCGAAAAATGTCCTATTTTAGTACCTTTTTAATTTTCCAGGGTTGCATATCATCTAAGTTTAATTCTTAAACGCCATTCAACATAAACTTACCTAAAAAGAAAAGAGAAAGAAATACATAAGATTTTAAAATGCATGCTTCAATGAAAAGAAAATTAATTAATCTGAAAAATTTGGGTTTCTTCAGATTTTCACATTCATTATTAACCAGCTATCCTCTTTTCGTCATAACTCACTCTAAACATCAAGGTAGTTCAAGTTTTCTTCAACACTCCCCACCAACTCAGTGGAGATCTTCCCCATGCATTGCCCTCACTTTGGGTACCGATAAGAATAATTTATGAATCAGAGCTTTTTTTCCAGAAAACTTTTCTCTCGATTACAAGAATGGCCATGCCCTCTTCTCTCAACATCTTACCAGATGAGAGACTTAGAGAACGTAGAATTTGCTCGTCGAGAAATTACTTTTGGATTTGTTAAATAAAATATTTTTTGACTAAATAAAATGCTTCCAACATTTTTCCTCAGTTTGTTTTTTTGCTCCAGTCCACCCTAATTTTAAATCACACTTAGTACAAAAATAAATGCGACAACATTTATAAAGTCTCTTTATAGCCTTTCTGTTTCATTTCATTTTCTTTTCTTTTGTTTCTTGCTGAATAATAAATTTGAAATTGATTACCTTTTCACACCCAACGTTAATTTAAATGACATCTTATGACAAATTGTAGCTCATCGAGTTACTCCCCGCTCATAATATTCCCATACAAGCAAATGTGCACCCAAATACTGCATAGCAAACACCGTTAAGCGAAAGATTACAATTTTTTCAATATAAAGTTGTATATCTGAAGATTTATGTCATCAATAAAAAACTTTTTTTTGTTGATTTCGAATCTCAATTCCAGCACTTCTAAGTTTTTACGTTGCAAATGCAGCAAAACATTTTTTTTCGAACCCGTAAACTAACAAGAACATTTTCTAATGTCCTATTTAAATAAACATCATGCTGTTATGTCCCTGTATTCTTCCCTTCTTCAACTGCATATATTGCATGTACATACAAACACTTTTGTGCATCAAATAGAAGTGCAGGGCATTGAAAGGCATCATCAATTTTGCTCGTTTTTTCTATGGTCGCGTTTGGTATTTTTTTATGGCTTTGAAATTGTTATTTGAATGCGGGCGTTTTGCATCAAATGAATTTTACAATTTCGAATGCGCTCTGTAGCTAAGTCAGTGAGTTTTTAATGATAGTAAAAAGTAGTAAAAATTGCTTTTTATTACTTAACACTTTTTTGATGAAAACATATAAATAAATGCACTGGCTTATAAGTAGATTTGTATGGGCATATTGATTTGAATGTGAATACACGGCAGGGAGCTCAACTCATTAAAAGTGAATTATAATTTAACTACTTTTTTACTACTTATAACACATCATTATGCCATTTTGATATTTGGGAAGTTTTTCCCCAAAAAAAAAAAACTCATAATTTTTCGTTCAAAAATAAAGTTCATAAGCCTAGCTCTAACTCACTTGGGACTAGTTCGCTAACCTTAAATTTATATCTCCTTAGCTAACAGTTATTTGATTAAGAGTCATCTGGAAACATTTGATTGTTTGCGATTGAGAGGAGATGCTCCGGCAGAAAAGGTATCTTGTGGCACCCACATATGTAAGCAGAAGAAAATTTTTGGATGGATCAGTTGGATAGCACTTTGCTAGAGAGCCAAAGTAGTTCAGTAGTGGAATTCCCTAACTTATTACGATGCAATTTGTAGAGATTTTAATTAATGATTTTGCCGCTTGCCTTATCGATTGTACTATTCACCAACTTAGTTTTACCGACTCGAAATAGTTGATATTTAAATTTCGTTTTAATAGGAGAAAGATGGTAGCACAGCTTAACGAAACCTAAAAAATGCGAAAAGCACAAAAGGAGTGCCAAAAATAAATAAATTCCGTATACCAAGTGCTTTTAAAAGTCATTATTGTGCAATATTTGCATATTTTAACAAGAGGTAAGTAACTGCGGTATTCATTTTTTTCTCTGTTGATATCGCGGTTATTCTTCTACCCCTTAATTGACCATCAAGTTGAGAAATAATATCATGAGCCAAGTCTGGGGTTAGTCAGTACAGCTTTCGAAACTCCGTTGCATTCAAGTGGAATGAGTTATCTACTTCTCTAAGAAGGTGTCTGTCCACTGGCGATGGAGTTAGTAATTCTTCATCTTGTGATAAAACGTACGCCAAGTACTCAAATGCCATTTGATTTATAAAGCAGCTTTTCGTTTTTGAAAGTATTTAACTAAGCTTCCGATTTTCTTTTTTAAATAAAATTGCCAGAAATATTAATTTCGTGATTTTTAACGCAGCTAATTTACTTGCCGTTTATTTAACAACACAGCTGATCGCCGATAAACAAATATCGATACAAAATATTTACTGAATAACGAAATCGTTATAGTTGTCGATTCGCAAGTAAATCGATGGCAAATGTGGTTAAAAAGTTAGTGAATTCCACTACAGATTAAGAGTTAAATGAGTGGCTAACTTCACCTAAGATGCTGGGTTCAATTCCCGGACAGAGCATTAATTAAAAGGGACTTCCTGCAAACCTGCTTTAAAATCATTCTAGTAAGAGAATTTCAACGCGAACATTTTACCAATTCCATGCTTGTCTTCTCAACATAACCCAACTTTTAAAAGCAATTAAAATGTTTCTCTACAGGGTGCCTTGACATAAGTATATGTTATGTTGGATGTGCTTATGTATGTATGTATGCATGTATGTATTTAACTTTGTACTCATGTCATCATGCGTGTCTATTAAATAAGTTTATTGTCTGCGTGTGCCTTTATAATAAATTCTGTAAATTGCTTTTAGCTGCAAAGCGTAAAATTACTTTTGTTCGAAGTCATCAGCGTTTTGAACGATTCCTGCTATTCGTTATTAGATTATTCTATAAACGACTCTTATTTAATTGAAAAATCTTTTGAGTTGCCAATTTATAAATACCTCACTTCTATTGATTTGTTGTTTGTTACAACTTGACATGAATGTAAAAAACAGAAAAAATTTGGTTGCAAAATGGATAGTTTTTTCGAGATTACTAAAAAGAAATTTCTTAAAACTTTTTCAAAGATATTAATTTATGAATTTATTTCATATTTAACTTCGAAATTTTTTTCGAATATATGTATAAAACTTTAATTTTCAAAAAAGTTTTTAACTAGCTGCTACCGTAACGTGCCGTATACCCAATCTAAGTTGAAAAATATTCGCCGAAATGTATGCTACATTTACAATATTCAATTTCGAAATACTTTCGGAAATATTAAAAGTATTTTTTCACAAAATTTTTCTAAAATATTTTTTGAGAGCCTGTAATGAATTATTATTTCTTGTGAGCATACAAAAAAAGATAATTTGATTAAAAAGCATTTCGAAGATTCTAAGAATGAATTTGGCAAACATTTCGAAGAGTATTTAGTTATTGTTAATATAAAAATTTTATATTTCAAAATATGACTCTCGATATTTTTTGGGAGCTACTAAAATTACATTTTCGAAAACATTTTTAAATAAAGTCGAAATTTGTTCCAAGGTACTAAAATTTTATTTTCGAAAACAGTATATACTTACATAAACTGGCAATACAATTGTATAACTCTACTAATATCATAACCTCACGTATTTTTCGTTTCGGTATTTCTGCAGATATACCCTGTATTTCTACGCGATGATGATAACTTCAAATAACAATTTGGGTCGATATGATTATTCAAGTATGTAGCCGGTTGCATATATAAATATATAACTGTTACATTATTTCACTTCGAAAAGTTTTCTCACATAATCAAGCCCTCCTTTTTGGAAAACGTTTTCCATAATATTTATAAAGAGTTTTCAAAATAACAAACATTTTTTAAATGTCATATCTAAAAGTCCTACGCGCAAAAACTTTTCCAAAAGTATTTATTTACTTAAATGTAATATTATTCTATAAAGAAATAAATGCAAGGCGCGATAGCCTCCAAGACATTTTATTCCAATTTGCGTCGTTCTCCTTTTAATTTTTTTTACAAATTGGCGGGACGAGACCGACATTTTTTACGCCGACTCCGAACGGCATCTGCAAGGCTGATGAATTTTCACTGAGAAGTTTTTCATGCCAAAAATACACTCGGAGTGTTTCCTAAATCACTGCCGAGGGGCAACCCCGCTTAGAAAAACTTGTTTCTAGTTAAACATCTTTTTTCCAAATATTTGATGTTGGTTTGCCCGGGGCTTGAACCCACCACCTTCGTTGTGGTAAGTGGAGCACGCTACCACCACACCACTGCAACAAGTTAAATCGTCTCGCCATTAGGGAGAGAAATGAAATGCTAACCAAACAGTTCTTGTTGAATACCCAGAAACCTGGGCATACCAACAGACATCTGATTGATGAGCCTATACTGCCCAGAGGCTTCAGGAGTCATCTCCGTAAGCATTATGAGGAAATACGGCACCTGAAAACACAGCCGTATGAAGCTAAAAAGAACAAGCAGGCCCTCAGTGAACTCCACAAACAGGCGTCGGACCTCTATGCCACGAATTGCCCGGTGAATCATGTACTCAAAGAATAATACCCAAAACTAGCAGAGGAGGAACGCACTCTCCCTAGGGAAACGCGAGTCACTCTAGCTCAACTTCGATCTGGATACTGTAACAGTTTAAACTCTACCCTATCCAGAATCAACCTCGACATACAAAAAAATGTCATGCTTGTAATTTTTCCCCACATGACACCACCCCTATTGAAACAGCAAGTTTCCTTGGACTCCCGTTAGAGGACATTGATGATAATTTGTGATCGGTCGCACCTATTGGATGGGGCGAAGCACTGCTACAACAACAACAACAACCACACCACTGCGGCCGCCATTTATTATTTTATATTTTAAAATATTTTACATCGAATTTTTTTCGAAGATACTGCAAAACGAAAAATTTTTTCCGAAAACATGAAGAAAATATTCGCAAACACCTTCAAAGTAATTTGGTTGGCATAGTGTATTCATAATTTATATATTTTAATATGTCATTTCGAAAAATTTTCGAAGATACTAAAATTTTATTTTCGAAAATATTTTTGAAGATATTTAAATAAACCTCCAGTAGAATTTTCTAATTTCGCTTATTTATGGTTTCAAAATCTCTGCGGATATTACCCTCTACCACAAGTCTCCATTTTTCACGTTAGGTGATGCTGTTAACTTCAAACATCCTCTTTCGCTATGTGAATCAATCTGATTGTGTGAGTGAAATGATGGAGCGTATTGGATGCATATTCTTGAAGCGAATAAACAAATATTCTTCGAAATGCATAGATAGCATAAGCATTCAATTTTGAACATTTCTTAACTATATAACATAGCATCGAAATTATTTTCTGAAAGAATTTGTAACGTAACGTTACAATAACGTAACTCCCCCTGTATTTCCTTATTCACCTAAACCTGAACCCCCCTGTACTTATTTTGCTATAGCATAGCCAACAACCACTTCTTCTATAGCATATTCAACAACCAACTAAATTGCGAACCAATGAAAATCACAATAATGGTGCGTTGAATTCTCAACCAGTTTGCGTCACCACCCATATAAACACTGCATTTGCATTTTCGCAATTCAGTCCTCGCAGGTGAGCCAGCGGGAGTGGATGTCTTTTTAAAGACATATTTTTCCCTCCTGCTAGCTAGCTGAGTGGAAGGGGCGCCGTCATGGCGCGGGTCACCCTTCACTTAGGTAAGGACGACGGGGAGGATGCCTTGTGCTACTTTGCCCCCCGCGCCCTCCTAGGTGTTGAGTGGCCCGACGCCTTCATGGCCATTTAACCCCTCCCCCTCAGTTCTAGCTTAGGCTGGCTGAGTGGAAGGGGCGCTGTCATGGCGCGGGTCACCCTTCACTTAGGTAAGGACGACGGGGAGGATGCCTTGTGCTACTTTGCCCCCCCGCGCCCTCCTGGGTGTTGAGCGGCCCGACGCCTTCATGACATTCCACCCCTTCCCCTCAGCACTGGTTTCGGCCGTGAGCCGATGCGTGCGCACAGGGGCTACCGCTGTGCCGTTAAGGTGCACTTCCCCTCCGCCCACGGGTCGACCCACGGTGTATCGGCTGGTACAACCCCGCCCCCCTTACGCACCTTCTACTAGTGTGCAAGTAGGGAGGCGGGGGTGTCCAGCGGTGAAACCAGCACTAACGAGTCCTCGCAGTCTCTTCCGCAGGTGACTGACCCCGCGACTACCACAGCTGCCGAAGAAGAGCGACTAGAGATCCCGTTGCAGCCGACCGACCAATACCAGCCCGTTGGTACGCCTATCCGACCCCGCCCGGAACACGCCGCCGCTGTCCAGGTAAACCCCGTCGCCGGCCTATTTTCTCTCTCTCTCTCTCTCTGTGCCCTGGTACGCGCTCCGTAGCCCACCGCCGCTGCCGTCGCACCGTCGCCCCTCTGGTGCCACCGCTGCTACGACGACCGTTGGCCGTTCGCCATCCTACCGCCGTTAAGCTGCTGTCTCCGTCCCGCCGCTGCTACGACGACCGTTGGCCGTTCGCCATCCTACCGCCGTTAAGCCGCTGCATCCGTCACGCCGCTGCTACGACGACCGTTGGCTGTTCGCCATCCTACCGCCGTTGAGCCGCTGTATCCGTCCCGCCGCTGCTACGACGACCGTTGGCCGTCCGCCATCCTACCGCCGTTGAGCCGCTGCATCCGTCACGCCGCTGCTACGACGACCGTTGGCCGCACGCCATCCTACCGCCGTTAAGCCGCTGCACCCGTCACGTCGCTGCTACAACGACCGTTGGCCGCTCGCCATCCTACCGCCGTTAAGCCGCTGCATCACCGTCCATCCAGTTCGCTAGTGCCCTCACTTCGTCTATACCGCTACACCCATCCGTCCGCTAATACTGTCCGCCTTCCAGCCACTGCGCTCATACTACTGTACCAATCCGTCCGCTAATACTGTCCGCCGTCCGGCCGCCGCGCTGTTCCCGCCGCTGCTCCCGGACAACCGTACCATCCCGCCCGCTACTGCACCGCCGCTAAACCACCGTACCGACCCCTCCGGTACTACTACGCCTATTAGCCACCGCCTCCATCTTTGCACGGAAAGCTGCTGTCCGCCTAATATCCCCAGCCGTGTGTGCGTGCGTTCGTAACACATAAATATCGTGTATTTATTCAGTAGGGGTTTGTGGGACCTTTACTCGACTCTGGATTGACTGAGTGTTACCCCAGCCTTAGACAAAACCCACCTCATAAATGGCGCCCGAGCAGGGACCCTCCTCCGCAGATGACCGTGGAAAAACAACTACAACCACCACCAACACTGCTGGGGCGGGTTCGACGAACGCACCGCTAGAAACAACACACACACAGGCTCCGGAAGGCACGCTGCTGAATACCGACTCGCTCAATTGGATCTACCTACTTAGGAAGGAGAAGCTGATCGAGTAGTGCAAGGAACACCGAATCGACGTGGAAGGCCAAACCGTAGCCGAGCTGCGCCGCGCACTGAGTACTTACGTGCGAGCGAAACGCGCCAGGAAATCCAGTGAAGACCTGTTGAAAGAGCTGGAACGAGAAGTGAACGAGGAAGAGGGGAAGTTCGCTACGCTACCCCAGCCAACAACAAAGCCGATCCCTTCAATCCAGATCCACAGCCCACAGCCGCACGGAGGAAAGGGAGAGAACGCATTACCAAAACGAGACGAAATGAGCGACTGTGAACTTATGAATACCGTTCGCCGCTGGGACTTGCACTTTTCGGGGGAGGAGTCACTGCACGAATTTCTTGAGAGGATAGAGGAGCTTGCCGAATGCTACCGCATCCCCGTCGACCGACGCCTCCCAACACTGCCGGAGCTTCTACGTGGGAAAGCACTGCAATGGTACCGTGTCCGTAAGCAACACATACACCGCTGGAGCGATCTGCGGAGGGAGGTGCAAATTTTTTTTCTACCTAAGCGACACATACGACATTTGGAAGAGGCCATCCGACAACGCAAACAGCGAGGCCGAGAGAAGGCCAAGGACTACATCCTCGCACTGGAAACGCTGATCCGCCAACACCCGACGATGTGCGAAGAGAATCACCTCGAACGGATCTATGATGGTCTACGCGTCGAATACCGCCTTTTTGTCAAACGCAGCTAGTTTAGGACGATCGAGGAGCTCCTGGAGCTAACGGAAGAGTATGAGCTGTTAAGAGGCGAGGAAGCGAAACAGGGAAAAATGGTGGCCCACAGCCTATACCACCTACCCATGGAATACGACAGCAAAGAGTGTTGTTGGCGCTGCAAGGAACGCGGACACCACCGCTTCCAATGTAAGGGCCCCTGGAGGAAGTTCTGCTCCCGGTGTGGCCAAGACAACATCCTCTCCAGGGACTGCCCATGCCCTCCGACTAGCCCAACTACCGATAACGCACCCCGAACGCCGTCCAACGCTATTAAAGGAAGCCGCCAAGCACCGTACGTCCGACCAGAGAAGCCGAAGGAACCACCCGCCAGCAAATCGACCGCAAAAACACAAGTAGATGGCCGATTCTATATACCAGTGTTCATCGTGGACATGAGCGTGCGCGCACTAGTGGACACCGGCGCCACCCTATCCTATGTAGATGACACCGTACGGAAACACCTAGAAAAGAACAACATCAAGGCGCGCCCCAACAAGCGAAGCATCCAGCTGGCAGACCAAACGTGTGTCTTTACCTCGAATTCCTACCCGGCAAGGATTGTGTATCAAGGACGAGCCACAGACGCGATGCTGTCCGTTATCCCAAACTTGGCCGAACAGGTAATCCTCGGAATGGACTTCCTAAGAAAGAGGGGAATCATCCTCACGCTGGATGGCCAGCCGCTAGAGGCCACCGTGACCAAGAGAGCACCCGAACTGGATACGCTATGTACATTGACGAGCCGAGAACACCTGAGCGACGAACAAAACACGGAACTGGGAAACTTCCTGGCGCATCACCAAAAGCGGTTTGGCGAAATCATCGGACCAAGCACTGCTGCCGAGCATACGATTCGTCTCAAACACAACCGACCGCTGAAGCAACGATACTACCCCGCAACCCGGCCATGCAACAAGTAATCAACGAAGAGGTAGACGAGTTATTAGCCGGAGGAAGAATAGAACCACCACGAAGCGCGTACAGCTCGCCAATCGTGCTAGTCCGCAAAAAACAGGGCACGTGGAGGATGTGCATCGATTACCGTCAACTCAACACCGCCAGCGAACCAGACGCTTACCCGTTGCCGCAAATTGGAGCCATTCTCGACCAGCTGAAAGAGGCGAAATTCATCTCGACCATTGACTTGAAGAACGGCTACTGGCAAATCCCGCTCGCCAGAGCATCCCGACCATACACCGCATTTACAGTTCCTGGCAGAGGGTTGTTCCAGTGGAAAGTCATGCCATTTGGCCTACACTCTGCTCCGGCTACCTTTCAACGCGCTCTGGATTCGATACTTGGACCCGAACTCCAACCAAAAGTTTTCGCCTACCTGGACGATATCATCGTATTGGAAGATACCTTCGCAGAACACTTGGCAATCTTGAGGGAAGTGTTCGAGCGCCTACAAAGACACAGGATGCAAGTAAACTTCGAAAAATGCAGCTTCGTCCAGCAACAACTCCATTACCTAGGACATATCATCAGTTCGAAAGGAATTCACACCGATCCAGCAAAAGTATCCGCTGTACAGGAGATGCCCGCACCGAAAACGCTCAAAGAGCTCCGCCGTTTTCTTGGACTCGCGTCATGGTACCGCCGCTTCGTGGCAGACTTCTCTACGCTCGCCGCGCCGCTTAACCAACTGCTGAAAAAGGGACAAGTCTGGAAATGGGAGGCGCAACAAAATCACGCTTTCAAAGCTCTCAAGGATAAGCTCTCCAGCGCGCCAATACTTTGTTGTCCGGACTTCTCTCGACCGTTTTTTCTCCAGACCGACGCGAGCGGAGAGGCCCTGGGCGTCGTGCTCTATCAACGCCATTCCGACCACGAGAATGTAGTAGCCTACACCAGCCGAAGCCTAACCCAGCTGGAAAAGCGATACTCGGCCACCGAACAAGAATGCCTCGCCGTGCTATGGGGTATCCGTAAGATGAGACCGTACCTGGAGGGGTATCACTTCACCGTCATCACCGACCACCACTCACTAAAATGGCTGCACTCACTCCAAAACCCCTCTGGACGTCTGGCAAGATGGGCACTGGAATTGCAACAATATAATTTCGAGATAGAATACCGAAAAGGAGCACAGAACGTGGTAGCCGACGCACTCTCCCGCTGCCCGCTACGACACGCCGATGACGACATTTTGTACACCATAACGAACGGAACAAACGACTGGCACGAGAGGAAAGCAAGACAGGTGCGGGAAAAACCCCAAGCACATCCAGATTACCAGATCGTCGATAACCGACTCTTCCGCCACATTTCCCCGAGAAATCAACTTTCGCGGTCACCGCAATGGAAGCTGTGCATCCCAGCCGACCGACGAAAGGACGTACTACAGGAAGTCCACGACGCCGCCGCCGCCGGACATCTCGGGGTGAAGAAGACGCTTAAGAGAGCACAACAGAACTATTACTGGCCCGGGATGTTCCGCGATGTCCTCAAACACGTACGGAAGTGCATCAGATGCGCAGAATACAAAGTCGAGCAAAGACGCCCAGCAGGATTGATGGCAACCATGCAATCATCACGACCGTGGGAAATAGTAACCGCTGACTTCGTAGGGCCACTACCCCGTTCCAAGCAAGGAAATACTTGCCTCCTCGTAATGGTGGACAAATTCTCCAAGTGGGTGGAGTTGATCCCAGTGCGCCAAGCGACAACGGCAAGCGTAATCAAAGCACTCCAAGAAAGAGTCATATACCGATTTGGCTGCCCGAAAACCCTCCTCACAGACAATGGCAAACAATTCGTCGGGAAGGCATTAGCAACGTTTTTGAACGACCACCGCATCGATCACAAGTTTACGGCAGCCTACGCCCCGCACGAAAACCCCACCGAGCGAACCAACCGAGTCGTGAAAACCATGATGGCTCAGCGATGCAAGAACGACCACCGCATCTGGGACCAGGAGATACCGCAAATAGCATTCGCGATAAACACGGCCAGCCACGAATCTACAACAGCATCAGCAGCAGAAATCAACTTCGGTAGAGACCTTACAGCACCGCAGCAAGTGCGCACGGAGGGAGCAGTACCAGCAGAGCCACCAACCGTACCACCGTCCATCACCAAGTTGTGGGACGAGATAAAAGGGCATCTAGCCAAAGCTTCAAAGCAACAGAAAAAACAATACGACTTACGCAGACGGCAATGGAAGCCACGTATAGGTGAGCAGGTGATGAAAAGGGACCACCCACTCTCATCCGCGGCAGACAAATTCGCCCAGAAGTTAGCACCAAAATTTTCCGGCCCGTACTTGGTGATGGAATACGTTTCGACGAACACGGTAAAATTAGGCCACCCGGAGCAACCAAAGCGGCAACACGCACACGCACACTTGCAAGACTTAAAGCCGTACGAATCATAAACAACCCGTTTATCTCTCCATTCCAGGAACCAGACCATCCAACATGAGTCAAAAACACCGGCAACCCATACCACCGGACTCACCAAAACCAATACGGCCGTGGCACCCACCGTTTGAGGCAACATTATGGCCGGCAAACAAACCAAGGATACAACGCATACAAATTTTTCATGGGCCGCCAATAAACCACCTAATGGCCATCCGGGAGAAGGAGTCGGCGACAGAGCCGCAAGAACGGCGCGCCCCCGAAACCAACGAAACAACAAAAACAGCGCAAAAAAAAATTACCGGATCCCGAGGAATTTTTTAGAGAACTAAGGCTAAAACGCCCGGCCAACCAATCCAAGAAAACCTGGACATTCCGGTGGAAAGCACAGCGGGTGAGGGTAGAAGTGATAAATGACAAACACGCAAAGGTGTCACTCATGGGAACGAAACGAATTGTACCAATCGAATAAGGCACTGAAGAAGGAAGACGAGACCAACCAAAATTTTCTATTTTTATATATATATGCACCCTCTGTTAATTTTAAGAGAAAATGAAATGTGAATTATTTCTCAAATTACAAAACAAAAAAAAAAAAAAAAAAATTTATTTTCATATATACATCTACATAACATCAAAAGGGAACGAGAGAAGTATGACAACGGATACAGTTCAGTACAACTCCACCCCCGACAAAAAAAAAACAAAAAAAAAATTTTTTTTTTTTTTAAATTAATTAGAATGATGTTTTTTGCAATTGAACCTGAAATAGTCACATTAACTCTGTTAAACTTAAGTAGAATGACTCTGTATATTTTTGGAAAAAATATTTTTTTTTTAAATAAAGTGCTTCGCCCACACGCACACCGGCATAATACCTAGGCCATGCCTGGAGATCCACCTTTCCCCCACCGCAGCTTTCCGTCAACCGAAGTGGGAGGGGGACTGTAACGTAACGTTACAATAACGTAACTCCCCCTGTATTTCCTTATTCACCTAAACCTGAACCCCCCTGTACTTATTTTGCTATAGCATAGCCAACAACCACTTCTTCTATAGCATATTCAACAACCAACTAAATTGCGAACCAATGAAAATCACAACCAGTTTGCGTCACCACCCATATAAACACTGCATTTGCATTTTCGCAATTCAGTCCTCGCAGGTGAGCCAGCGGGAGTGGATGTCTTTTTAAAGACATATTTTTCCCTCCTGCTAGCTAGCTGAGTGGAAGGGCGCCGTCATGGCGCGGGTCACCCTTCACTTAGGTAAGGACGACGGGGAGGATGCCTTGTGCTACTTTGCCCCCCGCGCCCTCCTAGGTGTTGAGTGGCCCGACGCCTTCATGGCCATTTAACCCCTCCCCCTCAGTTCTAGCTTAGGCTGGCTGAGTGGAAGGGGCGCTGTCATGGCGCGGGTCACCCTTCACTTAGGTAAGGACGACGGGGAGGATGCCTTGTGCTACTTTGCCCCCCGCGCCCTCCTGGGTGTTGAGCGGCCCGACGCCTTCATGACATTCCACCCCTTCCCCTCAGCACTGGTTTCGGCCGTGAGCCGATGCGTGCGCACAGGGGCTACCGCTGTGCCGTTAAGGTGCACTTCCCCTCCGCCCACGGGTCGACCCACGGTGTATCGGCTGGTACAACCCCGCCCCCCTTACGCACCTTCTACTAGTGTGCAAGTAGGGAGGCGGGGGTGTCCAGCGGTGAAACCAGCACTGACGAGTCCTCGCAGTCTCTTCCGCAGGTGACTGACCCCGCGACTACCACAGCTGCCGAAGAAGAGCGACTAGAGATCCCGTTGCAGCCGACCGACCAATACCAGCCCGTTGGTACCCCTATCCGACCCCGCCCGGAACACGCCGCCGCTGTCCAGGTAAACCCCGTCGCCGGCCTATTTTCTCTCTCTCTCTCTCTCTCTCTGCCCTGGTACGCGCTCCGTAGCCCACCGCCGCTGCCGTCGCACCGTCGCCCCTCTGGTGCCACCGCTGCTACGACGACCGTTGGCCGTTCGCCATCCTACCGCCGTTAAGCCGCTGTCTCCGTCCCGCCGCTGCTACGACGACCGTTGGCCGTTCGCCATCCTACCGCCGTTAAGCCGCTGCATCCGTCACGCCGCTGCTACGACGACCGTTGGCTGTTCGCCATCCTACCGCCGTTGAGCCGCTGTATCCGTCCCGCCGCTGCTACGACGACCGTTGGCCGTCCGCCATCCTACCGCCGTTGAGCCGCTGCATCCGTCACGCCGCTGCTACGACGACCGTTGGCCGCACGCCATCCTACCGCCGTTAAGCCGCTGCACCCGTCACGTCGCTGCTACAACGACCGTTGGCCGCTCGCCATCCTACCGCCGTTAAGCCGCTGCATCACCGTCCATCCAGTTCGCTGGTGCCGTCACTTCGTCTATACCGCTACACCCATCCGTCCGCTAATACTCTCCGCCGTCCAGCCACTGCGCTCATACTACTGTACCAATCCGTCCGCTAATACTGTCCGCCGTCCGGCCGCCGCGCTGATCCCGCCGCTGCTCCCGGACAACCGTACCATCCCGCCCGCTACTGCACCGCCGCTAAACCACCGTACCGACCCCTCCGCTACTACTACGCCTATTAGCCACCACCTCCATCTTTGCACGGAAAGCTGCTGTCCGCCTAATATCCCCAGCCGTGTGTGCGTGCGTTCGTAACACATAAATATGGTGTATTTATTCAGTAGGGGTTTGTGGGACCTTTACTCGACTCTGGATTGACTGAGTGTTACCCCAGCCTTAGACAAAACCCACCTCATAAATTTTGAAACAATAGTTATTCTTTTGTAGCTCGTTTAGCTAAAGAATTCTACTACTACCACACACCTGCTCTATCACGTGCTTAGCATATTTAAATAAATAACAAGTTATCAATAACAAAAGGCGCCACAATTAAGCACAGCATGTCAGTGAATATAAAGGAATGCCGCTGCAATTAAGTCATTAAATAATAAATAGCTAAAAGAAAAGTATAAATAATATTGACAACTCACGCAACTCATTGATATAAAAGCTGCATAACACCGCCGCGCATGCGCAAATGCAGCAAATACATGATATAATAAAATTTCAGTTTATATAGTGAACTGACTTCCTATGACTAGAATTTAAGGAAATCGTAAAACGGGAAACACTGCATGCCTCACCATCTATAGTGTGAAGTATGGAATGAAAATAGATAAATAACAAGTAAAGGTGTCTAAGTTCGGGTGTAACCGAACATTATAAACTCAGCGTGAGCTTCAACTGCACATCTCATTTCAGATAAATTACTTTTCTACATAACACGTGGCACCGACCGTTTAAAAAAATGTCTCCCCATTTCCATAAAACTTGATAAGCGAAATATCATTGATTCAAAACTATTTTTTGCTAAGTTATAGCTTATTATTCTAATCTACGACCCTTTTAAACTTGTTTTGTATCTAAGTTGACGCGGTCCTTAACCGATCCCGTCCTTTTTTACTAGAATTATTTTCTACTATAGGGATATTACGATCTATTAATTTTTCTTCGAGTTATGGCTCCCGAAACACAGAAAATTGCTTAGTCATAAAAGGAGAGGTGCCACACCCATTTTGAAAAATTTTAGTGTTTTCCAATTTAATGTTATAATTCAATTTAGAAAGTAAAATTCTCTTGATACAAAGCTAGTTTTGCTAAGACATAGCTTATTATTTTCGTCTACGACCCTTTTAAAAATCTTTTGAATAAAAGTGGGCGTGATCTTTAACAGATCTCGTCAATTTTTTCCAGAAATATTTCTTGCTACAGGGAAAATCTGTGTTCCCAATTTTATTACGATCCGCTTGCGAAATGTAATACCATTGATATAAAGCTCTTTTTTGTTATTTCATTTGTCCACGACCCTTTTAAAAATCTTTTATATAAAACTGGGCGTGGTCCTTAACCGATTTCGTTAATTTTTCTTCAAAGCATTCCTTATAGTAAAGGCAACCTCCCTGCCGAATTTTGTTACAATAGGTTTAACGATTTTTGATTTATGATTAATAATATTTGTAAAATTGATTTTATCACAAGTGAGCGGTGCCACGTCCATTTTAAAATTTTTTAAAATTTTTATCCAGAGTCTCAATATCAGACCACACTCAAATTTCAACATTCTAGGTGTATTATTTACTAAATAATCAGGTTTTTTGTGTTTTCCAAAATGTTATATATTTAAAAAGTGAGCGTGGTTATCATCCGATTTCCTCATTTTCAATACCAATCTATTCTGGGTGCAGATAAGCTCGTGTATCAAATTTGGTATCTCAATATTTACTCAAGTTATCGTGTTAACGGACAGACGGACGGACGAACATGGCTCAATGAATTCCTTTATACCTGTACAACCAATCGTTATCCAATCAAAGTTATATATAAAGTATATGGGGTATTCCATCACATTTCGACCAATTTTGAACCCGACCCCTTTAGAATTGGCTGAAAGTTTTTCTTCTTTTTCTAGCTTACGTAAGACGTTTTTCAGAAGTTTTTCAAATTTTTTCATCCAACTCAAAGAAAGTTATGAATTTTGAAAAAACACCGTTTTTGTTTTCAAAATGCTATAACTTTTTCAAAAATTTACCGTTTGGGATCTTTTTTTTTTTTTTAAATTTGTTTATAAATGTCCTTTTCGGAAAAAATTCAAAAAAATTTTTAAAGTTTTTTTTTGTAATTTTTCAGTTTTTCGAGATTTTTCGAATTTCGGCCTTTTTGTTTTTTGTTCTCATAAAAAACTTCAATCAATTCTGCAATCATCCCCACTAATCCCGGAGTGGGCCGAGAATTTATTTAATTGAAAAAAAAACTTCAAAATTTTTTTTGTACTTTTTCCGAAAAGTACATTTAAAAACGTATTTAAAAAAATGATCTCAAACGGCCAATTTTTGTAAAAGTTATAGCATTTTGAAAACAAAAATGTTTTTTTAAAAATTCATAACTTTTTTTGAGTTGGATGAAAAAATTTGAAAAACTTCTGAAAAACATCTTTCGTAAGCTAGAAAAAGAAGAAAAACTTTCAGCCAATTCTAAAGGGGTCGGGTTCAAAATTGGTCGAAATGGGATGGAATACCCCATATATATATAAAAGTCAACAACTGCCTCGAGTACATTACAATCTTCAATTCGTTAATAGCCGTCAAATAAGTGAACTTTAAAATTAGCTAAATTCAAGACGGACACTTATAGTGAGTTCGTATTTTAAGTGGCAAGCTTGTGTGAAGAACAAAGTAGGTGCGATGGACACGCAGACCGAGGAGCCGATATACAGCAAAATTGTTATGGTTTCAGCTTTGTGGAGATTTATTTGTTTTATATTTTCTTTGATTCTTTAGCTTTTTGTTTTCAAAAGCCTTTGTTTGTTATACAAACAGGAAGCACGCACATTCAGCGTGCCACGTGTGTCCCACGATATTGCTGCACATGTGTGGCGTTGTGATGTTTGAAATTTAGCTGTTACCTACAATACAAGAAAACTTCATCTACGCGCTAGCCGCTCCCTCTATGCTGCCATGACCACACAAAGAAAAAATTAACTTAGTGTTTTGAACCCGTAATTGTGGAATAATTAGATGAAAAAGGAAATGAACAAAACACTTTCTAGGTTTTTTTTTTGTTAAATTTATATACATTTTTTCTGTACATACTTTATCTTCTCTTTATTTCCATGACCCCCTGTTAGCAGATTTGTAAGCTTTAAAGCTTAGCTTTAGCTGTTGGGGATTTTAATTTAATGGATGGTAGTATAATTACGCGCAAACCTTTTTCAGAGTTTTTTTGCTGTAATATTTATTTTAAATACTCTGATATATTGCGAGTTTTTTCCTATTTACGTTTTGTTGTTGGAGTTTTTTTTTCGGTTGACACTACTTGCTTTTAATTTTGTGATTTGGCATTATCAAGCGTGAGGCAGTGAGTTTTTACCTTGTTCACAATTGAGGTCAGAAAGCAGGAACACGCTTTGAAAGAGGATGCAGTGTGAGAGCGTAACAACAGTGTCAGATATAAATGTAATTTTTCAAATTAATCAACGGCCTTGCTGCTTCAGTAACATCACAAGTATTCACACCTCTAGCATTAGACTGCGTTCAATAGCCTCTCTGGCACTCTTACCTCTACTTATCACTACACGTACCCCCACGGTAACGAGCGATCAGCAAGATTGCATATTCGTAGTTTGAAATGTGAGTAAAGTATTTAACTTCGTACATTTTTCATAAGTACAGAAAACTTTTTATCGAAATTGTTTTCATAGGGATTGGAAAGTAGTCGTTTTATGTATCTGGAAAAATGTTTCAGCTCGAAAATTTTTTTTAAAATACTTAAAATCCTGCTTTTGAAACCATATTTTATATTTTTAAATATTCAGCTTAGAAACTTTTTCGAAGAAACGACAAAACCTTTTTTCGCAAAAAGTCGTTCAAATATTTCAAAAATCAAATAATTTGAAAACTAATCATTCGTCTTTAAAAAACCTGCCCTGAAGGGACCCAATGAATTCAGGCTATATATAATATAAAATAGGTTTTTTTTCGCCGAGTCTTTTATTGGCAGCGGTTTGTCAAGTTCGAAAATTGTTAAAAATACCAAAATCAAAATATTTTTAAGGATATTTATTTGCATACACAATATGTTACCATTTTATAATTAAAAAATATTTAACATCGAAAATTTTCGAAGTTGCTATAGATACACATTCGATGCCTGCATTGTAACAAGCGCTTAGTCAGAATACCTATTCGAAATTCGAAATAAATTATCAAATGTTATTCCAAATGTATATACATATATACGTATATAATAATAAATAATAAATTTCTTTTACTTTACAACTTTTTTTCGCAAATATATTTTAAATAGTTTCAAAGAATTTGAAAATGAAATGTCGATTATGCTTAAAAAACATTTGAATTCGAAATTTTTTCAAAAATACCAAAAACCCTACTCATAAAAATTTTTCAAAATTTTTTTTATTGCGTACTATAATGTATTATTATTATGCAATAACTCCTTCAAATACTTTCAAAGAGTTTGAAAACCAACCATTTGTACTTAAAAACAAGTAAGGAAGGCAAAGCTTCCAAATTACAATTTGCAAAACTTTTAAATTACCTCCTTTTAAAAGTGGGCGGTGCCACGCCTATTGTCCAAAATTTTACTAATTTTCTATTCTGCGTTATAGGGTCAACTCACCTACCAAGCTTCATCGCATTTGGTAATGAATTATCGCACTTTTTCGGTTTTTCGAAATTTTCGATATCGAAAAAATGGGCGTTGTTATAGTTCGATTTCGTTCATTTTAAATAGCGATCCGAGATGCCCAGGAACTTACATACCAAATTTCATTAAGATACCTCAAAATATACTCAAGTTATCGCGTTTACGGACAGACAGACGGACGGACGGACATGACTCTATGAATTTTTTTTTCTGTGAGCTCTGCTCAGCTGAGTATAAAAATTTTAAATCGAGAGTTTACGTAAAAATCAAAACCCATACATTAAAAAACATTTAAAAATTTATTTATTAGCCTACCATAATGTATTTTTATTGTATATTAGAAAAAAATTCAACTTCGAAAATTTTTCGAAGATGCTAAATATTTATATTCGAAACTACACATGCACTGTAATAAGAACTCAGAAAGAATACATATTCGGAGTTTTAAACATTTGTTGTTCAAATATTTTTTTAAATGTTAATAATTTCTAGAGCATTTCAAGCAAAAATGTTTAAAAATGTTTTCAAAAAGTTTGAAAATGGATGGTCGAATTTGAGCACGGTTTAAAATGCACAGTAAAAAAAAGTAAAAAAAGCTAAATGAGTTTAAAAGTATTTTTCCAGTTATTACTAGCAAAGTGCATTAACTAGAAAGAATTAGTTACCTGGACTAAAGCACACGGCAGCAGGAAGAGGGTGAATAAGAAAAGTAAGTAATGAGCTAAAAGGAAAAAGAAACTAAAATGAAAACAGAATAACTTTGAAAAATCTCTTTCTAGTAATAGAACTTACTTATAATTCGTAGCGTAAATAATAGCAAAAAATAAAAGTTGCCCTACGATCCACGCAACAAATGAAGTCTGCAACGAAAGCTTTTCATTAGCAGCAACAGCAACGAGTAGCTATTATGAAGGTAAGTATGTAGGTGGACATTGTTGCATGTGTGTAAGTAAAAAAAGAAAAAAAAAGATGCACAGTTGCGTGTGCAATGTGCACAGTGGAGAGAGATATTTTTTTTGCATTGTTCATAACAATTTTCTTTACATGCGATCATTGGAACTATGTCAGAAAAATAATTGACAATTAAGCAGATTGTGACATTTTACGTTGCCATCCCAACTAAAAATAAAAAAAAACTTTAATTTTTATTCGTTTGAAAAATTGTTGCAAGATTTATTTAAATCAAACAAAAATTTCTGCCATAGAAAACTTCTCAGCAAATAAAAAGGAACAAAAAATTCCGTGGGCAATGTATTTGTTAATGTGGTATGGGGTAAGGGCTGTATATATTAAATTATCAGATTTTTATTGTATCAGGGCCCACGTACTTACCATCGCGAGCCTCTAGAGCATTTGAACCTTAGAGGACACAGCCAGCTTATTTTGAACCATGTGGATCTCAGAGTGCGTTATGATGTCAAAATGTCAAATTTAGCATGGGAAACAGAGGTTTGCTTTTGACCTTTTGAAATTGATCAGAGCCCGAGAAACCCAGCTTTTCAAGGTGAGTAGTTGTATATACCTAAATCTTGCCTTTCGCGCTCTACATAAGAACCACCAACACAATCAACGCTCAGATATTTAGCTTACTGGGATATGGTATTTACCAAAAGTGGTTCTGCTATGTTAAGACTAGGGCTTGCCTTAAAAGTATGTCGTGTTTCTCGAAGGTAGGTAGGCTATACTTTAGATTTACCTTAGGAAGTAAGAATGAAATTGGTTTTACCGCTATTTGAAATGACCTAACAGGTCACGGTTTGGCCATGGCTTCAAAAAGAGGAAAACAAATCACTGGCGATTGAACATCTTTTGAGTTAAGGGTCGAACTAGGACTTGTGTAAGATTAGTTCTTATAGTGAATTCAGATTCAGTGCATCAGAATGCATGTGCTACATTGCCACATCCATTAGCTTTTTTTGTGTTTTTTGTAGTTTATCGCTTTAAATTTTTTTGAAGGTCTGACTTTTAAATTATTTTAATATCTGTGATACAAGCTTAAAAAAAATAATAATTATATAATTAAAACAAGAAAATTAGGCAGATTACTCTTAAATATTTTTGATAACCCTTAAGTAAATAAGATCAATCGTTCAATCAAAATCCAATAATTTAAATCAAATTTGTTCTCCCTGAACAAGACGTGAAAGGGCTGAAACGCGTAGAAGTAAACATTACAGACACCCGCTGCACTGGTAGACCTATCCTGGAGGTGAATATCTTTCGATTCATCGGAGAAACTATGTTTAAAGATTGTAACCGATCATTTGACAATTGCTTTCGCCTTCCTGTTTGAAGAAAGGTAAATGCCGAACGAAGATGATAGAGAATACCATTGCTAGATGAAATCGTTTTAGGCGAATCGTTCGTTTGAGCTATGCTTCACAATACAGAATGAATCCTTTAATTTGGCTGCTCATTTCTCGCCAATGCAAGCAAAAACTAAGTAATAATCTAGGCTAACAAGAAATTTTGTTCACTGAGTTATCACACACTCACACATACATAAACATATGTTTATATGAATATATATAACTTCGCACGCTTGTGCGTTATTTTTATGCACGTTTGCAACTGTTGTCAGTTTGAATTATTAAAAAAAAAATATTCAGCAGTGATATCGCTCTGCAATATGAGTACATGTAGATTCTTAAAAATTTTATGTTGCTTTTGATATTGCATGCGTCTCTAACAAAAGTACTCAGCTTAATTACAAAAGTAATTTTCCATGATTGAGTTCAGTTCAGAGAATGCATGACCTAGCAAAGAATAAAAAATAGAACTAATGAGCTTTAACCAGAACTGCATATGTAATGTGTCTTTGGCGTTTAGCGTGTGTCCTTGCTAGAGCCTCGAAGTGCAAATTTTAAAGTTAAATGACAGCTTTCAGTCTTGTGATTTCGGCAATAAAATTTAATTTTATAATTTATTTAATAATTTGGGAAAAATTTAAACAACGTGACATCAGGACGGACAAGGCGACAGCTGTTTCGATTATACCTTGTAAATCTCTTCAAAGCCTTTTCTCCCGGGAGTGTGAAAAGTGTGCTTTTTTATTCTGTCTTTCACGGGGCAGATCTTCATCGAAGTGTATATATGTAACTTTTACAGCACATCTTAATTGTTTTTGAAAATGTTTTGAAAGAGCTTTAAAATAAATAATAAAATATTTTCAAATATACGTAGCTTAACAAGTACTTAAATTCGAAAATTCTCGTAAAAGCTACTTTTTAGAAAATGCTTTGAAACAGTTTTAAATTGAAAAAAAAAAAATATTTAAACCCGAAAACTTCCCAATGTACTCAAAAAATAGTGTTCGAAAACATTTTCACAGCCACTTACTTATTTTAATGTATTATTTTTTTTTGGAAATGCTTGAATTCGGAAAAATTTCAAAATTTGTATGTTTTCGTAATTAGTTCTTATTAACAAAAAAAAAAAAAAATAGCAAACTGTGTTAAGACAACATAATTTGCCAAAAAAATGAAGTTAAAAAAACATATACCAATTTATAAAATTTGCATACTTTGTATTTTTTTTTATTTGAATAAAAAACCACGGGCAAAAGTATCTAATTTACGATACATGATAGGCTATAAATAAAAAAAACTTCTGAATAATTTTGGTTTGGCAGAAACTGCCGTCTTAAATACCGAGTTATATTTTAAGAAAGAAAACTTCATTATTTTGAGAAAACACAATTTTTATTAAGTTTTTTGAGTTTTTATCATGTTCAAAAAACCAAATCAAAAATAATTTGGGGTAAAAAATTTAAACAACGTGAAATCAGGACAGACAAGGTGACAACTGTTTCGATTAGACCTTGTAAATCCCTTCAAGGCCTTTTGTCCCGGGTGTGGGATTTGAACCCGCACATCTACGAACTAAGCTATTTAATTGGCGGAATTTGTCATAAAGATAAATTAACTATTAAACATTTAAGTATTTTATTTCTTTTATTGTTAATTTAAATTGATTTTAATAATATGTTGAAAAAATTTTATTAATTAATTAAAATTTATTTAAAAACAAAAATTATTATTATGTGAAAAAAAAAATTACAAACTTTCTTAAAGAAGATATGCTTTACTTAAGAAAAAATTGTTTGCTTAAAAAAAAATTATTTAATAAAAAAAATTAAATAAAAGTTTACGGTAATATTGCTTTTTTTTCTTAATTAAAAATCATTCCTGAAAAACTTGTCACCTTTAAAACAGTTTTTTATTTAAAAATAAAATAAATAAATACAAGGCGCAATAACCTCCGAAGAGATTTAAGGCCGAGCTTCTATTCCAATTTGCGGATTGCTCCTCTTAATTTTTCCTACCAATTGGCGGGACATGTTTTACGCCGACTCCGAACGGCATCTGCCAGGCAGATGAGTTTTCACTGAAAATCTTTTCATGGCAGAAATACACTGGGAGTGTTTGCCAAATCAGTGTTGCGGAGCTTTAGAAAAATTTTCTTCTAATTAAAAATGCTTGTTTCTGAATTTTTTGTGTTGCTTTGCCTGAGAATGAAGCGCAGGATCTTCGGTGTGGTAGGCGGAGCACGCTACCACTACACCACGGCGGACTTTATTTATTCCTTCAAAATAAAAGTTTACTTGAAGAAAATAAATCAAAATTCTTTAGAAAAGAAATATTTATTAAACATTTTCAAATAAAGATTGGTTTATTGAAAAAATATATATATATATAAATGTTTGTTAAAAATAATCAAATTTTTTAAAAAAAGATTTAAATTTTTTTTTTAAATTAACATACCTATTGAATTGCGTTTTATTTAATAAAATAAATAAATAAAAAATTAGGGAGATATTGCTCTCTAATATGTTTATATAAATTTGCTCAATGATTTTTCTTAAATAATAGAAAAATGTGTGCATTTTTAGAATGAAAAGTTTTGCCTGAAAAAATTAATACTTTCAAAATAGGTTTGTTTTTTATTTAAGAGTTTTATTTTTTTTTTTAATAAATATCTACTTCAAGATAAAGGAATCAATACTCCTTGGAAAAAAATATTTATTTAAAAAAATGCTCAATTAAAGATTGGTTTATTAAAATTTTTTTTTTTGTAATATATAATCAAATTTTTTGAAAAAGATTTGAAAATTTTTTAATAATTAACAGAGCTATTGGATTGCTTTTATATAATATTGCCTTTTAATGTGTTAGTATATATTTGCTCAATAAATTTTCTAAAAATTTAGATATATATTTGAAAAATTTTGCCTAATAAAATTGTTAGTTTTAAAAACATATTTTTATTTAAGGACTTTATTAATTTTTTTCCTTATTGTGTAAAATTTGTTCAAATTATTTTTAAGGGAATAGAACAATAAAAAATTGTTTTTCCCAATTTTTGACGAATTTCGAGAAATGCGATTATCTTACTTTGCAAGTTGGTAATTTTGTGTGCAATTTCGCCACTGTGCACCGCTTCAAAACCCATAAAACTGCTTATGAAGTTATTCCTAAAATAATTATTTCTCTTCTTGTTTAGTTCCATAACTTGGTGACACTTATGCCGATGCTGTGAGAAGCTTTAATATTTATTAGAAATCTTAATAACTGCTGTCAAGGTAACAGCCATCACTTAAATATATGACAAAAGAAAAAAAAAATTTCAGAAGGATTTAAATTTTAAAAAATCACTTAAACCGCTTGACTCGTTGAAGTTCTATGACACTTTGAAAGCAAAGAAGTATGTAAAAATATAAGTAATGAGATTTATACTAATTTTTGATGGCACTAATTCACACTAACATACAAACATAAGTATGAACATACTCACGGCACACGTCAAATACCACACATATTTATATGCACGATGGCATATGTCATTTATATAACGGTACTCCTTAAGTATAAAATATGTGGTGTTGATAATGAGGAATTATGTGAAGCCGCTGATTATTACTATGCTAACATTAATGCAGACTTAGCAAAAGTCACAGAGGAAAAAGTACTTCTCACTAGTCATAAAAGAAATGAGTCAACTAACTAAGCTTTGCTCTAAATGCCACTCATACGTACATCCGCACCGCGGTATTCCTCTCATAAGCTTTTAAGTGCTTATGAATGTGTATGTTTCACTTCCTGTTGATGCACACACAAAGATATTTTTTACAGCTGCTATTGTATAAGTGCTTTGTGTTTGCATAGGAAGAGTCTTTCCAGAAATACTTTGTGTGTATGCATGTTTGTATATGATAACGAAATTTTTTTGATTTTTTTCTCAAAAACTTTTTCAAGATAATGTGATTTTTATGACTGTGTGAAAGCTGTAGATAAGGTGAAAATAATTTGATTTGTTTGCTTGCTCATAGGGTGTACAAATAGCGTCTAATTCAATTTGCTTAACAGGGGATCCAATCTAAAAACAAATCAAGCTTTTATTTGAAGTTGGTCGAAGAAGTTAGAGTTAAAATTTTAGATATCGGAAAAATTTATTGTGATTTTTGTACACTTTTGCCTTACTCTTAACTGACAGTCGATTATTAGTTAGTATGGTGAAAATGAGAGTTTCGATAACTTATAAATAAGTTACTAACGAAAGAAGATGAAAATGGCCCTAAACATTCAGCCATTCCCGCATAGCGAAAACACTTCAACTGAAAAATTTTGTATTATATATATCATTTTATGTACATATATCTACCTAATAAATATAGGTGGATATATTAAATATGTGCACTAGCGCGTATCGAAAAAGAAAACAACTCATACAACTTATTTAAGAGCATCGAAAAAACTTGATTTATCTTTATTAGCTTGTAGTAATTTGACTCTAGGATCGCAACGAAACTTTCATAAGTTAAAAAAACCACTCCAAAAGATTTAATATTATAATATGGTTTATTATTTTATGAGCGGAATATCACCGTATCCCGACTGCCGCTTCTCAAAGAGCGTATTTGATCTTTTTCTTTTAAAAACATATTTTTTGATAGGCGATTTTCAAAGATTTACTCTGATATAGGGCATTTTCTAGCTAGCATCAGCACGGCTATCTACTGCTCTGCCGATGATGTTGTTGTTATTGTTTTAGCGATAAGGACACAGCCCGAAGGCCTTGGGGAGTGTTACCGATGTTGATGGTACTTTGCCGGATGCAGATCCGGTACGTTCCGGCCTGATTATCTTGGGAACTATTTGTTATGACCACATGCGACCTTCTAGGCCATACCGCCCTCCCACCCCCTAGATCCATGAGGATTTCGGGCGCCAGAGCCTCGGCTGTTAATGAAACAGGATTCGCCACGGATAGGTGAGGTTGAGAATTGGGTTGGAGAAGCTATATTTTGCGCTGGCAACCCCTTGCCGATGACCAATACTTTTATCGAGTCTTTTTCCTCCTTAGTGCAGATTCTGCCTATGGTTAATGCTTGAAAAACTACTCTGATAGCGTGTAAGGATAGCAGCAACCACTTTGTGCTTCTGTAAGATATCAATTGGAGTAGGACTTTAAGCGGAAGTAGCACATTATATCTATATAGATGAAGGCGGATTCAATTATTTAACAGAAGCTCGAAATAAAGGCGATAGTTAAGGTCATTGCTCCACAAAGCGATTCGAACTATGGCAGCTAATAATTCAAAGGTAGGAGACCGTTAAGCGCACAGTAATGGATCCATCCTTGGCTTAAGTGAATGGTGCTTGAATAGAATTATCTTTATGAGGACGTAATATTGGGTTCTCATAATGAGGGAGCCCACTAAAACCTGATAAGATATGACGAAAATAGGAAAAAAGCAAATGTATTTGTGGCCAGAAGGATTATTTTTTTAAGTTGCCTGTAAAACATTTTTTAAAGTAAAGGTAAGTATGAAGTTAATTTTATTTCGATACGTTCTAAAGTGCATACATACATACGCACATACATGCACGTGCAATACATATGTATATGTAAGTAAGTGCATGGAAAAAATAAGGTCATAAAGGTAGCAGCGTGAAACTTTTTGAGGCTTTTGTTTTTAATTAGATTTAGCTGCTGTTACGCACCAGTACAAACTTAGCAACATACAAACATACATACAAACATTCATATAAATATTCTTTCTAACTCTTGCTCTGTCACAAAGGCAGTTAGGTTGGCAGCAGCATATTTCCACATCACTCATATCCCTCGTTTATACATTCATACCTATATCCATACGTACATACATTGGCATCCATAAGTATTCGTACGTACGTGTATGCAACTTCAAGATCCTTATTAAATGCCAACGCGCTTTCAATGCCTTTGTGCGTACCAATCTTAAGTATAATAAATTATACTTTACTACTCATTTAAGTTTAGTGAGCAAATACGAGTGTGTTTGTTTGTTTGTTGCTCTCTATGTTTTATGTTCTGTGCAGCATCATACTCATTTCACCTTTCAACTCGTAGCGTCGTCGTCGTCGTCCTCGACCACACACATTTTTACCTTTTGAGCATTTCGTACCTCTAAACAGAGGTACAAACATATATTCATACATTTGCAAGTTGTATGTTCTTGCTGCCATAGCTGCTGCTTTTTGGTTAATTGTAAGTACCTTTAAGCTGATTAAAGTACGTTTATAATTTATTTTTGCTGGTACTTCCTTTTATGTGTTTTCTTATATTTATTTTTTTGGTTTTTTTTTCGTTGATGGTACGCCATAGTTTTTTGACATTCCTCTACATTGAAGGGAAGCTCATTTGCGCTTTGTGTTAAGAGTTGGAAACATTTACACCAAATTTTTTAATGGCACTATGACATTGGGTCGAAAGTTACAACTGATTTGATTTCTAATATCATATTCATATTCATTAAATTTACAAGCATAGTAAAGAGTCGTTTTCGAGTCTTATTTTGGTCTCGCCAATGTTCTGTGTATAATTTTCTTTGAATCGTACTTCTAATCAATTTGTGAAAGCTCAAAATTTTAATAAATTACTTTCAAAACAAACGGATGAGTCATTTTGATGTCATCTGTTCGTTATCGTAAATGATCAGCTTATTTCTCTTCAAGTCGTACTCATAATTAATTTGTGATCGCTTAACATTTTGTTAATAAATCACTTTTAAAGCATACTAGTGAATCCTTCTCTATTCCTCTATCAATTGTGGTAATAATAAGTTTATTAGGTTTTTCGAGTCGTATTTAATATCAATTTATGATCGCCGCAAATTTTTGTATTTCTAATTTTTTGTAATATATAACGTGTAAACTATATGAAAGTGTCAGATTCGACTCAGATTTCAATTTCGGAAGTAAGTAGTTTATAGTTTTTCTCGAGTGCTATTCATAATCAATTTGTAAGCGATATACGTTTTGTTATCGAATTTTCAATAAGCCCCTTACAAGCATACGAGGGAGTCATATTCTGATCATATTTTAATTTTTTAAGTCGTATTTATAATCATTTTTGTGATCGCTATATATTTTGTAATTTTATCTTTAATAAATTAGTTGCCAAAGGCAAACTTAAGAGTGAGTCATTTTAGAGTCATCTTTCAATCGCGTAATTGATAAATTTTTAGTCTTCCTTGGGATAGCAGACGATCTCGTAAATAGATGAGGTCACATTTAGAGTATGCAAGGTAAAAGTTTTTCAGATTAACTATGGTCCATTAATTGATGCTAGCGGAATGTACCGCAGAGAGCTTAATAAGAACATACTACAGCAAATTAAAGCTCACTGGCGTTCCTGACTTGTCATGCCAATGGATGCGAAGTACTTCTATTGATACGCTTGCTTAGCTGCAGAGCAAGGCTGAAATCTCTACTGAGTTGATATCACTTGGTGATAGTAATTGGCATGAATAGCTTGTCATGCTACGGTCATAGTCATTTTTTTACAATATATATTTATGTATATATTTGATAATATGACATGATATGATAATTTGCGATACTTTGAAAACATAGATCGGATATGATATTATGTGAAATGAAATGACATTTATCACACATTCGTTAGTTTTTGCTTAAGAGTATAGAAGAAATTACATGTATTATAATTATTTGATATGATGTGATATGCCACGATGTGATAAATAAAAAAAAATATAATATTTAATTACATGGCATAATAAATATGACAAAAACACAGATCGGATATGATACGATGTGAATTGAAATTAAAGTAATTACAAATTCATAAGAAATGACATATACTCTAATCATGTGATATGCCCCATGTGATATCATATTAAATTACATGATATCATAGTTTGCGATATAATGGGAACCTATACCGGATATGACATTATGTGACATGAATTACAATTAGTTACCCTTAATTTGTCTTGATCAGTCGTCTAGACTCTAAATTATTAAAAGGGATGTATTTTAATTATACGATATGATGTGATATACACCCATGTGATATGATGTTATTTTAATGATATAATAATTTGTGGTAAGATGCAAAATTATAAACACATCGTAGGTGAGAATATTTCAAGAACAATCCTCTCTTCTTTTGTCGCCATTTTTACTTTTTATTTGCGTATTCAATCCAAAGTAGATCTCCTGTTATCGCTACAACAACAACAAGAGTCGCTCTACATTGAATTTTTAGGTGGATATTCATTTAGCTGTTTATATCGGTTGCCAAATAGTCGAAGTTGCTCGCAGCTTCGACATTATATCCCCCAAAGTGTGACATTTTGTGAATATCTGGTTGATTGCGAGATTTCAAGGCCAATCTTATGAGGTCCAATATGTTCGTTGAATATGAGCTTACATATTTTATTCGCGTAATACGCTCTGTAGGCCCTTATATGTGAGAACAAACTGTGGCATGTGGTTCGAATTGCTTAATTACTTTTTAAATGGCAACCACGATGCCTCAAAACAATTATAACAACACTTGACAGTCCTTTTAAATATTGATGTTTGCTCATAATTTGATATCATCCAATATTGTGGAATATCTCTATCTATCATTTTTGATATCTGCCACCGTCAAAGTTCGCCTAAAATGACAGAAACATTAAAACATAAAAAAAATTCACAACAAAACAAGATGGCTGCAAAGTACCGTTATTCATTACTATTAATGTTTTTAATATGAAGTTTTTGTATTGCCCGCAAGCCAGACAATGACACACAGTTACGCCAATCACTGCCATACTAATGGCATATAAATTGGCTATGATTTTGAAATGGTTTTGGGTTTTTGGTGTGAACAAACACATAGCATCAAGTTTAGCAAAAATAACGGAAGGAAGGAAGTTGAAAAAGCGTAAATTAATGTTTAAACAATGCGTAAAAGGACATTTCTATGCAAGTAGATGGGTATAATGTTGCGCGAATGGCTAAACGAAAAGGATAATGGGAAAAGTTTGATCAAATATTTATTTATGCATTTGTGAAAATAACCGAATTATAATTATTGTTATGTTTGGCGGCCACCGTGGTGTGATGGTAGCGTGCTCCGCCTATTACACCGTATGCCCTGGGTTCAACTCCCGGGCAAAGCAACATCAAAAATTTTAGAAATAAGATTTTTCAATTAGAAGAAAATTTTTCTAAGCGGGGTCGCCCCTCGGCAGTGTCTGGCAAGCGCTCCGATTGTATTTCTGCCATGAAAAGCTCTCAGTGAAAACTCATCTGCCTTGCAGATGCCGTTCGGAGTCGGCATAAAACATGTAGGTCCCGTCCGGCCAATTTGTAGGGAAAAATCAAGAGGAGCACGACGCAAATTGGAAGAGAAGCTCGGCCTTAGATCTCTTCGGAGGTTATCGCGCCTTACATTTATTTTTTTTTTTTATGTTGGGTTTTAAATTTATTTGTTGGTCTGCTCGAAATGAATTTATGTGGCTTAGTGCGAGTGTATGTACATATGTATGTGTGATTGTAAGTTGCATGCCACAAACCCTTAGCCGCAAAATTCATTTATCAACATTAAATGCACGAAATAGCGCGGTGCAACAGCGATTGCAAATTTTGTGTTGCGTTTTTGTGCAAAATTTCAATTTAATATTTGTGTCTCTTTTTTATTTTGTTTCCAGCAAGTTGCTGATAAATTTGAGTTTCGTAGAAAAATATTAATTTATGGGTTTATCATTTGTTTGTGTTAAATGTGGAAATAAATTCGGTAAACCACTTGCATAAAGCAAAACAATAAAAGCATGCAAAATATATACTTCAATAACAAAAAAAAAAAAAACACATTTGCTTACAGTGGCAACGTTGTAAAGACGTCAACAGTAACAACAGCTAGGCAAAAAGTTCAGAATGTAATACACTATCAAATATATAGAATAAATAAAAGCGCAACTCTACGTGGCAGTTCTCTCTTCAAATATATTTGTTAAAATACGACGAAAAATATATTTACTATGATAACAATATATCTTTAATTGTAATTTTGAAAAAATTTAAATATTGACAGCCACAAAATCTTAGAATGAGTACCTTTGCAACAAATTGCCTCTACAAGTGTTGAGCCGTTCTCGGGATAGGGGTGAATATTTAAAAAAATAAATAACCCCAGCAGGCGCTCCGATTGGAAATTTTTGTTGTAATAGTGCATAATATACTTTTTATTTTAAACAGATATTGGCATTTTGCACCTTCATCAGGAAGTCGAGTATGTTCGACAAATTACAAAATGGTTATAATTAAAATCATAAGTTTCCAATTAAAGAAAAAGCAAAAAAAAAAAGTTTACATAATATTGTTTCCCATCAACAAAAGCCGATCGTACAGCTCGCTTATACACCGAAAGATAATCAAAACATTGGTTCAATTTCCCAACTAAAGCCTGACTTTGTTTCGAATGGTTCGAAGATTTTTCTCTTAAGTCTCAAGTAGCTGATGATGTCAAACAAAAAGCTGCGTTGAAGTACGCAAACAGATTGTGCGCGTCGATTCTTGTATCGCAGACTTATCTAGGCCGTTGGTACATTTACCAGTCCTATGCTAGATAGAACCGATATTGATCAGGGCGCTTCCGCAGTAGTAAGAACGTTTTTACGGGATCGCTGTTTATATGGATTGGGCATGGCAGGGTCTGACCATATCGCACATCTAGCTCAATAGAGAGCTAAGTCAAAAATCTGAAATTTCGTACCTATGCATACTATCGGATTCCCCAATTTAAAACTTTCCGAAATGTTTACTTGATTTATTTTTAGTTCCACTAATCACCAGTACAGGGATTCGTTAAAACCAAAATTACATTGGTGTATCTGGGGAAGCCAATCAGTTTTGCTCCATTCTTGAGCATCGTGCTTTTTTGAGATGATAGTTGTTTTGCTGTACGTGTGCGATAAATTCGCATAAGAGTTGACTCACGCTCTTTACCAGCTCTGTACACACGTGATTTGCTGCGCTGGTCATCCATCGACTCCATATGTCCTTGTCTTCTTCCAGGCTGTCTGATAAAATTGTTGGCTACTATCCCTAGCATGCAGTATGTACAACTCCTGGTATTTATGACGTTCGGCCTTGCGTTTTTTTTTCAAAGTAGGAGTCTCTTTTTTAAATTAAAGCGGCAAGGCCATGTAGTCTTCATTCATCTCTTTCGTGGCGCAACATTCTCCATCCATACCACTTAATTTTTCGATATCCATTGAACTCTTTAATATCCACAGAGGCAGCACTTAGTGTGTGGGAATGTGTTCTTACTACATTGCTACCTTCGGCAGTTAAAATACTGCTTTCAGAGAGCAAGTGTAAGAGCGAATGACGTAACATGCTGTCTGTATTGTGAACACCATCCAAGCGTAAAATTTTCCTACTGACACTACTGGTATTACACCGCCGTAGATCATGTAATCGTGATCTTTATGCAGAAGGCGGACAAGTAGCTTGGTGTCTCGGTTTATACTGAAACCTGTTACTACAGCTAATCATATTAAGGGACACAGCAACTGCAGGACCAAATAGCCTTTCATTGCCCACCCTAGAGTTACAGTCGGCAAGCGTGACTTTGATTTTAGGGCGAGGATAGTCTTCGTATGTTTCTCTAGTTTCTCACAAAGACAACCTTATCCAAGTCGGGCGCTTTATTTATAAAATATTCTACACCAATTTCTTCGACCACGACAGTATTTAAATAAAATTTATTTTTTTTAGTATAATTTTTTTCCAACACTCAGCTCTAGCAGGCGCAGTGTGTAAGCTCGCTGAGGCTTATAACCGTAACGGTGTTGCTTTACCAACGAAAAATGTCAACTGACGCATGCAAAAAAACTCGTTTGTTGCATAAAAAAAACCAATTTTAATTTTTGTCACCAGCGGTTTTTTGGGTTTATCCTGTTACTGTTGTTGATTTCGTTTGTGCCAACATGTGGTTGTGTGTATTTGAAAATTTAAGCCGTATTTAATTTTTTTGTTGCCGAGTGTGCTGTATGAAAAATGATAAAGCTTACTTACATTATTCTTTCGGTTGACGGCATTAAAATTCAATTTCAAACGCTGTTAGCATGCTTGGTGTGAGCAAAAATTTACGAGAAAAGGGGTACCAAATAAATGGGTTACTTAAGGGTTGTGGGGGCGCATTTAGTTGGCTGAGCTGTGAGCTGGATTTAGTGTGCCAGCTGCAGTCACACACACACGCACACAACCTCCCTCTACTTTTTCGAACGTTCAGTATTCCCTAACGCCTTTAATGTAACGAGTGCTCACACAACCCGCATGATGATGATGGTTGTGGTTGCTGATGATGTTGTTGACACGAAACCAAACGATAGCTACTACATACAATCCAAACAGCAATAACAACAATAGCCAGCAGCGGATATAACTAGTAACACCCACTTTTTTTGGTGTAACCCGAAAATTACCATAAAATAATGTGAAATATTAAAATAACAAATTTATTAGATGCCCTTATGCACTACCACATACATATCTACTACATTTATTGCTACGAGCGGTGGTGCATAGTAGAACAAAAGTGCTAAATTTTCCAATACATTTTTATGAATTTTATTGACAGATATGAGTGAATGTATAAACAAAAATTAAAACAAGTGATGAAAGGAATGGAAGGGAGGGGGAGGGGAAGGGTTTACTTAAGGGTTGTCGAGCGCAGTATAAAGCGTCAAAGCCTCGCAGCTTCCCCAGGCCAATTGTCAACCTCGTCTACCAGAGGCGAATCCTTTTACAAGTTGGAATGTAATCTACACATATTTAGCAGGAGGGGCTCTGGCGACCACAAGTTTCTCATGCAACAAGGGGATGGGGAGCGGTATGACCTAACAGGTTCAACGTGGTCATATTACATCGCTCCCGTAATGGTCTGGCTAGTACCATTTCATACGTCAAAGGATCATCAACATCGATAATTATTGCCCAAACTCTGCGAGTCTTTATCGCTACAAAAAGAAAGAGCAGGGGACAGGGGAGGGGGGGGGGGGGGAGTGGGCCTTAATAAAGCAGCAGAATACAAGTCATCTTTATTTAATTTTGCACAGTTAAAAGAAATTTTATTCAACTATTGGTAAATTTTTAGTCTACAAATTGACACACAAGTTTATCCCCCAATTAAATTTGTAACCTTTGCGAAATTTTTAGTTCTCAAGTTGATGATTAACATCTTCAAATTGTTCTTTAACACTTGAGAAAGTCTTGGCTCTCAATTTGGTATCCAAGATCATTCTTCAATTGGTCTGCAACCTTTGAGAAAATATTCAGTTCTCAACATCATTGCCAAATTAATTACAAACCTTTGGGAAATTTTTGATTTTCAAGTTGATACCAACATGAGTTTTAATTGAACTTCTAATTTTTCATCCCCTTTCTCTGTATATCGTTACAAATTCCCTAGACTAATGGACTCCGATTTTCTTTGATTAACCAGAAGCAATATTTTAGCTGTTGCCCTGAGGGCAAAAATCGATGCTGCTGTCGGTATTCGTACCTCCTTTAAAGCGGACTAAAACATACTAGCCAAGTTCGGTAGACGCATAGATTTGGTTGAGCGTGCCAAAAGGTCTTGCGGTCTCACTTGAGTATAGATTAGTCCATGAAAACTTAATGGCAAACCTCTGATTGAGCATCCCTTCTTTTCAATGTAGATTCATGTAGCTTCTTAGAGGAAACATGTGCTCCTTACTCATAATACACATTTCTGAAGCCCAATTATAAGCTGGGCTGTCCTTTCACAATCAGGCCCTCGAAAACTTTTATGAATACTTTCCTATCTGCTAAAATAACTAGAAGAAATATGTCTTCTTCTTTTCTGACAGTCAAACCCACCGTACGTAGTCATCATCCAATCCACATCTGCTGGGCAAATGGGGTTAAATAAAATTATGTTTCATGTTCATATTGTTGATGATTATGGCAAACGATTTCAAGTGCGGTTTTGCGAATGTGGGTGTGTATAAATCCTCTGCATAATTTCCATCAACCACTCACTTTTTGCTCAACTTACTTTGAGTTTTTTTGTTGTTTTCCTTCGATTATAACTTTACAATAAGTTTATTTAGTTTACGTGTGTATTAGTGTTGGTGTGTGTGTGTGTGTTTGTACATACATATAAATGCTCGTAAATATCAAAAAGAAGAGGTTTTGGGTGCAACAAATTCTTTTGGTCTGTAGGGGTTGCCTATATTGCATTAAGTAACTGGCGCACTTTCACCACCCCTGCACTCCACGTCTTGCCATCAACGCATCGTAATTCATCAAAGTTGTCTCCTCGCCATTTAGTCGAGTATCGTAATGCACCAGTAACTTCTTATCTACTCAATGTAGAACGTAGGAGATGAAAAAAAAAAATAGAAAGCAAAAAACAATAGGAAACGAAAAAAAAGGATCATATCAAATTGCAAGTTTGCCAACTCCTTGCTGTGCTGTGCTGCTGTGTTCATTAAAGATGAAAACTCTTTGAACTCCCTGTAGATGCGGTGGATTTCCGTGCTTGAAGTGACTGAACTTATGCAGCAAAAAAAAAAAAAAAAACAAAAAAAGAATTTAAATATGTATAAAAAATAGAAGAAAAGAATGTCAAAGAAATGTTTAAAAATATGTATTTAAGAAAACAAAATTTAGTTTTTTATTGGGAATTTGATACTTAAGCAGCAAGAAAAAAAAACCCAAAACGAGCCGAAAACTCGTCCGAAAACTTGTTTAATGCTCCGTATGTTTCTGATAGAGTAAATAAATTAATGAGAAACGTGATGCACAGTGAGATATTTTGAAGACATTTGTTTGAAAATTAAAGGTTTGGGCAAAGACTGCAGTTATGATTAGGACAAAATACTAGTAAAATCAGCACTAAAAACCAACTGCATGTGCCAATGAATACGGGGTGAAGAGGAAATGTCGATACATCAAAAAGTATAGACGCTCATAAAAGTACACAAGTGAGTTTACTCTAGCACTCTGGCAGAAAACACAAGCAGAAACGGCAATGCCGGTGATTCAGTGTTAACTAAACTCGATTTATATGAAAAACTTCAAAACTTTTAACTCTTTTCAAAAACCTTCATCTTAAGTTTTATCCCACTTTTATGCAAGATTTCTATGAAGAAACAAAAAACATAATTGGATAAATCAATTCAAAAAATTTTCAGAAATTTTTAAAATGAAAAAAAAAAAAAAAATTATCAAGATAAAAAAATAGAATTGATATGAAAAAAATGATAAATTTGTAAATAAACATGAAAAAAAGTCAAACGTTTATAAAATTTTCAACACATAGTTTTATTCCGCTTTTAAATAATATTTCTATCAAAAATATAAAAACCATGAAAAAAAGAATAATAATTCCATGAAAAAAAAACTGTAAATAAAATTATTATATTGGTTAAAAGTTTTAAACTTTTTAAAAACGTTTGTAATGTAAAAAAAAAAATAAATCCAATTTATATAAAAAGAATTCTAGAAATAAAAACAGATAAATGGTTAAATGAATTTTGAAAAATTTCAAAAGTTTTTAAACTTTAAAAAACGTAATTTTATTCCGGTTTTAATTAATATTTCTTTCAAAAATATGTATACAACGAAACAAAAAAATTTTAAATAAAAATATTATATTGGCAAGAAGTTCTTAAACTTTTTAAAAACGTTTGTATTGTATTTCTGTGAAAAAAATTAATATCAATGAAAAAAAAACATTATATTGATTAGGAGCAACAAGTAAGTTGTTATTTCATAGAGGGGATTTTCCATTTTCTTTTAAATACATTGACGCATTTTTTGCTAGCAATTATCTCAATTTTATTTTATTAATTGCTTGGGAAAAATTGAAACAATTCGGAATCAGGACGGACAATTTTTTTTTTCAAATGATGGATAAAAAAGAAATTATAATTGGTAAGAACAAGTCATTTCTGAGTGAGTTATTTATATGAATTTAAACATATTATTAGTTTATATATTTGCTCCTCTAATATTTACAAAAAATTTCATCAAAATATGCCATAGTGCTATATGTACGAGTTGAGAATCTCAATAATTTTAATCAGTGCTGTTCATTGAAGAATGTAAGTGGGCATGTTTGACAAAAACAAAAAAAAAAAAATTCAAAAAACAAAAAACAAAAACTACAGCAAAAACATTCAAAAGATATAAAGATGCAAAAATTGAAGGGTGTCTTTAATGAGGCTAATGCTGACGAGAGATGCTGCGATGCGGTGATTTTTAGCAGAGCTTAGTTGAGCTGAATGAGTTCATTGATAAAAATTTAATAAACTGCGGGAGATTAAATCCAACTAGGTATATACATATATTTTATAGTATAAGAACGTAATGTGTATATACGTATATATGTGTGTATTTATGCATATTTTTTACTAAAGGATTTATGTGAATGGTGATTTTTCTGCGCAAAGGGTATAACACTGAGTGGCAAGAAAATAATAAAAAAGAATGGTTTCAAACGCAAATGCACTTAGTAACATTTTGTATATGTAAAACAAATGAATGAATTACAAATATTAGTTACTTTAGAGAAACCGTAACCAGGAGCCTTGGTATTTTTGTTGTTTTTGTTGCTGCTGTGTCAGCTTTCTAAAAGCTACGTTTGATGATGCAAATAACTTTTTATTGAATAAGTTTTAGTACAAAGCTTCTTTGCTAACTCACAACTCAATACTACAGTGAATGCAGAATCCATATATGCGTACACATATATACTTATATTTGTATTTATATACATATTTACAAGCAAATTTGATTAATAAAACAAAAATGTGAAAATTTCTTAAGAAAATAGTTGAAGGGTTTGTGGCATGCCCCCTGTTGTTGACATACATTATTCTACCTTAACTTTAGCAATTTATTTAACTACTTACAGTTCAACTTTTTATATTGGAATTTTTCGCAACTAACAGTGTTATTGATACTTGATGGAGTATAGGAAAAGCTAGTAAAATTCAAGGGGACAAAGTAGGTCGTTTACGAAGAAAAATTGACCAAAGAAAGGCCAGTTTTATTGAAGTTTTTGTTAAGTAATTTACTAGAATATTTTATCCCCATGGATACTTCCTTAATGAGTGAGTGAGGGAGTAGTAATGGATTTGTATATTTCACAAAATTATTCCTCATAAATTAAGAATTCATGAGCTTAACAGCGGCTTATAATAATTGAATATTCAATTATTATGTTTTTCTAAGAGAAACTGAAAAGAAAGAAAGAAACATTTACGTGCATATTGCGACGGTACCATGTCGAAAACCGCCGCGTAATTGCCTGATGCTGATTATGCCAGTAAATGTTTATTTCTTTCTTTTCAGTTTCTCTTAGAAAAACATAATAACTGAATATTCAATTATTATAAGCCGGTGTTAAGCTCATGAATTCCTCATAAAGTTTTAAAATGTATAGCCAAACTGGCTATTTTCACCCGGTGTGTTTTTTTTTTTTTGTAATTTGTTTGCACTTGTTTCAAAATCAGTTTAGCAAAATGTTGCGTTACTTTGAAGAATTTGAGTTGTCAAATACGCGAAAATAACGCAAACAAAAAATCGCATTATTAACCACTAATAGCAGCAGTAAATTTGTGGTACTAGCTCTGATGAGATACATAGTTTGAATAGATATGAAGATAGTGAAGTGAATAAAATCCCAAAGGCTTCGCTGGCTAGGCCGTGTTATACGAATAGACTGGCGGTTGGAAGCGGAGGAAACGGCAAACTTCCACTTAGGAGGGAGAGGCAGGTGGAGGAAGGCTTTATCTCCACTGGTGCCCTCAGTTGGTGCCAGTTATCGCGATACACAGATAGCTTGGGCCATTAAGCGCTAATTTATGATGATAATGAATATCAGTAGTGTCTATGCACGTTTGCCAGAGTTTCTTCACTTCTTTGTTTCTATGAGAGTCTGGGTTATTGTGGAGTAGGTCTCACATACATCACAGAAGCAGCATATAGGTAAATGCTCATCGCGCTATTGAAGGTGGTTTAAAATCGACGAAGAGCTGATGGGATTCAAGGGGTTTATAGGCGCAGTTCATAGCTTCCGAAACACAATTTACAAATTCACCTACGCGAAGAGAACCATGTTACAAATAATAATTCCCAGCGGGTTTTACCCTCCAAGTCTCGCCCAATCGACACGAGGGGCGCATCCGCATGAGGGATGGATTATTATTTTTGTTTGCCAAGTCGTTGAAAGACAGGGAGTTTTTAAGCGGCGAGATCCAACACTGTTTAGCTATAGAAAATTTTTAACCTTCTCATCTTAGTAAAACACTAATAAGGTAATCCAACTTACTGACATATAAATAGTTTGTAAATAGCGAACAGTTTGTAAAGAAAATCCACCAGGTTGTTAATTATTCAGAAAAGAAATAATAGATTATTTATTGCTAAAAAGCGATTTCGAACTATCAGTTGCATTGGAAAGAGAGCTTTAATTTTGACACAGACTGCGGAAGGACTCATTTAATTCAAAGTTGGTTCTAAATTGTTTCAGGAGCGCAGTATTAAATATGTATGTATCATAAACATATTTAGCACGGAATGGAACTAGGGTCCTGGACGGCAAGATTGCCTAGCAGGTTCAATGCGGTCCTATCAAATCGTTCCCGAGATGGTCGGGCTAGTACTTTAATGGTGCTTGTTACCATAACGTACTGGATTTATATCTGGTAACAGTCCCAAAACCCTTCGGGGATTCCTTATCGCTACAAAAAAAAAAAACCAACACCGAGAAGCTGATATTTGTAAGTTATTTTGCGCATTTTTTTTTTCAAAATTAAACACAAAGTAAAAAGGATGGATTTACAAGCTCTGATTCCGCACAAATATGGTGTAATCAGTATGTTTACGGCTTCAATATTTCAAGGGCGGATTCAAGGAGAGCTGGGAAATTTTGCAGGATCTACTCCTGGTAGGTTTGTAAAGTAACTGTTAGTTAGATTCTAATAGTAAGGCATGTACTAGCCCGACCATATTACGTAAAGAACTAGATACGAGCACTTTATTAAATTTTCGCCGCTGTATGTAAATAGCATCGCAAATAATCCATCAGCATCTTCGGTTTTCTTGTTTTTTTTTTTTTTAAATCTGGGTATTGCCATTTGTACCTCGTTATAGTCAGTACAATGCATCATCTTTGGTTGTGGGCCGGGATCAGCATTTTCCATAAGGACTTGCTATTATCGCTATTTCACTGCTAAAGCACTTGCCGCGGGTGTAGGAAGTGTTACGGATATGTTCAGTCTTTGGTAGGATATGAAACACACTCTTTTGATTCTCGTCTATGGATTTTAGCCGACATACGCCCATAAAGTTCCTGTCAAGTTTTTTTTTTCTAGAACTGGACGAAAAAACGATCAATTCGTAAGAATCCTAACATACACTGATAGCTTCTTGGGTAGTGGACTAGGAACCTATCTATGCGCTAGAAGGATAGAGAAAGATGGATACAGAGAGTAAGGAAAGGAAGCAAAAAGACGGGGCGGAGAGAGTCGCAGAGTGTAAACAAAGGAGAGGGGCGAGTGAATAAAAGAAATAGGCAAAGAGAGAAAGGGCGAGAGATAAATACACGAACACTTTTTAAAAGCCATACACTTTTTAAAAACAGTATCAAATATGTAAGTATCATAAATATATTTAGCACGTGAGGCTCTGGCGACCCCAAGTCCCCCATGGAACTAGGGTCCTTGGGGCAGGATTGCCTAGCAGGTTCAATGTGGTACTATCAAATCCTTCCCGAGATCCTCGGGCTAATACTTTAATGGTGCTTGTTACCAAAACATACTGGATTTATATCTGGTAAGGGGCCATCAACATCGATAACAGTCCCAAAACCATGCGGGGAGTCCTTATCGCTACAACAAAAACAACAAAGAGGAGCTGATACTTGTAAGTTATTTTTCGCATTTTTTTTAAATCAAACACAAAGTAAAAATGATGCATTTACAAGCTCTGATTCCGCACTAATGGTGCAATCAATGTATTTACGGCTTCAATATTTCAATTGCAGATTCAAGGAGAGCTGGGACATTTTGCAGGATCTACTTCCTAGTAGGTTGGTAAAGTACATACAACCAAAGTGTTCCTGTGAAGTTTTTTTTTCGAGAACTGGACGAAAAAACGATCAATTCTTAAGAATCATAACATACACTGATAGCTTCTTGCCTAGATTATAAGGTTCTTAGGGCACAAACTTTCTGGGTAGTGGACTAGGAACTTATCTATGCGCTAGAAGAATAGAAAAAGATGGATACAGAGAGTAAGGAAAGGAAGCAAAAAGGCGTGGCGGAGAGAGTCGCAGAGTGTAAACAAAGGAGAGGACGAGTGAATAAAAGAAATAGGAAAAGAGAGAAAAGGAGCGAGATAAAGAAACGAAAACTTTTTAAAAGCCATGCAAATAAACCAAAATTAGGTCAGAACCAAGTCTGCCTGCTTGGCTAGTTTTGTTATAAAAACTTTATAGTTGAAAAAAAAAAATTACATGGAAGTTTTATAAGATCGCGGGTTCGAATCGAGCTCAAGGCCTAACAGTAATTTTTTATACTCAGTTGAGCAGAGCTCACAGAGTATATTAAGTTTGATTGGACAACGGTTGATTGTTCAGGTATAAACGAATCGAGATAGATATAGACTTCCATATATCAAAATCCTCAGTATCGAAAAAAAATTCTATTGAGCCATGTCCGTCCGTCCGTCCATAAATTTTGCGGTATCTTGATGAAATTTTGTATGTAGGTTCCTGGACACTCATCTCAGATCGCTATTTAAAATGAACGATATCGGACCATAACCACGCCCACTTTTTCGATATCGAAAATTTCGAAAAACCGAAAAAGTGCAATAATTCATTACCGAAGACAGATAAAGCGATGAAATTTGGTAGGTGAGTTCAAATTATGACGCAGAATAGAAAATTAGTAAAATTTTGGACAACGGGCGTGGCACCGCCCACTTTTAAAAGAAGGTAATTTAAAATTTTAAAATTTTTGCAAGCAGTAATTTGGCAGTCGTTGAAGATATCATGATGAAATTTGGCAGGAACGTTACTCCTATCACTATATGTACGCTTAATAAGAAATAGCAAAATCGGAGAAGGACTACGCCCACTTTAAAAAAAAATTTTTTTTAAAGTAAAATTTTAACAAAAAATTGTATATCTTTACAGTATATAAGTAAATTATGTCAACATTCAACTCGAGTAATGATATGGTGCAACAAAATACAAAAATAAAAGAAAATTTCAAAATGGGCGTGGCTCCGCCCTTTTTCATTTAATTTGTCTAGGATACTTTTAATGCCATAAGTCGAACAAAAATTTACCAATCCTTTTGAAATTTGGTAGGGGCATAGATTTTATGACGTTAACTGTTTTCTGTGAAAATGGGCGAAATCGGTTGAAGCCATGCCCAGTTTTTATACACAGTCGTCCGTTTGTCCTTCCGCATGGCCGTTAACACGATAACTAGAGCAAAAATCTACATATCTTTACTGAACTTAGTTCACGTACTTATCTGAACGCACTTTACCTTGGTATAAGAAATGAATGAAATCCGACTATGACCACGCCCACTTTTTCGATATCGAAAATTACGAAAAACGAAAAAAATGCCATAATTCTATACCAAATACGAAAAAAGGGATGAAACATGGTATTTGGGTTGGTTTATTGACGCAAAATATAACTTTAGAAAAAACTTTGTAAAATGGATGTGACCACTATCATATTAAGTAGAAGAAAATGAAAAAGTTTTGCAGGGCGAAATCAAATGCCCTTGCAATCTTAGAAGGAATACTGTTATTACATATATAAAAAAATTAGCGGTGTCCAACAGATGATGTTCTGGGTCACCCTAGTCCACATTTTGGTCGATATCTGGAAAACGCCTTCACATATACAACTACCACCACTCCCTTTTAAAAGCCTCATTAATACTTTTAATTTGATACCCATATCGTACAAACAAATTCTAGGGTCACACCTGGTCCACCTTTATGGCGATATTTCGAAACGGCGTCCACCTGTGGAACTAAGCATCACTCCCTTTTTAAACCCTCATTAATACCTTTAATTTGATACGCATATCGTACAAACACATTCTAGAGTCACCCCTGGTCCACCTTTATGGCGATATCTCGAAAAGCGTCCAGCAATAGAATTAAGCCCCACGCCCTTTTAAAATACTCATTAACACCTTTCGTTTGATACTCATATTGTACAAACACATTCTAGAGTCACCCCTGGTCCACCTTTATGGCGATATCTCGAAAACGCGTCCATCTATAGAACTAAGCCCCACACCTTTGTAAAATACTCATTAACACCTTTCGTTTGATACACATGTGATACAAGCACATTCCAGGGTTACCCTCGGTTCATTTTCCTACATGGTTAGTTTCCCTTATGTTGTCACCATAGCTCTCAACTGAGTATGTAATTTTCGATTACACCCGAACTTAACCTTCCTTACTTGTTATCATTATTATTGTTATGATAATTTTTTTCTTAATTGAAAAAATTTTTAAATTAGAATAGAAGAAAGAAAAAATTTAGACAACTGCCAAAGGTCGTTGTATAGATCCATTTCGGGAACTGCTAAATTCCTTCATCGGCAACGTTTAGGCGCCGCTGCTATAACCATTCAGCCATTACAGCGGTTTTTTGTTTGTCTTCATTAAGCCTACTTCTATTCTGGTACGCGCCAATTGATATTCACAACACTGCGGCATCTGTTGCAGAATGGATGTGAAAATTGGGCTTGTGTGATGGCAATGCTGCCATAGTATCATATTTTATTAACACTTTTTTTCCCCGTGCTCTGGGATGTATTAAAAAATTTTCAATTAAGAAAAAATTAATCATAACAATAATAATGATAACAAGTAAGGAAGGTTAAGTTCGGGTGTAACCGAACATTACATACTCAGTTGAGAGCTATGGTGACAACATAAGGGAAACTAACCATGTAGGAAAATGAACCGAGGGTAACCCTGGAATGTGCTTGTATCACATGTGTATCAAACGAAAGGTGTTAATGAGTATTTTACAAAGGTGTGGGGCTTAGTTCTATAGATGGACGCGTTTTCGAGATATCGCCATAAAGGTGGACCAGGGGTAACCGTAGAATTTGTTTGTACGATATGGGTATCAAATTAAAGGTATTAAGGAGGGTTTTAAAAGGGAGTGGTGGTAGTTGTATATGTGAAGGCGTTTTCCAGATATCGACCAAAATGTGGAATAGGGTGACCCAGAACATCATCTGTTGGATACCGCTAATTTATTTATATATATAATACCTGCCAAGATTTCAAGGGTTTTTTATTTCGCACTGCAGAACTTTTACATTTTCTTCTACTTAATATGGTAGGTGTCACAACCATTTTACAAAGTTTTTTCTAAAGTTATATTTTTCGTCAATAAACCAATCCAATTACCATGTTTCATCCCTTTTTTCATATTTGGTATAGAGTTATGGCATTTTTATCATTTTTCGTAATTTTCGATATCGAAAAAGTGGGCGTGGTCATTGCCGGATTTCGTTCATTTTTCATACCAAGATAAAGTGAGTTCAAGTAAGTACGTGAACTAAGTTTATTAAAGATATGTCGATTTTTGCTCAAGTTATCGTGTTAACGGCCATGCGGAAGGACAGACGGACGACTGTGTATAAAAACTGGGCGTGGCATCGATTTCGCCCGTTTTCACAGAAAACAGTTATCGTCATAAAATCTATGCCCCTACCAAATTTCAAAAGGATTGGTTAATTTTTGTTCGACTTATGGCGTTAAAAGTATCCTAGACAAATTAAATGAAAAAGGCCGGAGCCACGCCCATTTTGAAAATTTCTTTTATTTTTGTATTTTGTTGCACCATATCATTACTGGAGTCGAATGTTGACATAATTTACTTATATACTGTAAAGATACTAAATTTTTTGTTAAAATTTTACTTTAAAAAAATTTTTTTTTTTAAAGTGGGCGTTGTCCTTCCCCGATTTCGCTAATTTTTATTAGGCGTACATATAGTAATAGGAGCAACGTCCCTGCCAAATTTCATCATGATATCTTCAACGACTGACAAATTACAGCTTGCAAAACTTTTAAATTACCTTCTTTTAAAAGTGGGCAGTGCCACGCCCGTTGTCCAAAATTTTACTAGTTTTCTATTCTGCGTCATAAATTCAACTCATCTACCAATTTTCGTAGCTTTATCTGTCTTTGGTAATGAATTATCGCACTTTTTCGGTTTTTAGAAATTTTCAATATCGAGAAAGTGGGCGTGGTTATAGTCCGATATCGTTCATTTTAAATAGCGATCTGAGATGAGTGCTCAGGAACCTACTTACCAAATGTCATCAAGATACCTCAAAATTTACTCAAGTTATCGTGTTAACGGATGGACGGACGGACATGGCTGAATCAAATTTTTTTTGATCCTGATTATTTTGATATATGGAAGTCTATATCTATCTCGATTCCTTTATATATGTACAACCAACCGTTATTCAATCAAACTTAATATACTCTGTGAGCTCTGCTCAACTGAGTATAAAAAATTATTGTTAGGCCTTGAGCTCGATTCGAACCCGCGATCTTACAAATCAGTAGGCCGATATAACAACAAAAATGGAAGTTTTATGATAAAGGTCTTGGCTTTTTGGGTCTTAAAAATATTCAATCAAATATGGATATTTAAGGAAACTTTCTTTAGACGATGGAGTTTCAGCTTTGAGGGCTTTCACAATCTGGTTTCAGGTCTAGATATTTTATATTTTCGATTTCTTTTGAACATCAAGAAAATTTTTAAAATTAACTTTTAACCAAAATATTATATGGCATGCATTGCAAAAAATCCACTCCAACACTGAGTGGTTGACTTCATTAAAATTCAAAAAAAAAAGGGAATGCAAACAAATAAAAACAAAACTTTTTAAGTTAATAATTCTTCGGACTTCATTTAACCTTTTTCCATTGTTTCAACGATATGGTCAATCCCTATGGCGCACATATAAAAAAGTAATACATTGTACCCTAAAATTAATGTTATCTTGTTCTTAGCACAAATTTATTGCAATTGCACAGGGATCAACCTTTTCTTTCAAATAAAATCACAACAAAAACAAATCAGATAACAACAATAATACCACATTTAATATACTTAATAGGGGCTTATGCGTATTGCTTGCGGATAAGCTCATTTAATACGAAATACTTAAAGAGATTCTTTGCTTGTAACTATTTTAGATAAGTACCTACACAATATATAAGCAAAAAATATTTTTTACACTTTGACTAAGTGGGTGCTATAAGCCAATGTCATGTCGTTTTCAATTATGAACTAGAAAATTTCTTCTAAGCTTTTTACAGCCAAATTGTACTTAGTGATTCATTAGCACATTGCGACAGCAAGCAACGCACCCACAAAGAATGTAAGTAAGCAACCACACAAGTACACACATGTGCAGGGTTGCATACTATGGTATTCGTGTGTATGAAAGCCAACTTTTTGTGTGGCTTTCTATCGATGCGGCGTGTATATCCTGCGTACAAGCAATTTTTGCGAAAAAGCTTTAAACTGAAAGCAGACAACCCAAAGTAATCTATTTTGACAGTAAAAACAAACAAGCACGCAAAACTTAAATAAATTGCAAGCAAAAAGAGCTGCGGTTTAAAATAAAGGAAAAAACGGAAGGGATCAAAAATTATATACCCAGCTGTTGTACAAAATGATGCGCGATATCTTTGATAGGGCTAACCGGCTCAATCTCACGACGTTGAGTCGCCCGAAAATTTCGCTTAAACTAATGAGACGTTTTTCGACTAAGATTTTCCGTCAAATGAATGGTGTTACAGAGGGATTAAGCAAATGGCGCCTTTGTTTAAAAATTTAGACTGAGTTTCTATGGGATTCGAGCGGTTGTACAGCGCAACACTTTCAAGGGGTTGCCAGCGCAATTACCAGTGTCCCTAACCCAATTGTCAACCTCATCTGCTCGTGGAAAATCCATTTTTATGTGACAGGTGAAGCTCTGGGCCCCAAGTTCCTTAGCAAAAGAGGGGATTAAAAGACCTAGAAGTATTAACTTGTTCATATCAAATCGTTCCCGAGATGGTTGGGATATGTACTCGATCAATCATCGGTAATAGATCATCAGGATCGATAAACCTTCTAAAACCTCCGACGAGTCTCTTTATCGCACAAGAAAAAAAAAGAAGAAGTTCATATGATAGAACGGCTAACCCTTAAATTTGTTCGTAAAAATGGTGTAATATACGAAGGCAAAGAAGAATTATTAACATGAGATATAGGGGAGGAGGGTGAGATTTAGACGACGACGGGAGAACTCAAGAGTGCTAAAGGAAGTTGATCATCATAAGGCATTTCATATACTCTTCTCTTTGCCCAAAAAATGAGGTATTTAATAACCTACAAACGACAGGATCTTCACTTCAAGGCTGCCGCGTGTTAGTCTTGCACTGTCCTGGTACAGGGAGAGAAGAGAAATTGGATAACATAGGAGTACGATTATGGACAGGCTAGTAGGAAATAAGAGAGAGAGAGATGGTCAGGTAGAGACACAGAGCAAAACGAAGAGTAAAAGGAAGAAATATGTTGTGGAAAGGAAGAGTAGAAGAAAGTCATAAAGAATGTGGGGGAAAAAGAGAGGGAGGAGGTAGAAGACGATAACAGAATGAGATGCGGAAAACGGTAATTAGCGGGGAAGAAGAAACACAAAAAGAGGATGAGTAAGGTCACTTAAACGGAAAACGATGACAGATTGGAAATTGAACCAGAAAGAATTACTATGAGGTAAAGCAGAAGGTCAAGATGTAGTTGTCAGGAAAAATGAATGAGAAGTAAAGCCGGGAGCTAAACAGAAGTGCAAAATAAAGATTCAGGTAAAGAGATAGAGAAAGGGGGAAAAAATGCAAGCGGCTCTGAAAAGCAGGTGGAGAATATATATGTATATGGAATAAAATATATTTAGTGACTGCAGATCCTGAAATCGTTCGGAAACTATTCCGAAACCATCACAAAGTTATAAAGCAAACAATCACGAAGCGATCCATAGATGGTTCCGAAATCATCTCCAAATAGCAGGAAACTTTCGGGAAAAAAATCTCAAAATTATACAAAAATAGTTCTGAAACCATCGCGTAATTTTTCGAGATGATGCCAAAGAATGCAGGAAGCTAACCCTGAATAGTCCCGCAATGATCCTGAAATAGTCCGGATTAAGTCCAAAAATAATCTGAAGTTTGATAAATTTATTGAACAATTAGAAAACGAATGAATAAAAATTTTCTCATAAACTTCAAGTACAACATAGGCTCACATGATCAGAATATATAATATTTAATTTCAACAAGTATAATTGATCATACGTTGTTTTTACCAACACGCCTCCTCAACTGTGATCAAAATGTTTGAAGTATACCCATTGACTTGATACATAGTTCATGTTTAATTCTTGCAACTGGTTTAGTGAGAACATCAGCCGGCATTTCATGTGTTGAACAATATTCTATTTTAATAAGACCATTCTGACAAGCATCGCGAATGAAATGATATTTATAATCAATGTGCTTAGTTCTAGAGTGATGTCCTCCAAGCGTAGCCATTTGTTGTGCACTTTGTGAATCCGAGTAAAGAACAACTGGTTTATCTAATCCATACCCGAGCTCACACAGTAAATAACGTAAATATTGTGCCTCCTTCGCTGCCTCTGATAACGCAACATACTCCGATTCAGCACTGGATGTTGCCACGACACGTTGCTTCTTTGACTCCCAAGAGACAACTCCACCTGCGAGTAAAAAACAAAAACCTGTCTGAGATTTATGATCATTTACGTCTGTTGCCCAATTTGCATCAACATAGCCTAAAACTTGACGCCCATTTTCTTATATGTTAAAACAAAATTTTGAGTATACTTTAAATATCGTATTATTTGTATAGCTGCGTTCCAATGTTGCCTACGTGGATCTTGACTAAACTGCGATAATATATTAACACTGCACGCTATGTCAGGCCTGCTAAAAACCGAAAGATGTAAAAGTGATCCAATAATTTCTTGGTATTTAGTTTTATCTATTTTTTCTGCTTCCCCTGCAATTTTCGGATCTTTTTCTAAAACCGTCTTTTCATGCATTGGAATTTTTGCTGGATTTGCGTTAACTTGACCGTATTTCCGTATTAAATTTCCAATATACATAGGTTGTGAAATTGACAAACTCCCTTTATCGATTTTAATTCCCAAACCAATACAAGTACAGGGTTGGTTTAAATCGCGTATCTCAAAATTTTCCTTCAGAGTTTCTATAAAGCTTTCAGTCATAATATCATCCTTTGCTGCAATGATTAAATCATCAACGTATAAAGCAACTATAAAATTTTTGTTTTTAAGTGTGTATATACATTGATCGTAATTTGATTGCGTTAAACCAAATTTTTTAATTACATCATCTATTCGTTTAAACCACTGCCTTCCAGCTTGTTTAAGTCCATAAATAGCCTTTTTAAGAAAACAAACCTTATCTTTCCGTTTTTCATCAACATATCCCTCAGGTTGTTGCATGAAGATCTCTTCGTCCAAATTACCATTCAAAAATGCACTAGACACATCCAATTGCCGTAGCTTAAGATCATGCTCAACTGCTAGTGCATATATAAGACGTATTGAACTTTGTCGTACTACAGGCGCAAATGTATTTGTATAATCTATTCCATACTTTTGAGAATATCCTTGTGCAACTAACCTTGCCTTTCTCTTGTCAACTGTGCCATCAGGTCGTATTTTTGATTTGTATACCCATTTGCAACCAATTGCTTTTCTTCCTTTGGGCAAATCTACTAATTCCCAAGTTTCGTTTTTCATAAGAGAATTAATTTCTGTTTGCATAGCCTTCAGCCACTCATCTGATTTTGGCGAATAAATAGCATCTTTATAACAATTAGGGTCTTCTTCTTCCGACACTTTCTTTATTGACTCATTACCAAAAGCCCACGATCGTAAACGTCTCTTTATGGAATTTTCAGGTAAGTCATTTCCTGCTTCGAAATTGTCTCTATTATTATCCTTTTCTCTCTCAGAGCTATTTTTCTCAATTCCCATAATATTGTCATTCACATCACTATCAACTTGATCTGTACTATCAATAAAAACGTCGTCATCTGATTCTAGTTCACAGCTTCTTTGTAAATAATTTTTGGTTTCTGATTTTTTGCTACTTTCAGATTTTTTCTCAAAAATATACTCTTGGAAAAATTCCTTATTTTTCTCGACATGATCTTCATCCTCTTTTCCATAGACGATAAGCTTTCGATTCTTCTGAATAACCAATTAAAGTATATTCTTCACTTTTTGGATCCCATTTAGTCCTTCCTGGATTTTTTCTTAATACAAAAGCCTTACTACCAATTTGTCGAAAATGATGCACACTTGGAACTTTTCCTTCCCATAACTCTTCTGGGGTTTTATCATTATTTAATTTCGTTGGACAACGATTTCGTATATAACTTGCTGTATGTACTAATTCAGCCCATAAAAACTCTGGTAGATTTGATTCAATCATTAAACATTTAGCCATTTCCACTAAGGTTCTATTCATTCTTTCAGCAACTCCATTCTGCTCTGGAGTGTACTCTACCGTTAATTGGCGCCTTATACCATGTGAATTTAAAAAATCTGTAAATTCGCCACTAGTAAGTTCTTTCGCATTATCACTTCGCACGCATTTAATCTTCCTGCCACTACTCAATTCAACTTCCTTCTTAAATATTTTGAAAACGTTTAGATAGTCATTCTTATGGTGCAAGAAATATGTAAAAACTTTTCTAGAAAAATCATCTATAAAAGTTACAAAGTATTTCTTTCCACTCAACGATTCCGTTTTCATAGGACCACACATATCAGTGTGTATTAAATCCAATACTCCATTAGACGACTTGCTATTTTTAGTAATGAACGCATCTCTAATTTGCTTGCCTTTATAACACGTGACACACTCTATTCTCTTATTTTGAAATTTTGGCAAACCTTCAACCATACGTTTTGACTGTAACTGAGTCAAATGACTCGAATTTAAATGCCCATACCTTTTATGCCACAGAACAAATTCTTGACTATTTGTACCTCTCACTTCATTACACAAATCTTGTTTTGATTTGAAACATTTGACCATAAACAAACCCTGTGACTTTGGAGCTTCTAAAAGAACTTGGCCATCCTTCATTATAAGCGCTTTATCCTTGGACATAACTATTTTGCAGTTACTATCAGTTGCTTTTGCAGTAGATATTAAATTGCATCGCAATCCAGGTACGTATAAAGTTTTGAACAAGCTAATGGTTCTCATTTTTTGATTGATAATAACATTCAGCTCAACAGTACCAATATCTTTTGAATCAAGCTCTTTGTCATCTGCTAAACGAACCTTCCCGGAAAATGTTTCATCTAAATTGATAAAATCAGATTTTGATCCGCACATATGCGAAGTTGCCCCACTATCCAAACACCACAAAACAGTGTTAGAGTTTTTCATTGTGTCTGTATTATAGCACTCAGCTGTAGCCACAAACCCATTGACGTTTCAGCACTGTTTGAAATGTCTTTATTTTTCAGCCTGCAATCTTTTGCCTTGTGTCCTCTCTTCCCACATTTGTAGCAGTTATATGGAAAGCACATACCTAGTTTATTTGTATTACCAACATTTCCGGAAAACCTCTTGCCTTTACAAACTTCCTCTCCTTGTTTTGCCTTGTTTCTGACAAATTTGTGAACCTTGAAAGCTTCCTCCTCTTTTTGATTGGTCGGTTTGTCTCCAATTTCTAATAACCTCGCACGTAAGACATTTAGTGGCGGAAATTCACTAGCTGTATCAAATGCGGCTCGAACCTCTTTGTATTTGCTTGATAAACTATCCAGCAATATTATGGTAAAAAGATCATCATCGATCTCCACATTCATCTCCGTTAAACATGAAATACACACATCAAATTCAATCAAATAATCTGTGATTGATTGACCATCACTCGTTCTTAAATTCATTAACTTACGGTAGCATTCAGCCTTACGCCTTGTGGATTTTCTATCATAGGTGTTCTGTAGGTAGACCCATACCTCATTCGCCGTTTTCAGGTTCCTCACCATTCAAATAACATTTGGCTCTAACGCCATGATGATTTCTGCACGAGCATCCAAATTTTTGTCATCATATTCTTGCTGTTCATCTTGCCTTTTTGCCAATTCACACTGCTGTTCTTCACTTAATTCTGCCGGTAAAATCAAATCGTCCGGCCTCTGCTCAACTCCATGAACAATACGCAGCAATCTGCTCTTATGTAAAACCGCTTCCATTTGTGTCCTCCATGTATTATAATTTTTTCCATTCAGCAACGGAACTCTTGCCATCGACGTACTCATTGCCATTACGATTCGCTTTCCTTGATGATTTCAAAAAAGACTCCTTGCAGTAATACAATATTTGGTTATAGCCTTATTCTGGCTGGGCCCATAACCTGATAAATTTATTGAACAATTAGAAAACGAATGAATAAAAATTTTCTCATAAACTTCAAGTACAACATAGGCTCACATGATCAGAATATATAATATTTAATTTCAACAAGTATAATTGATCATACGTTGTTTTTACCAACAAAGTTCGACCCGAAATGATACCCAAAATTATCGAGAGATAACACCGAAAAGGTCTTGAAACTTTTTGGATATGATTCCGAAAGGCATTCCGAATTCATTTTTAAAAGGATTTGAGTTGATAGTAAAAATAATTCCGAGCATTTCATAAAATCGATATTTAATGATAGCGAAAATAATTCCAGGATTACGAGGAAAAATTTTCCAAAACAGTCCCGAAAGAGCTTCGAAATTATGCAAGGATAGTTCTGAATAGTTCAAGTTATAGTTCCGATAAATCCGAGATGGTCCCAAAACGGTAACGATATGATCTCAAAATCAATTGCAGAATTATTTTGAAAAAGCTCTGATAATAATACCGAAAATAGTTCCGAGCTTTTTCTAAAATACGGTTAATCTTTCAAAACTCTCCCGAAAGAAATCTGAAATTATTCAAAGATAATCCTGAAATATTTCGGATATGATCCCGGATATGATAACAAAAATACTGAACCTATTGTTTGATTTATTGTCAATTTATGTGTCTTGTGATTACGTGCAGATGGGTATAAAAATTATAAAAACCGAAAAAAAAATTAACGGAAAACCAGAACAGAATGCTAGTTACTGTTAGTTTGTTGTTATAAGCCATACCAATATCTAAAAAAGACGATGTGCTAAAGAAACACAAAAAAGGAAGAAAAAATCAAGAGTGATAATCTAAAAAAATTGCAATAACCACAATGTACTCGTACCAATAGCAAAAAGACCACTTAGACCAATAACATCAATACACTTAGTTAAACACAAACGCAATGAAAAATATTGACGAAAATAAAACCAACAACAGCAGAAAGCTTGAGATGAAGATGTGTGTAGTACAGAGCAGGATGTGAAGGTGGGCAAAGGGGATCAAAGGTTGACAGCAGCAGCAGCAGCAGCAGCATGAATGACCGCAAGAACGACAGAGAACCGCAAGACCTGCATGAAAAATGATATTGATGGACTTCCTTTGCGGTGTCAGATAACCAAAGTTCATACAACACAAAACAAGCAGCGAGCGGAGTCGACTACAGAAAAAAATTTCAGAAAAAAAAGAAATACATAAAAACAAAGAATGAGCAAAGGCACCAATGGATTGTAGAAAGAATGATAAAAAATACGAGAAAAAAGTTGTATAAAAAACAAAACAAAAAAAATCGAAGAAAAAAGTCAACGAAAATAATAGCTTTAGTAATAGCAATTGTGATAGGAACGCATGAAACCTTAATACCCAGACAATGCGCCATTGAAGCTATAGCGCACTCCTCTAGCATTGGTTTGCTAGTTATGCTGTGGAGGAGCAGAGAAGTTTGTGGCAGCCGGCTGACGCTATGACGACCACAAAACGCTGGCGAGTGGCAGCAGCAAATTGTAAGTGGACATCCAACTGACATCCTCTTTTTGTGGTATTATAATTTTTTGCTTGTTTTTGTGGTTTTTGTTGTTTCGGACATACATACATACATGTGTATGCTTGTTATTTTACTTTTATTTAGATATACCTTTTAGTAATGCTTTGTTGTTATTCTTGTCATTTGTACAATTGTTGTTGAGTTTACTGCTTGCTGTTGGCGTTGGCCAATCAAGTGACATACCAATTTAGTGACTGAGTGAAGGGAGGAGGGAAGAGGTGAACTTTACTTTGAAGATATGGGAATTTTTTTAGTTAAATAGAGTAAAGTAATGGGGAGAGAGCTAAAAAAATAGCAGTTTGTTGTAAGAGTGTGCTAGAAAAAAAATATCGGTAAATACAGGTAAACGTAAACTGACTAAGCCAAGTTAAATGGCGTAAGAGTAGATGAAGAGACACGTCATATACCCAGTTGCGCGTATTTGAGTTGAAATTAGTTCAACTTTATTAAGTAAGCTTCTTGGGCTACGCTGCGCATATTTTTATGGAGGGTTGAATTTAATGCATAACAATAAAAGCTTTTGAAACAAGCCGTAATAAAAACGGATTGTTAAAGCTCAAATCTCCGAAAGAAATATCAAGGGTCGGTGGTTGCCTTGTCTGGAGGTAAAACGTTATTACGTACCGATTAACTTAATGTGCAGAAACTAGTGCCATCGTAAGTAAATGTGGAAGCACATCGCGCTGTAATAATATTCAAGTGAGCCCACTTAGTTCAGAAAATGGCCACTCAGCCGTACCTAACTTAAGATAGTGTGCTTAATGAAGGTTCAAGATGTTGAGCGAATATAGGGACGAAAACAGCGCACTACCTAACTATTTTAATAATAATTTTAGCATATGATATTTGAGAAAAATTTAACACAACCGACCCAAGCGACAGCTATTTCAAATTAAATGGGGTTAAACTGAACGTAAGCATTATGAGGAATTACGGCACCAGAGAACACAGCCTTATGAAGCTAAAAAACACAAGCAGGTCCTCAGTAAACTCCACAAACAGGCGTCGGACCTCTATGCCAGGAATTGCCCGGTGAATCCTGTACTCAAAGAACAACACCCAAAACTAGTAGAAGATGAACGCACTCTCCCTAGGGAAACGCGAGTCACTCTAGCTTAACTTCGATCTGGATACTGTAACAGGTTAAACTCGTATCTATCTAAAATCAACCACGAGATACAAAACATATGTCCTGCTTGTAATGTGTCCCCACATGACACCAACCATCTCTTTAACTGTAGTGTGGAACCAGCCCCTCCAACACCCCTCTCATTATGTTCCACCCCTGTTGAAACAGTAAGTTTCCTTGGACTCCCGTTTGAGGATATTGATGACAATTTGTGATCGGTCGCACTTACTGGATGGGGCGAATCACTGCTACAACAACAACAACAACAACAACGGCTGTTTCAATAATACGAAATCATTGCTTCAGGTTTATTTATCGTTTGAAGCATTTTCTGTAGCCTAATAAAGCACAAACTAGTTTGGAAAACTGTATAACAAAATCCCAAAACAGCTTGGTATAAAAAAACCCAAATGACGATGACCCCTCCTTTGAGCAGCAGCTGTATCCGGTAAGTGTCATTTAAGCTTAGCACTTACAGGCGAAAAATCGTATACAACTCACACCACATATAAGACAAGCATGTGGACACTGTTCTTTTCACATTTTTCTTTTTATCTAATATTTGTAAATAATATGCTTGTTTAGTCTTTTGTTTTTTAGTTAGACATTCCCGTAAAATGGCAAATATTTTTCTTTGCTAGTGAATGATAGCAACATTTGTTATGAAATGACTTTAGGTTATGCAATTTAGAAGTTATTTATGTAGATTGTCTATGATGATTGATTGTTCTGGTGAAATATGAGATCTGCGAAAAAAATATGAGATCTAAATAAGCAAATCACAAGAAAACATATTTGCATAGCCTCGGAGGCATTTGGAGAGAAGTGATTTTTGTTTGTTCGTTCTAAAGGCGCAGTCAAATTATGTTTAATATATACAGTTGCGTACACGAAAATAGCAGTGGCAATGTTTTATGTTTCGTGAATTAAATTCTTTTGCTTTTTGTTTCGATAGTTTATTTCTTCTAACTGCTACTATGCAAAGCTAAGACGGCGTTTAATTCTCAACCTTTTCATATCCACTTCTACTTAAGTACAAATAATCTGTATTTCATGATTAGCTAGAGCTCAACCTTCAGCAAGGTAAGATCCGCACCCCATGCGTGTGAGCGGATACCATTACCTCTTCTGGCACTTTCGATCCAGTACGAAGTGGGCGACCATGGTCGCTTCCTTTTTGGGTGTCGGGAGAGTAGTGAGCGAGGAGATTCAATTTCCACCTCACAGTTCCCTCCGACACTGGTGAGTCATCTCTCCATCTACGGAAAGATACCACCGAATAAATTGGGTTTAGTAACTAACTCCCGGTTCATCGGAAGTCACCACCTTATTAATTGGTGACGTGTATCGGTTTCACCAACCTTTGGTTGCTCGGAAATCGATCCACCATCCGGCTCACCATAGTCCACCAGCTTGTCAACCAGTGACTTGATCTCCCTCCGTATTCAACGAACCGCCGTAACCCACCAACTTGTCAACCAGGGACTTGTATCAGTTTCACCAACCTTCGGTTGCTGGGAAATCGATCCAACGATCCACCTGCCGTGTCCACCGACTCACCGGAATCCACCAGCCGTATTCACCGACCCGCCGTAATCCACCAACTTGTCAACCAGGGACTTGTATCGGTTTCACCAACCTTCGGTTGCTTGTAAATCGATCCAACGATCCACCAGCCATATCCACCGGCCCGCTGCAATCCACCAGCTGCCCACTTGTGACGTGCATCGATTACACCGACCTCCGGTCGATTGGAATCCGCTATTAGACATTTTCGTACAATTTTGTCGAAATTTGAATGTTTTTTCGAGAACGTTTCTGAGATTGGGTTGCGTAATTTCAATTATAAATTCATGGATTTTTTTCTTAAATTATAGATAGTTAAAAAATAAGATGTAAGTAATTGACGAAAATTGGTAACAAAATGCCACGGCTAATTTTGTGTTCGCAGCTGTATATATTTTTTTGAGGATAGGCTATTTGTTTGTGAAAAAAAAAAAAAAATGAAACAGATTACTTTTGGTACAAATTTGAAATACAAAGTGAGTTGGAATCAGTGTTAAAGTAAATTTAGGGGGAGGAGATTATTATGTCTCAGGGCAAACTCATTTGACTTTTACAAGTGTCAAGTTGTTCGCCACAAAATGTTTTTTTTAGTTACAGTTGGGTTTCTTGAGCGAACTCTTTTTTATTATTTCAAATGTTGCTGTTTTTCGTTGTGTAGCTCAGGATGCGCTCGCTCAAGACTTCCGAGCACATTTATTTCAATTCCTTTTGGACAGCCATAAAATACGAAATTCGTTATTTACAAATATCAGAAGATTATAATTTTCAAGTTATAGTCTAATAACCCGAGGAGATTATCAAGTATGACATTTCACGAAAGCTATCTCGGCATGGAGCATGGTTCATTACTCGACCAAGCCCTAATAGTGCACAGTGCGTCATTTTGATGCTTTTACCCTCAAACTGAATAATCCCTTTTCTAGCATAACAGCGCAGGCCCTCTTAGGAAAGTGTTGGACGGCTTAAATTTCATGTAACATTTCAGAGAAGGTGGGGGTGGCTCTGGCATTGTGTCTTTTATGTCCCATTCAATGTACCTCTACGACTATACTTCTTCTCGTTATAGGACCCAAACATCCTCAGATTTATGGTTGCCCTATTTGCAAGAACATGAATATGAAACGCCTTCATTGGACGCGGCCAAAATGTCCCTGTAGGGTGATTAGGGCAGCTCACCATATTATCGCTCCGTAAGTTAGTAAGAGTCCTGCGACAGCTTTGTAAAGCTTTAGTTTTGGTTTCACAGCCCAAATCTTGATGGCTTATTCTTTTACACGGCTTGTATGCATCTAAATCTGTCATGTTTTCTAGGTTGAGTTATTTTAGCTATTTGAAGGCCGATGTGCTGCACTCTTAGTGAAAGCGTAAGTTCGATGCCTCTGAGTGGGCGTGTTGGAAATTGTGTGTTATTGAAAATGAAAAGTTTCTTTTCGTCCCTGTTAATTGAAAGCAAATTTAGCAGTACAGGCTATAACCTCCGAACCGGCTCTTATACTATTTCGCTTAACATGGAAACAGTGCCGATACTGCTTTGAGTTCGAGGAGTATCTCGTTTGGTGCGACAACCCATGGTATGGGGCAAAGCAGAAGCAAAAAAAGCTGGCTTTGCTGTAAATGAGGACAAGGCGAAGTACTTGCTATCATCAAAGAAAGAATTGGCTTATTTGCGCATTGGCGACCACGTTACTGTTGATGGATATAAATTCGACAATTCGTCTATTTGGTAATCAGCATTAACAGCAAAAACAGTGTTATCTTAGAAATCAAAAGGAGAATGGCTCTTGCCAACAAGCCTACATTGGACTGAATAGGCAATTGAAGAGTAAACTCTTCTCTTGAAGAACAAACAGCACGCTCTACAAGTCGCCCATCATACCTGTCCTGATGTATGGCTCGGCATCAGTGTCGAGAAAAAATGAGATGGCTCATAAAGTGTTCGAGAGAAAGTTTGTCTGGAAGATTTATTGTCCTGTCCGTGATGTCAACGGCGGGTATCGAAGGAGGTATAAAGATGAGCTATATGGGCTTTACGCAGATATAACGATAGTGCAGCAAATAAATATCCAAAGGCTTCGCTGGCTTGGTCATGCTATGCGAATGGACAAAGTCGCCCCGGCCAAGAAAGTAACTATTCAAGTCTATGCAGGAAACTAGAAGCAGAGGTAGAAGGGTTGAGACCGCCACTGAATTGGGAGAGGCGGGTGGAGGAAGACTTGACCTCCCTTGCTGCTCCCAATTGGCGTCAGTTATCGCGAAAACGGGATAGCTGGCGTGACTTGTTACAAAATGGCCAACATCGCTTAGGTGGTTAAGCTCCAAGTAATGATGATGATGATATTGTCGCTTCGCAAACATCTATTTGAAAATTTTGTCATAATTTGGTTTTGTTGTTTTTCTTTTAGTGCCATTCCTTTGCGTATACGAACATCAAACTCATATCTCATATACTTTATGACTACTTCTATGCTTCTTTCATTAGAAAATGTTTAATAAATAAATACACGAAATGTTTGTATAGTTTTTACGTGACAACGAAGCAAAGCCAATATTGTAAATTTTGGACATCACCAGAATAACCAAAAACACTTTAACGAGTTAAAAAATAATTTTGAGCGTCCAATGCATTTTAAACACTTTACGCTTTTAGCTCAGTTCTTGAAGCGTATGTGTGCGTATGTGTGCGTTTGTGTGTTTATATAAGCTTAACAGCCTTTAAATATGCAGACAATTTAAAAATTCGACCAGCTGCAGCTTACATTTGCCCACACATAGCACATACAAAGTAGTTGGGGTTAAATGAAACTTAAAAATTATTTGAGTTTGTTTAACGCTAATGACCAAAGCAAACACAAAGTTGAGAGACTTGAACGAGCAGTAACTGAGTAGATATCTTTTCAGAAACGGACGATGTTCAGTTGAAATGGAGCTGTATGGCCAGTAAGTGGCATGATATTTGGTTTGTTTGAGGTAAACTGTTTGAGTTGGCACACATACATATATATTTGAATATATGTATGTGTATGTATTGGCTTATATGTATGTATATTTGTTTATTCAAGCAATTAATGACATTGGTATTAATAGTATGCTCCGATATATGCTCAGCTATGGTCATGGTAAGCTCTACCGTTGTGAACGAGCGCTCTGCTTAGTTATACATCCACACATACATATGTGTATGTGTGTATGCTTTATATCTTTGATGAATTTGTAACTGTAGCAATATAATTAACAGCTTGTGTTTGTTGGCCGTGTGGTGCGTTCAATTAAATCAAAGTTGATTTGTACATTAGGCCGTTCCCAAAAATATTTTTTTTTAAGTTTTATTTTTTCACGGAACTATGATATAAAGGTCTGGTTAGCTGTAGAAATAGAATGATACCATAATAATAATATAAATCGTATGGGCACATTTGGTTTCACATTTCCTAATGCGTATATGCTAGAAAAAATGTGCTACATAATTTGGTGCGAACGAATCTTACCCAAATTTCATGTTTTCCAACTATTTTACGCAAAGTACAGAAAAAAAATGTTTGATTTTCGTTTTCAGATTATTGATACCGCGGTTAAAACGCCGATTTATATATCTCTCCGGCTATTTTTAGGCAAGTTTTAGCTGTCGTACGAAGGAGGCAACCACGGAGTTTGGGTTTGGTGGAAACGTAGCCTATCATTGTACAACAAATTAGAGATACAATCTTCGCTAAGTTTACTGGCTTTAAAGTTAATCAAGTACAAATATAACTAAATAGGCAATTAAAAAAAAAATAAGTAAAATAAAAAATTAAGACAAAATTTTACAAATAAATTAAGTAAAATCAATTTAGAAAGCTCTTTTGAAAGGCGTTTAGTACTTTACAAAAACTTACCAAAAATGTCTTCTTACAATAATTCGTTTAATAGTTTAACAAAGTCAAAATATGTGAAACCACATTTTTCCCTACACTTTGTATCACAAATTTAAAAGTGTGATATGAACCATCCTTAATATTAATATTAGAGGCATATACATATAGCTGCATATTTTAACATCTAAAAAATTGTTTGAGCCTGTGTACAAAGAAATGACAAAAACATTTTTTTTGAAACGCTCTATTGTACATTAGGGTATCTGTCATATACTGTCATAAACTTTTAAATGATGAAATTATAGAAAATGAATTTAAAGTCGTGTTTGAAGAGCGTTTAAATTCATATAAGAATATTTACGTGACAATGTTGAAAAATTATATGTTTAAGTAAAATTTTATTTTAAAGTTAATAAACTTCACAAAAAAAAAGTTAAGAATTAACACAATTTTCAGTATTCATGTTTTATTCGTATTATTTTTATTAATTTAATGAATAATTTGTTCTATAATTAAAAAAAAAAAGAATTGATGAAATTAATGTTGACTCTTAAACTAACAATTTATGTTGAGGCTCGATAAAAATAATAAAAAGTTAAATTGGGGACACCCCAATGTAAATATGCGCAGTGGCGTATCCTGGAAAGGGGATATGATATTTACGCTACAAATTTGTGGACGTTTCGTAGAAAGAATAAGTAAGGAAGGTTAAGTTCGGGTGTAACCGAACATTACATACTCAGTTGAGAGCTATGGTGACATCATAAGGGAAAATAATCATGTAGGAAAATTAACCGAGGGAAACCCTGGAATATGTTTGTATGACATGTGTATCAAATGAAAGGCATTAAAGAGTATTTTATGAGGGAGTGGGCCATAGTTCTATAGGTGGACGCTTTTTAGGGATATAGCCATAAACGTGGATCAGGGTTGACTCTAGAATGCGTTTGTACGATATGGGTATCAAATGAAAGGTGTTAATGAGTATTTTAAAAGGGAGTAATCCTTAGTTCCATAGGTGGGTGCCGTTTCGAGATATCGCCACAAAGGTGGACCAGGGGTGACCCTAGAAGTTGTTTGTACAATATGGGCATCAAACGAATGGTGTTAATGAGTATTTTAAAAGGGAGTGGGCCTTAGTTCTATAGGTGGATGCCGTTTCGAAATATCGCCATAAAGGTGGACCAGGGGTGACTCTAGAATGGGTTTGTATGATATGGGTATCAAATTAAAGGTATTAACGAGGGTTTTAAAAGGGAGTGGTGGTTGTTGTATAGGTAGTCGCATTTTCGAGATATTGCCATAAAGGTGGACCAGGGGTGACCCTAGAATTTGTTTGTATAATATGGGTATCAAAAGAAAGGTGTTAATGAGTATTTTTAAAGGGAGTAATCCTTAGTTCCATAGGTGGACGCCGTTTCGAGATATCGCCATAAAGGTGGACCAGGGGTGACCCTAGAATTTGTTTGTGCAATATGGGTATCAAAAGAAACGTGTTAATGAGTATTTTAAAAGGGAGTAATCCTTAGTTCCATAGGTGGACGCCTTTTCGAGATATCGCCATAAAGGTGGACCAGGGGTGACCCTAGAATTTGTTTGTACAATATGTGCATCAAACGAAGGGTATTAATGAGTATTTTAAAAGGGAGTGGGCCTTAGTTCTATAGGTGGACGCCGTTTCGAAATATCGCCATAAAGGTGGACCAGGGGTGACTCTAGAATGTGTTTGTATGATATGGGTATCAAATTAAAGGTATTAACGAGGGTTTTAAAAGGGAGTGGTGGCTGTTGTATAGGTAGTCGCATTTTCGAGATATTGCCATAAAGGTGGACCAGGAGTGACCCTAGAATTTGTTTGTACAATATGGGTATCAAAAGAAAGGCGTTAATGAGTATTCTAAAAGGGAGTAATCCTTAGTTCCACAGGTGGACGCCGTTTCAAGATATCGCCATAAAGATGGACCAGGGGTGACCCTAGAATTTGTTTGTACAATATGGGTATCAAAAGAAAAGTGTTAATGAGTATTTTAAAAGGGAGTAATCCTTAGTTCTATAGGTGGACGCCTTTTCGAGGTATCGCAATAAAGGTGGACCAAGGGTGACTCTGGACTTTGTTTGTACAATATGGGTATCAAATGAAAGGTGTTAATAAGTATTTTTAAAAGGGAGTGGGCCTTCGTTCTATAGGTGTTCGCCTTTTCGAGATATCGCCATAAAAGTGGACCAGGGGTGACTTTAGAATATGTTTGTACGATATGGGTATCAAATGAAAGGTGTTAATGAGTATTTTAAAAGGGCGTGGGGCCTAGTTCTATAGGTGGACGCCTTTTCGAGATATCACCATAAAGGTGGACCAGGGGTGACTCTAGAATGATCTTGTACGATATGGGTATCAAATTAAAGGTATTAATGAGAGTTTTAAAAGGGAGTGGTGGTAGTTGTATATGTGAAGGCGTTTTCCAGATATCGACCAAAATGTGGACCAGGGTGACCCAGAACATCATCTGTTGGATACCGCTAATTTATTTATATATGTAATACATGCCAAGATTTTAATGGTTTTTTATTTCGCCCTGCTGAACTTTTTCATTTTCTTCTACTTAATATGGTATGTGTCACAACCAATTTATACAGTTTTTTTCTAAAGTTATATTTCACGTCAATAAAACAATCCAATTACCTTACCATGTTTCATCCCTTTTTTCGGATTTGGTATAGAATTATGGCATTTTTTTTCATTTTTCGTAATTTTCGATATCGAAAAAGTGGGCGTGGTCATAGTCGGATTTCGTTCATTTTTCATACCAAGATAAAGTGAGTTCAAGTAAGCACGTGAACTAAGTTAATTAAAGATATGTCGATTTTTGCTCAAGTTATCGTGTTAACGGCCATGCGGAAGGACAGACGGATGACTGTGTATAAAAATTGGGCGTGGCATAAACCGATCTCACCCATTTTCACAGAAAACAGTTAACGTCATAAAATCTATACCCCTACCAAATTTCAAAAGGATTGGTTAATTTTTGTTCGACTTATGGCGTTAAAAGTATCCTAGACAAATTAAATGAAAAAGGGCGGAGCCACGCCCATTTTGAAGTTTTCTTTTATTTTTGTATATTGTTGCACCATATCATTACTGGAGTTGAATGTTGACATAATTTACTTATATACTGTAAAGATATTAAATTTTTTTTTTTAATTTTACTTAAAAAAATTTTTTTTTTATAAATGGGCGTGGTCCTTCTCCGATTTTCCAAATTCTTATTAAGTGTACATATAGTAATAGGAGTAACATTCCTGCCAAATTTCATCATGATATCTTCAACGACTGCAATTACAGCTTCCAAAACTTTTAAAGTACCTTCTTTTAAAAGTGGGCGGTGCCACGTCCATTGTCCAAAATTTTACTAATTTTCTATTCTGCGTCATAAGTTCAACTCATCTACCAAGCTTCGTCGCTTTATCTGTCTTTTGTTTTGAATTATCGCACTTTTTCGGTTTTTCGAAATTTTCGATATCGAAAAAGTGGGCGTGGTTATAGTCCGATATCGTTCATTTTAAATAGCGATCTGAGATGAGTGCTCAGGAACCTACATACCAAATTTCATCAAGATATCTAAAAAATTACTCAAGTTATCGTGTTAACCGACGGACGGACGGACGGACGGACATGGCTCAATCACATTTTTTTCGATCCTGAATATTTTGATATATGGAAGTATATATCTATCTCGATGCCTTTATATATGTACAACCAACCGTTATCCAATCAAACTTAATATACTCTGTGAGCTGTGCTCAACTGAGTATAAAAACAGATAAATAAGGGACACCCTCATGTAAAATGTACAGTGGCGGATGTAGGGAATGGAAATTTAAAACGTTTTTAAAATTTTTATATTATATTTAAAAATTAAAAGAAGAACTCGCCACTATTCCTTTAAGAGACAAGGCTTTTTATTTTAAGAAAAAACAATTTTAGAATTCGTGTTTTATTTATTTATTATTTTAACAAATTATAACTTCTGGTTAAAAAATTGTCATTATGTTTTTTTGTAGATGTGGAGAAGCTCTAAATTTTCTTCTTATGACCTTTTGAGTTCTGTTGTCGTTTTGATATAGTACGATTTGCTGAATGAGTAGCCTCGCCTAAAGTAACATCGAACTATGGAAAGGATAACTGTGTATATTAAAGCTACAACAGCGATTGATATGATACACGTTTCCTGAGCCTATCACAACAAAACTTTCAAATTATGAGGAAATATTTTGCAACTCTTTTATATTGTATAAGAACCGACCCGGTCTAATATCATTGTTTGCCTTTAAATGTTTTTGTGTAATATTTGTATGTGGATCTTCATCATAAATATTTGCTTTAGTCACATAAAGTGCACACGAATACTCACATGCTACAACACACACACACGCATACATCACTTAAATATACATAAATGAATTCGCATACATTTCTGCATGAGAATGTATGCATTGTGTCCTATCATGTAGTAAATTTTACATGAAACGCTTGTCAAATGCTACATTTCTTGTTCTCTTTACTGTGACTGCTATAGCTCCTAGTGCTGTGCGTTTGTTAGTGCTATTGTACTTTATCTTATTCATTTCATTTGTTTGTTGTTACTGTTGCTGTTCAATTGCCTACAAGTATGCTTGTAAGTCAAGCGCTTGTTTTCTTTAGACAAAGACAAGCCGCCTGCTTAAGTGTTACATACCCGGGCCGGGTAACCCGGCTATTGCTGAATATGCAGAAAGATAATGTCACCTATTTGCCTTGTGCTCTCTCAAATACACTTGTAGCCGCAATGTTCATAGCTTCATACACACACACATACGTACATGCGTTAGCAACAACATATGCACTTAAGTAAACCCATATGTATATTGTTTTAAGTGCAAAGTAGCCGAAGTAGGTACACACATACATATATGTTTGCTGTGCAGCAAGTTTGGTTTATAGTTAAAACACAATTGTTGCATTTATAGAGTTGTTAGCTTGTGCCCTAAGGAAATACTTGAGAGAAATTGCGGCTTGTTCTTTAGGCTCTTAAGATGCCATTTTACAGGCGTAGGATACACACATATGTACATGCATAGTTTATGTGTTTATATGTTTATTTATACAATTTTTGTACCCAATTGCATTTATTTTCATTCATTAAACAAGTCAACATCAGATTTAAGTGTGATGTTATTTCATTACAGGATAAAAATATAATATTTGTGTTATATAAAAGAAAAAAAGTTAACAGCTGTTTCTCGCAATTTCTGCTTTGAGTCATAAGCTACCTTTTCATAGATCGGGTCACATATACTTAGAAAAATTGTATTTAAGTAAAATAACCAGCCTTTCGTGCTGTTTTGGCTGTCGATGAATTGTTTAAAAGTGTAATTTATTCCAAAAGCCTTAATTTAATGCGCTTGAGAGGTCGCTTGAGGGTAAATATTTGAAAATAATTATTTTTGGAAAAATCGTTTTAGATCTTTTTAAAATTTGATTGGTATTGAAAGGTTATAAATGTCATAAAAAACGCACCTTGAATTATGCGACAATTTTTTATTTGCTCGAATTCAAAGAGCTTTCAGTGTGCAATATATATTTACTAAATATATTATAAAATTTTAATTTATTTTGAAAAGTTGTAAATGTCCACCGTAAATTTATAAAAAAAAATGTAACGTATTTTTTTAACGCTGAGTTTGGTCCGCTACATAGGGTGTTAAAATAAAAAGAATTATTCTACATGAGATTCATAAAACTACCCTTGTTTCAACCCGTTGTATAAAACTATTTCCGCCTGCAACTATGCAACAACTTTTTATACACACGAATCTGAAAAAAGCCAAAATTATTAGAAATGCTCGTAACTATTCACAAGCCAAAAAAATGTGTTCCTTGAAATCTGCAGCTACTTTTTATACACACAAAATTAAAAAAAAAAACTTTTGAATTCGGTAAAAAATCTAATATGGGGATATGATTGTATCTACTAGAATTTTTACAATTAAACTTGTTTTAAAATATGATTAATATCTTCAGAAAATATACATGAATTTAATATACATCCTGAAATATGAAACATTTTTACACACATGAAATGAAAATGATTTGGAAGTCATTGAAGGACTAAAATATAGATAGTTATTTAATTAGAAATTTCATGCAACTCTATTTGTTTTTAAAAAGTTGTTTATGGCCACAGAAAACATAAAAGATCAAATATGCTACTAAAGATATAAAACCTACAAATTTGAAAAGTTTTAGAACTCGATAGATTACTCAAACATTGAGAATAATTTTACTAGAGAATTTATGTAACTAAATTTGTTTTAACAGATTTTAAATCTACGCATAAAATAAACAAAAATTCAAGAATGCCCCTTGGAATATGCAATGACCTTTTGTGCACTCGAGTGTTACATTTTAAAAATTATCAATGTCGGCCAAAACTAAATAAAAGCACATTAATCCCTAAAAGTATGCAACGAATTCAAATAATACAAAGAATAATGTTGAATGAAAACATTGATATTAAAATGGTTAAATTGGTCCTAAAATTTGTAAATTTCCAGAAAATCAAAAATATATGCCCTTAGAAATATGCGTAGTGCATTTTCTATTTTGACATTTAGTAATTGACTTTATGATATACATATAGTAGACTATGAACCTTGTTGCGCTCTTTAATCGTTTTTACATAGATTTTTTTGGTAATCGAGTAAAGTAGTGTTACTAAATTATGAAAAAAAAGCCAAAAGACAGCAGAGCTCAATAGGTCAAGGAAAGATTTATGGAGATTGTCAAGACCAAAGGTAAAAACAAACCACTTTCAAACGAAGACATAAAATAAATTGTAGTTAGAAGAAGAAAGAAAACTAATTCCAAAAGACCCTCCAACATATGTTTCGAATTAAGTAGCCTGACTCAGTCTGGCATAGAAGAGTTAAAGCGTTTTGAGCTTAAGAAATAAATTTCACTAATAAATAATGTTCTTGTCTAGTGGTTTTTTGCTACTTGGCAAGAAGAAGGTTAGATCATTAACTACATCTGCTATTCTATAGCGCATAAAAGCATAATGCGTTTAAATTTAATTTATAACGCCCTATCTACGAAAACTTTTAGAAAATTCCCGGTTGTTTAAAGAACGGCTTAGTTCGGAATTCCAAAAATGCTTTATCCCAACATTAACTGGGGAAATATGTATGGGGAAATGCACCAAACTTTGGTTTTCTTGGAGAATTTTTTTTTTTTTTTTTGAAACATGGTAGCAAGCAAATATCTTTTTGTTAGGAACATTAAGGGGTAAATTGGAGCTATAGTGCATCGCTGTTACTCGTCTTACATAATGCCTCAAAAAGATATAGTCAAAAGATCGAGAAAAGTATATATAAATTGAGGTCGCAATGTATACATTTATTTCAACACTTCTGTACCGATTATATTATATGGAGATATATGCAACTGTTAGTTATGTAAAATTTCTTTGATACACGAGACCCGGTTTTGTAGATATCGGTAAAAATATAAAACCGAAAAACCGCCAAATATTTTTTACTGCAAAGTTTGCAACACATTTATTTTAACACTTTTCTACCGATTCTTTTGAAACTTTAAATACATATAGATATGTGAACGAAGTATGTTTAGGTAAAAAGGTTTTAATACCCGAGATCCGGTCTTGGAGATATTGATAAAAATATAAACCAGGAAAACCTTAATTTTTTTTACTTATTTAAACACTTCTTAACCATTTGTGTTGAAATTTTATCAGGATGTACATATCTATGTGGGGTATATTTAGGTAAAATTTTGTTTATACCTGAAACCCGGTTTTAGAGATATCGACAAAAATATGAAACCGGGTATCCGGCAAATATTTTTTTACCTGCAATATGGATATCAAACAAAAGGTATTTTAAAGACATTTAACATACTGTAGTTGTCATATCGACATTCCCACATCTTAAGGCTATTACATGAAAAAAGTAATGTAAGCAGAGAACTTCATTAAAACACTGATATTGTACACTAGGATGGAGAGATACCCTAGATATTTTTTTTTTTTTGTGTAATGGCCTAGCAATGAAAAGTTGTATTTATAAGGGTTATCCATAAAACCACCAAATATTATTTTCGTAGGATGGCGTTTTGCGGTGCCCCTAGCCCCAGGAATTTGAGCAAAATAATCTCGATTTTACAAAGCTCATTATTTATATATTTATTTTATTTCTTTTTTAATATACGTAACTTTAGTAAAATTACATATTATAATTAAAAACGACAAATTCTAAATGGTGTTTTAAAGTTTTTTGTTGATAATAGTATGTTTCTAATCACTTGTAAGAGTTTTACAGGCATATAGCAGGCCATGAAAATTAGTAGGCTTTGAAAACAATGAGCACAAGGGAAAGTAAATCAATGACAAAAAAAAAAAAATTTCCTACCGTCTTTTTCAAAGTTTAGTTGCGTTGGGGCACCTCTAAACATACGATGAGTGAAATAAAAAATTTCAACCTTATTTCTGTCTATAAAGGCAACTTTCTGGTGGTCAGCCAAAAGCAATTTCGAAAAAAAATAAATTCACTCCATCCCATTGTACACAGAGCAAAGTTAATCGATTTTTTTTTAAATAATTTTTTGTACCAAATTGGTGTTTCTTTTCATTTGCTCTTAAATAAAACCTGGTTAACCTGGTGGCCAATTTTTGTCGAAAATTTCCTATATATGCCCCATGTACAAATATCAATAACTTTCCTTGCGTGAATATTCCAAGATGAGGCAATCGATTATATACTACTGTGGTGTAGAGAAAAATTAACAAACGGGTATGAAGTGATAAAAGTAAAATTGTAGCTGTGCCCACAAAAAAATATGCTCCTAAAAAAAATTTGCGCAACCCAGCGCTTTCACTTTTCTGCCTCTACCTTCAAAACTGAAAGGGCACATCGAATTTGAAGCCCCAGATATTTTTCGTCCCTGATAGGATATTATCGTGCATAATCCGTATTTCAATACTCAGTTGCCTCAAAAAGCTATAAGCAAAAAACTGTCAATATTGAAAATGACAAACAAAAAGCATCGCTACTTTGATTGATGATAGTTTTGAGTATTGGAGGGGCATATTAATTTTGCTCATACTTTTCGAATCTCCGTCTCAAAAACAACATTCGGTTTAAATTTCATGGCGTTTCAGCGATGCCTCAAAATTTTATCGAAAAAATTCAAAAAAAAAAAAAACAAATGTATCGCTTGAAAAAGTTTAAAAATCGATGTTTTTTTGGTTTCGAAGTTCTGCAAAAACTTAATATCAAATTTTTTGATTTTTAAAATTATCAGATCGGATAGTCAAAAGGCCATACTTAATGTCCATGTACTTTTTTGTGGCCTTAAGTTATTTGCCCGTGTGTAAAACCCGAGTATCCAAAAAAGTTAAAGTTTTTGGGATTTACCCATCTATACCAAAATATAAAATATTGAAACTGTAAATTAGAAAAGTTGAAGTTCAATAATTTGGGGCTATGAAGCACTGGGAGTTAGCTAAAAATTATATGAAATTTCAAGCCTTTAGAAAACAGACAAACTCCTGAAATTAGTTTAAACACCACGTTGGGTATTTTTATTTAATTTATTTATACATATAATTTACTTATTTCAGAAGATATTCTATTACTCATGTGCTTTCTTGAGGTAAACACTTACCACATATGTATGTATACAAGTGTATGCACAAACAGATTTACTCACATACATTTGTGTTCTAATGTAAAATTTAAAACAGCTCTGTTAACAGTTTAAGCGGCTTTCAGCTGTCAATTAGCATATAAATCTGAATCATCTTATTTAGAGTTGATTGTGGCACATGTACGTATGTATGAAAGTGCACACAATCAGAAGTATGTAATGAAATGTGTGAGTAAGAAATTAAATGGCTGAGTGACTGAAAGTTTGTGTTTATATATTTGTGCTGTGTGTCTGTATAAGATCGACTTATGTTACATACTAGCCTTTACCCGCGGCCCCGTCCGCAAGGAAAAATTTAAATATATGGGCTATTCGCGTTAGCCTGCTTATCAAGTTACCTGTTTAAAATTTTGTTTTCTGTCTAATGCATTTTATTTTTGTAATTGAGTAAAAAAAGAACTAAATGAGCTGATAACCTGATAGGTTCCCAAATGATCCCAAAATTATCCAGAAAAAGCTACGAAATGACCCCTACGCTATAGGGGACGGATCCCGAAAACCATCCAGAAATGCCCCGAAAGGGTCTCCAAAAGTTCCCGGAATAGTCCCAAAAAAAAAACCCGAAATGACAACGACACGATTCTAGACGTATCCAGAGAACCACAAAGAAATGATCCAAAATGATCCCATCCAGAAAATATTCAGGAAGGGTCCCTAAATTATCCCGACATACTGCAGAAAAAGTTCCGAAATGCCTCCGAGGGGATCCACGACGGATCGCGAAAACCATACAGAAATGATTCCGGAAGGATCCCAAAATGATCCCGAAATAGTCCGGAAATGACACAGATGGGATCCCGCACAGATCCAGAAGTGATCCCGGAAGGGTCCAAAAACTATCCCGGAAAAGTAACAAAAAATTCCGAAATGGCTCCTACGGCATCCCAGACGGATCCAGAAATGATCTCGGAAGGGTCCCCAAATGATCCCAGAATGGTCCCGAAATTACCCTGATGGATCCGGCAAACCATCAAGAAATTATGCCGGAAGGGTCCCCAAATGATCCCGAAATAAAACAGAAAAAGTCACGAAACAAACCCTAGAGGATCCCCAAATGATCCCGTATTAGCCCCGAAAAGGTCACGAAATGACCCGGACGGGATGCCGGACGAATCCCAAAAACCATCCAGAAATGATGCCGGAAGGGACCCCAAATAATCCCGAAAAATTCCCGCAATTATTCGGGCGGGATCCTGAACGGATACCGAAAACCATGCAGAAGTGATGCCGAAAAGGTCCTCAAATGATCACCTAATAGTCCCAAAATGACCCTGACGGCATCCCGGACAGATTCCGAAATCCATCCAGAAAAGATCTTGGGAGGGTCCCAAAATGATCCCGAAAAAGTCTCGGAAAAGTCCAGAAATTACCTTGACGGGATCCCGGACGAATCCTGAAAACCAATTTTAAATGTTGCCGAAAAAGTCCCGAAATGACGAATGAGCGAATGGGACCCCGAAAGGATCCCGAAAACTATCCAGAAATGATGCCGGAAAGGTCCTCAAATGATCTCCTAATAGTTCCCAAAAGACCCTGACGGGATCCCGAACGGATCCCGACAACTATCCAGAAATGATACCGAAAGGGCCCGCAAATTATCCCGTATTAGTCGAGAAAAAGTCCCGAAATGACCCCGAGGGGTTGCCGGACGAATCCCAAAAACCATCCAGAAATGATGCCGGAAGGGACCCCAAATGATTCCGAAAAATTCACGCAATTATTCGGACGGGATCCTGAACGGATACCGAAAACCATGCAGAAGTGATGCCGGAAAGGTCCTCAAATGATCACCTAAAAGTCCCAAAATGACCCTGACGGCATCCCGGACAGATCCCGAAATCCATCCAGAAAAGATCTTGGGAGGGTCCCAAAATGATCCCGAAAAAGTCTCGGAAAAGTCCAGAAATTACCTTGACGGGATCCCGGACGAATCCTGAAAACCAATCTTAAATGTTGCCGAAAAAGTCCCGAAATGACGAATGAGCGAATGGGACCCCGAAAGGATCCCGAAAACTATCTAGAAATGATGCCGGAAAGGTCCTCAAATGATCTCCTAATAGTTCCGAAAAGACCCTGACGGGATCCCGAACGGATCCCGACGACTATCCAGAAATGATGCCGAAAGGGTCCGCAAATGATCCCGTATTAGTCGAGAAAAAGTCCCGAAATGACCTCGACGGGATCCCGAACGAATTCCAAAAACCATCCAGAAATGATGCCGGTAGGTATCCCAAATGATCCCGAAATAGTCCCGAAATGACCTCGTCGGCATCCCGGACGGATCTCGGCCTAATAGTCCCGAAATTACCCTGATGGGATCCCAGACGGATCCCGAAAACCATCCAGAAATGATGCCGAAAGGGTTCCCAAATGATCCCGTATTAGCCGCGAAAAAGTCCCGAAATGACCCCGACGGGATCCCGGACGGATCCCGAAAACCATACAGAAATGATACCGAAAGGGTTCCCAAATGATCCCGTATTAGTCGCGAAAAAATCCCGAAATGACCCCGACGGGATCCCGGACGGATCCCGAAAACCATTCAGAAATGATGCCGGAAGAGCCCCAAATGATCCCGAGAAAGTCCCCAAATGACCCCGACGAGATCCCGGAGGGATCCCGAAAACCATCCAGAAATGATGCCGGAAGAGCCCCCAAATGATCCCGAAAAAGTCCCAAAATGACCCCGACGAGTTCGGGGACGGATCCCGAAAACCATCCAGAAATGATGCCGAAAGGGTTCCCAAATGATCTCGTATTAGTCGCGAAAAAGTCCCGAAATGACCCCGACGTCATCCCGGACGGATCCCGAAAACCATCCAGAAATGATGCCGGAAGAGCCGCCAAATGATCCCGAAAAAGTCCCCAAATGACCCCGACGAGATCCCGGACGGATCCCGAAAACCATCCAGAAATGATGCCGGAAGAGCCCCCAAATGATCCCGAAAAAGTCCCCAAATGACCCCGACGAGATCCCGGAGGGATCCCCAAAACCATCCAGAAATGATGCCGGAGAGCCCCCAAATGATCCCGAAAAAGTCCCCAAATTACCCCGACGAGATCCCGGACGGATCCCGAAAATAATCTAGAAATGATGCCGAAAGGGTCCCCAAATGATCCCGTATTAGTCGCGAAAAAGTCCCGAAATAACCCCGACGGGATGCCGGACGAATCCCGAAGACCATCCAGAAATGATGCCTAAAGGGACCCAAAATAACCCCGAAAAAGTCCCGTAATGATCCCGGCAACCATCAAGAATTTATCTCTCGAAGGTACGCAAATGATCCCGAAAGTACACCGACGGGATCCCGGACGGATCCCGAAAACCATCCAGAAATGATGCCGGAAGGGTCCCCAAATGTTCGCGAAATATTGCCGAAATGATTCCGGAATAGTCCCGAAAATGTCCCAAAATAACCTCGACGGGATCCCGGACGGATCCCGAAAACTATACAGAAATGATTCCGGAAGGGTCCCAAAATGATCCCGAAATAGTCCCGAAAAAGTCCCGAAATTGCCCCGGCGGGATCCCGGACCGATCCCGAAAACCATCCAGAAATGATCCCGGAAGGGTCTCCATATGACCTTTACGGGATTACAAATAAGGTGAAGCTAATTATAAAACCATGTTAATAAGGCAGCAGGCGCATTGGAGCGAATGAAAAGTTACATAGAAACATACAGGTAAAGCTAATAAAAGCGTGCTAATAAAAACGATTGAAGGAGGGCGGATGGCGGGAGGAGAAGGAGAGGACCACTGATCGTTTTTCCAAAATTGTTTAGATCTCGATCTGTATGTACCAGATACCAGAAACTATTGATTTAGGAGAAAATGTATATTGAGTTATAAAAATTTATAGATTTTACACCAGAGGAGGAGAGAAGGGGGAGAGGGGGGCGGAGGGTGTCACTGCTCATTTTGTAAGCCCTCGATTTATTTGACCCATTGAGTCTGTAATATTGGTGAAGGCCCGTATACGTAAAGTTATAATGTGTAAAAATTATTAAAAAATAATTGCTCGAAGGGGTCGTGGGACCCCCACCCCTCTTTCCATGTTCGAAAAAAATTTCGCTAGTAGACTACTGTCTGTGTCCCAAATTTCATCAAAATCCGTGTAGCCATTCTGGCGTGATTCAGTCGCAACAAACATCCAAACTTTCCCATTTATAATATAAATATATTAGATTAAGTAAGAACCGCATTTGTTAGGTTTGCTATTACTTTACTTGACATATATGTACGTATGCACACATGTATTATTAATTTTTGTATACGAAGATGCATAGTGTTGTATCATACGATGGTATAGTGAATTTTATATGAATTAAGTATGAGTTCTTTAAAACTTACTTAAGACTATGGCAATAAGAGTTGAAAATTATTACAAGATTTTAAAAGCAAAAAAAATGTTTGCATATTCTTTTCGATGATCAGATTGCATCAGTAATATCTGGTACATACTGACGTGCTTTTTCAGGACTCAATCAAAACTGACTGGACGCTTCAAATAACTGAAACTCATTAGTAAGATTAAAATTTGTTTATTTGCCGAATGAGCCAAAAGTTTTAACGTATGCGTTTATTAAGTAACTGGTGGCGATGGCGTATGAGTAACTTTTTGGACATTTTGTGAACAGAAAGTTTCGTAAAATTAGTCACTTGAGATAATTTTGTATTCAATGAAACTGTTGCGTTAAAATTTGAAGGTAGGTCTATATGCATGGTCTTAAGTACGGAAGTAAACCACAGATGCTAAGTCAAGTGACAACCTGCAGACCGTTTGAGGTAGGTAACTCCAAAAAGAGATGATGGCAATTGGCTCATAAAGTACTCAGTTGTATGAAAAGCAGATTCGTCCGCTTACATGCAATGTAACCTTCAAATAATAAACTGAGCACAAAAAAGGCTAAGGTTTTGTAGCATCGGTTAGGTTAAGTAGGTTGCCGGCTGTTCAGTTAAGACATACCTCATTTGCACACTTTTATGTTGATGGGACTATCCAGTATTTTTAAGCGTATCGCATGAACCCCCATTGGGCAGTGTCCGAATAACACTGCAAAAACCATGCATAGCTCCGCCGATCATTTGGTTTCAACAGCGTGCCAGAGAAACTGCGACAAGCGGCATGGGGTGATGACAGCCCAGCGTTTGATAGTATGGCTCGAGGCCTAGAGCAGTAAGCAAGTGACCAGGAAAATCGCAAAGTCTCCATTGGTAGACGCATTCACCTCGCTTGTGCCTGCGCGGGTGGAGACTTCTGCTTGATAGGTGCTAGGGATATACTTATGCCCTAGCACCCAGTTTGTATCAAAAAGTACTGAAACGCCACAGCAAGTGAGGTCAAGCAATTCCAGATAGCTCTATGCCTCACGGTGGCAGAGTTTAGCGCTTTAATCGCCGCCTTACTATCTGAGTAAAAGTTTAATTTCCAAACAGTTACACTGGTCGATAGCATCCCTTCCACAGCATCCTTTATAACAGTGACTTGCACCTGGAAGTCAAACTCCAGTGGAAAGCAGCCAAAATTTCTGATTAACACCAAAGCCATTCGTGAAAAGTTTCACCAGCCCCTCGTCCCACATTACTTCCCCACTCTATTAATCCCATCCTGTCTTGCCATTTATTTAGTCAAAGTCTGTTAGTACACTGGAGTTTGCTCAACTCATAACCTTATATTTGCCCACGACGTCAACAGGGCACAGATTCAGTAGTGCGTTTATTGTGCGAAGGGTTTCGCCAATCGCTGGAACTTTTGACCGTGAAAGAAATCTCTAGTGCTTCCTACCTGACTTTAGCGCCATCAAGGAGAATCGGTTAAACTATCATAACGTACATTCGATGTACCACCCGCAGAGAGGGTTCCAGCGTATGCCAATTATCAGTCAACAGTGTATTCAGAGATTTACTACTGACAAGAATTTCCAGGTCATCTACATAAGCGACCACTTCGTAGCCACTACTTTCAAGATCTTCGAGCAGATCGAGCATTATAACGACGCAAACCAGGGAAGAAAAAGTACTCCCTGTGGCGTGCCACTTCTCACCTTTCTCTGTGTCACCGTAACATGGGCAAATAGAGATCCAAATTTCCACATTTTGAAGATTAATAAGATGGCGATTACATTCAAAAAGTAGCAGATAAATAAATAGGTTGAAATGTTTAATTAATTAATTCTTGAAATGCCTTGGAAGGATTCTTGAATTGATTGCTTAATAATTATAAATAATGTGACGAAAAACTCATTCTGACTTGATCTTTGCACGCCGACCTCTTCATATTCCAAGAAAATTTCCAAATAATAATTAAAAAAAAAAAATGTTTCAATTTAACAGCTTGCTTAGTTATAGTCGCGCATTTCGCCTGTGTTTTATCGCCAGCTTGACTTGTAGCGACCTCACATGTCGACTTTCTTTAAAACATAATAACGTACAAGCAATTTCAGAGCTGATTTTTCCCAATTTATTGTTTGCTTTCATTTGTCGGAGATTATGATTTTTCTAAGTGATTTTCACGTGTTAGATTCACCACAAAACAACTCCACATGCAAACAGTTTATAACCTGCAAGAAATGCGACTAGTCTAGGATAAATCCGGGATGAGTCGCAAAAGGAGTATGCGAATATAGCCAGTTCTGATCTTTTTATATGGGTTGGAGTGGTCGCTTTGTTTGAGCATGTCCTATGGTGAGACCAATTGTACCTGTTTATGCCTGAACGGGTAGTGTCCGACTGGTCCTCTTTATACCCCTACGGGTACTGTCGAATAGATCCTTTTGGTAATGTTCGACATTTCCCCTTTTTACCCCTTTGTGTACTGTTCTACACGGCCTCTTTTTACCCCATTGTGGACAAAAGAGATCAATCGCAGACCGCTCTCTTTATGGATATATCGCACGATTTTTTGCAGGGTGCTAAGCATTTGAGTTGGTCTGTGGTAAACAATCAACTTTGCCAAGCAACAGCATCAACAATCAAAACTGCAGCGTGAGGAGAACGCAAAAAGAGCGACAGAAAGTGTTATCGTCTATAGCTTTATAGTAAATCTACATTATTTTGCGTATATTTGCTTGTATGCTTTAAGCGGCTTTTCTTTACACCACACTGTTTATGTAAATTCTTATTTGTTTGTTAATTTGCAGTTTCCTGGTTGCCTGAAAGTGATGACATATCCATTTTAGGCTTCTTAAAATAAACCAAAAACTAACATACATACACAGCGGCATATAAGCAAACGTATGTGCACACATACATATGTAAGTGCATGTGCATCTAAATATGCCATGTGCTCATTTGAATAATATGTTTGTTATCCTGATTCCATTATCAAATTTGTATGTACCACAAGCACATTAATTGCATACATTCATATGTATATTTGTACATATATATGCACATACATTATTAAAGGGCTATGCATATCATTTAATAATGTCCATGGTTTTATGTCAAGCAATATAATGCATAGAGAGACATAAACACAGTTAGACTTAACTAAGAACTTTCCTATTTTACAAATACAATAATTTTGTGTTCATCAAGATTGTCGTAATGGCTATTATTTGTGGTTTATAATCTGTTGTTGTTACATATAAGTATAAAGTAGTGGCATTTTGTTGTTATTATTGCTTTTATTGTTATTATTATAGCAGCACTTCTCAACAACCGTATGATGCATTATACATTTACGTATGTATGTATGTTTGTATATACATGTATGTATGTAGTTGTATGTAAGTGCACTTATTTAAATATGACCGCTACACTCTAATGGGAGTGTCCATCAAATTGATTTGCTGCTGCTGATTGTGCTTATTGCATTATCACCATCTTGTTGTTGTTGTTTGAATTAAGTGTGTTATTGTTGTTGTTGCTGCTGTTGTTGCTTGTTATCAATGTTAAAGTCATTTTACACGTTTCAGCTGACAAAAGCAATTTAAAATTTATATGTTTGTCTATACGCATTTGATGGCTTTTAAGTGATTTGAGAACAAAAGCAGTTGTGCTGGCGGGATATGCACACCCATACTTATATACTTATGTGAAAATGTATATATGTATGTATTATATAATTGCATGCTATTCCTTATACAAAATACACATAAATAAACGAGTAATAGATAAGCATATCAAATGAAATGCAGGCAAGTGTGACATATTGAAAATACTTATGCTGGTGTAGATACAGTCGTGTGCTAAGAAATACGGCTTCTTAAGAAAATGGCAAGCCTATACGTGCTTTTCGAATAGGCTTCCTAAAAAAAGATGAAGGGATGAAAGTAAGATATGTATTTAGAAAAAATATTTCTAAATATTGTGGCGTATATTAGCAATTTTGACACATCACTATGCATAATAAAAACAATAGCAATGTAAGCACATGATATTTCAAACATGATGATATATGTATGTATCAAATACTGCAGTTAAGCACGCTTATGACATTACGTAACTATACACACAAACGTGTACATAGCCACAGCGAATATGAGATATAGAAAGGAGAAATATGTAAGCAACTATTCGAGAAGGCTATTCGCAAATATTCAGGACCCTGGTAGATAAATATTGACGAATAAATTGACTTGTATATAAGCAGCACAATCTGACGAATGATTAACTAATCGACTTTTAAAACATTGTAAGTGAAGTACGCGAAAACGTTGAACTGTGAAGAGCCAGCACCGTAGTAGTACCGTTAACAATGAACATTTTTATAAATGAATTATATGAGAATTTTTATTTGATAGTTCAATGATTCGAACCGATAACAGAAGGCAAGAAATAATCGCTAATATTTATAATTCGTTACAATATAAATCTAAGAAAATTATTTAAAATACTTTTAGCAAATGGCACATTAAATACAATTTGTTTAAATAGGTCAAACCGCAGATTGGCACAGAAACCTAACATACTTACATTCGCAGTCATATCAGGCTCAGCATAAATAAAAAAAAAATAAATTGCCCTTCATCTTATTGGATCTGTATTACTGATTGGATTAATATCAACTGTGACTGTCTTAGTAACGCAGATGCATATATAAAGTATGACACTCCAACATAAGAATTTAATTGCAATTGGGTTTTATTTTGACTCTACTCTGTCCTAAAACCTTTTCGATTGCCTAGAAGATCTTTGCTCTACACTCAGAACTTCCACGGGTTGTCTTCTTATGACTTCTGATCATCATCTTCATACTGAGGCAAAAAAAAAAACAGCATAAAATGGCGTAGGGAAATTTTGAACATACAGTGTTTGCTGAAATGTCACAAACCTGTACATCCCAGCAAACAACTTCTTGATCTATCTAGGTCTCCAAAAGAGATAAGGAAACATTTCTGAAAGCGCAACAATGAGATCTAGCACCTGCCTACTCAGCTATTTGATCCAGATAAGCATAAGAAGGTCCTTAGCCTAATCTACACGGAATCAGTAAACTCCTTTGCTAGGACGCGCCCAGAGAGCCCCGTTAATATTATACATTATCCTACTCTTACAGAAGAAGAAATCAGACTGCCAAGGAAGACACTAGTAAAACAGTAAAATCTTACTTGCCAGAATCAACCCCGACATACGTAATGTATGCTCTGCATGCGATGTGTACCTACATGACACCAACCATCTTTTCAATTGTAACGTGAAACCTACGCCTTACACAGCAGCATCTCTATCGCCCAACTTTGTTTACACTGCTAGTTTCCAAGCAAAACTTTTACGTGAAACATCAAAAATTATTTACATTCGGTGAATTAAAGTTAATATGACTGCTTCCTAGAACTGAAACAAATTTAGCCAGTTTCATTAGAGGAGTGATGCCTGTGAGTTCACGTGAAGTAAGGTTACAATTCTGTGTCAAATGCGCTGCTTTCACATGAAAAAGAGCTCCCACACTTACAACACCGACTACAAGAATAGCAGTGGTAATTTTTTTAAATCAAATTTCAGATAAATTATTTATTTTTTATTTTAGTATTTTTAAAAAAAATTTTCATGAATTTTGTAGCTGAAACTGTGATAACAATTTTATCGCACAACACTGTAAATATATTTATGTACTTCAACTCTCGCACTTGCATACGCATCAATGCAGTTCATTGAGTACCAAGTTCAATTTAAATTCTAATTTTAAAGAAATTTCATAAATTAGTGTTGAAAACTAAATGCAAATAGTATTTGGCATATTTGGTTCTTATTTACACATACCGACGTACTTGTATTTATTTAAAACGTATTCTAGTTTGTATACATGTTTTTGAGTAAGTTTAATTAGAAATGATACATTGGCTAACATTTCAAAATATATTAAATTTATCAATGCAAATCCATCTGTAAAATTGTTTAAATAAGTGAGGGTTATACTCAACGAACATCTGAAGGGCAGAAAATTAACTTTATTTATCCAATTCTTGCTCAATATGAGTTCCTAAGGGTTCGAAATGGAAATGAAATCAATTATTTTTTTGGAATGGTCGTACAATATGAGACTAATTTGACTCCAAAAGGACTCTTTCAAGACGATTTTCAGAGACATGAGTATACAGCAGCGTACAAAAAAAAAAAAAAAAAAAAACACACACACACACAGTGGCATTTTGTTTTATAAAATTTCACCAATTAGACAATTTTTGCAGTTTCGATATTTTAAGAAAAAAACGTCTTTGAATTTTGTAACTGAAACTTTTAGTTCAGTTAATTTCAGTCTGATAATCGCATTGAATTTTGACAATTTTTTTTCGAAGTGTGCTATTGATTTTCCTCCAAATAAAATGCATGAAAAAATCTTAAACAACGTTAGACAAAAAAATGTAAAAAATTAATTAAAAAATGTCCTAAATAATACGGGTATGTAGGTTTGACATATGGCGGAACCATACAAGGTGGCAGCATGGTGACATACCTACAAACATAAATAAAAGTTCCATGTACTTTGTTTTTGCAAAAACAATGGTCTAATGTCAAAATCGTACTGCGCCGGAAGTTGATGTATCAAATAAAATAAAAAAGTACAAATCAGCTGTCCCTTGCTGCAACGTTGTATAGTTCCGCCACATTTTGACAAATCGCATGCTCATAGTTTGTTTGGAACAACAAAAGCAAAGAAATAGGTTAGGTTAGGTTAGGGTGGCCACCGATGCGAGCACCAGTGCACTTAGGCCCAAAAGGTCCCATTGTGATACCACGTGGATCTCCCCCCTACTGAAACCAACAGGTCGATTCAGCAAATGTCAGGAATTTATTAGGTTCCAACTTAGATCACAAAGCGAGCGGCATGCCCAATCCCCTCTTGCAAGCTCGTCAGCCATTTCATTGCCCGGTATTTCCGAGTATCCAGGCACCCATACCAGACTGAGGGAAGTTTGCTCAGCGATCTCGTTAAGAGATTTGCGGCAATTCTCCACTGTCCTGGACGTACATGTGACCGATCTGCCTGGCTGTCAGAGTAAATACAAATTTTATTATAGCCGTGAACAGCATTCCTCAGGTGATCAACGGCCTCATTTATAGCAGCCACCTCCGCCTGGAAGACGCTGCAATGATCGGGTAGGCTAAAGAATATGTTCCGCTCTAGTTGAGGTGCAAAGGCCCCGCTGCTCACCTCTTTATCCAGTTTGGAGGTGTCAGTATGAATCTGCAGCCTATCGCTCAGGTCCGGCGGCTCCTTCGACCAATAATCCCTATCCGGGATAATAACCTCGTACTTCATATCGAAAAATGCAGTCGGAGCGCAATAGTCCGACGAAGGCGAACCCAAATTCTTAAGGATGGATGCATGGCCAACCACATTATCCCCCCCTTCGGGGTTCCTCTCCGTATGTGTTTGACCACCGTTGAACCAGCTAGGTTGGCATGAACCTTTCTTCGCAACAGCAACTGCTGAACTAGTTTCACTGGCCCCTAATCGGCTCCAAGCCGGTTAGTGCATCAGTTATCGCAGAGGGCGTAACGTTGTTAAAAGCTCCCTCAATTTCGAGGAAGGCTATGAGTGTGAATTCCGTGAGCGCCAAGGATTTCTGGACCTAGGACTAATAAAGGATATGTTCCGCTCTAGTTGAGGTGCAAAGACCCCGCTGCTCACCTCTTTTTGCAGTTTGGAGGCGTCAATATGAATCTGCAGCCTATCGCTCAGGTCCGGCGGCTCCTTCGACCAATAATCCCTATCCGGGATAACAACCTCGTACTTCATATCGAAAAATGCAGTCGGAGCGCAATGGTCCGACGAAGGCGAACCCAAATTCTTAAGGATGGATGCATGGCCAACCACATTATCCCCCCCCCCCTTCGGGGTGCCTCTCCGTATGTGTTTGACCACCGTTGAACCAGCTAGGTTGGCATGAACCTTTCTTCGCAACAGCAATTGCTGAACTAGTTTCACTGGCCCCTAATCGGCCCCAAGCCGGTTAGTGCATCAGTTATCGCAGAGGGCGTAACGTTGTTAAAAGCTCCCTCAATTTCGAGGAAGGCTATGAGTGTGAATTCCGTGAGCGCCAAGGATTTCTGGACCTAGGACACAACTGCATGCGAGGCTGTCTCCGTGGACATCCCTTTCATATACGCATGCTGGGATGTAGACAACTTTCCTAACAAGGACTCCCTTAATGTGGAGTCAATTAACATCTCGAGTGTCTTCAGCTGGAAGGATGCCAGACATAGCGCAAAGAAATACTAAATTTGGATTTTTTGTTATTGTCAGATATTGAGTAAAAATAAGTTATCATGCAAATAAAAATATTTTTTGAAATAAAGCAAATGAAAATACATATATCAAATTTTTGCGTAACTTTCAACCAATTGGAAAAACGGATTGACAACGCATGGAAAAACATAAGTTTTTGAACTCTTATAAATATTTGTCTGCATATAATTTGTATGAAAGAAAAATATACATATGTACATTTCAAAACTCAAACTCAGTTTTTCAGTCAAATTTAACTGAATTTTAAGCTGAGCTTAAGCGGCTATACGTTCGCTCGCAATGTCGTAGAATGTACCCAACAAGCATTTGGACTTCGGTACCAATAAAGCTCATATTGGTAACTAGTATACTACTAAAAACTCAACAGTTGTTTTGAAACAGTGGCTCAACCACCTAGGAGAAGATTTTTTTTTCAAATCCACCTCATTCGAGATCTCAATGTAGGATATCAACTAGAGAAATGTGTTTGATATTCATTGTAGATCAACTCGATGACTATAAATCGTATCTACAAATTATCTAGATACTAAAAATAATATTGCTCGTCAAAGAAGTGCACTCCAAAAGGGGTATTAAACAGTGATTGAAAAACTGCGCTGTAATTTAACTAGAGTTTAAATTTGACTAAAGTTTAAGCTTAGATTAACCAACTACTGAAAATCGTGGCCTTACTGAATGCAGCCCTTGAGCCGAAAATGTTTTCGTGCAAGTATGTAAGTACCTATGTGTCCATACAATATCAGTTTTATGCATAGCATACAAATATGTACAATCATATACGGATATGTCACGTTGTAAGCGCTTAAGCAAGCACACTAGCTTTTTGATACCAACAAAATTTATTAGAACGATTACATACATATTTGTGCACAAATTATGCTAACAAGTAAAAATTGTTAAAGAGATTTGTGAACATTTTTGAAATATTGCAATAAATTGACCAGAAATATTTTTCGAATATTTGCATTTAATAAATTAAAAATTTTTTTAACACAAACGTACGTTGTTAAAGGAAAACTAAGATAAATAATTAAATATATCAGAAATTGCCTTTGAAGTAAAAAAGCAGAAAAAGATGTTTTCGGATATATTAGTTTGATATTGAACTGTAATTTATTCTCACGTGTACTGAGATCTTTTAGTGTGATTCAATTAAAATTATTTTTATATAACGAACTGAAAATAAGTTTTATTCATCAATATTTGAACCAAAAAATTCATACTCCGCTGCAGTTCATGAATTTTTGTGGTTATGCAACGAAATTTCCCGGGTCCATTTTTAAATCACTTCAGGACTGTTTCATAAGCGACTTATCTTGTTTTGTTGATTTTCCGACAGGGTGGATAAATGATGTATATTGGAACGATTTTCCGTCATCCCTTGTCAAATTTGGTTTTGAGACAAACCGGTTTCGGCGTTGCGCCATCATCAGTGTCGATTTTAGTTCTCGACACTGATGATGGCACAACGCCGAAACCGTTTTGTCTCAAAACCAAATTTGACATGGGATGACGGAAAATCGTTCCAATATACATCATGTTTCATAAGCATTTCGAGATGACTTCAGAACCGTTTTGGGAAGTATTTTTTTGAATTATCTTGGGACTATTTTGCAACCAAGTATTTGGCTGACCAATTTTGGAATGACTTGTGGATCTTTCCTTTATCATTTGGGGATTTTATTAGGATTTTTTTTTGCGGTTGTTGCGAGAACATTCCTGGGATATTTTCGCCAGTTTTTAGTTTAAGTTCGAGATAATTTTGGGACTATTTCTAGAACACTTTCGGGTTGCTATATGGAATATTTCAGCAGCATTACGAAATTATTTTGCAAACTATTTCGGCTTTATTTACACGGCCGCCGAACATTCACATATAATAATATCAATTATATAAGAATGGTCGGCGGTAAAAGGGGATTTATATTAAGCGTAAGTAAAGCTTAACCTACAAACATATCAATAAATCTACGGTAATAGAAAAAAGAGGCGGTAAAACGAGACGTTGTGAAAACTATACAAACTAGAAAGTTTATCCGAAATTTTACTAAAATAATCCCCAAGTGTTCTTTTAGTTTTCTTTTATCGGTCCCTAACAATGATATCAAAGTCGCCCAAAGTAACGGTCATAAACTGGTATCCAAATAGTTACGAAATTATTCAGAAGTTGTCCCAAAGTGATAACTGAAATCATTCCAAATTGGTCATAAAATAGTCTCGAAATGAAATGATCCTGAAAACGCCCCAAAATTGTACTGATGTAGTTTCGAAATGATCTTTAAAATAATCCTGAAGTTTTCTGAAGTCATCCCCAAATATTCAGGAAATATTCCATCCCCTACAAAATTTTATCGCAGTCCGTCAAACCTTACGCATGGAAAAAGGTGGTACTAAGCTCCATATTATTATATTACCTTCGAATCTTATTTTAAAAGTGGTTGTGGTTTAGATAGAATTTCACGTTTTTTTACTGACATAATCCGAGTCAAGTACGAAGAGTATTTATCAACTTCTAATATGTAACAACGTATAAAACGTACTATAGTTCCTGCCTTAATCTGACACAGAAAGTTTTGCGCATGGAAGGATAAATTCCGACAATGCAGCAATCGTTTGTGTTGAAATTAGTAGATTCTGGAAAAGGAATGTCTTATAAGTTGTTTGCGTTTACCGTTACATCTTCGAGTTCCTATAGATATTCAAAATATTGAGGTTAATTGTCTTTTCTTCAAATGTATTACCTGCAATGAAAAAGATAAAAAATATGTGAATTGGTTTCAGTTCTCGTTCTTCTAAGATCTAAGATACAATTTTTAAAACTAAAATGTGTGTTGTTTCTTGCCTTAAAACCTTGTTAGTAGGCTTTCAAAAGTTAAAAAAAAAGTATGAAAATGTTTGGTTGGTAAAAATACTTTTCCAAATTCATAGAAGCCAAATGCACTGCAAATGAATATTTTGTTCTCGGGAAACTTGACAAAGCTTATCGCTACATAAGCAGCTTGCGTTTATGCAGTGTAAGCCTTTAGGTATTGAAATTCTGTAGATCCAGTTTTCAAAGAAATATTATGATGAGTTCTGCTTTAGTTAGCAGTAGCATACTTTCTGCTGCCCAACAATCGTCTCCCATGAATATCACGTATTTTGGAATTTTTCTGTTAAAATTTAGTTTTGCCTAAGCTGTTTTTGTTAGCAACTTTGGTGTTCATATCTAAGTAAATAAATACTTTTGTGTTAACTAGTAATAACAGCCAAAGTCTAGTTAGGATGAAATTAAGAAATTGGAAATTTGTTTGATCTACAAAGTTGTGTTATATGAAATAGCGAAAAATAAACATTGTTTTGCAAGATAATATATATTCTCATATATATTTTTTAAGATATATGAATATGTACATTAGGGCATTTCAGCTTTCGGTTGTTCGGAGAAAACTCTTGCTTCGACAACATTGTCCTTCTTTCCTGCTTTGTCATCATTCCATTTTATTTACATAGATCATGCTAGAAGTCCCTTTCGATCCGACCTCCAGAGTTATTTAAGAACTGTTGGTACCTGGGAAAGGATTACATTTAGTTTGTTGAAGTTACAGTATTTGAGTCGTGTTCAACAGACGAACATAATGTAATACTTACCCAGTTATTAACAGTCCTTCACATTCGTAATTAAAGCTCTGAATTTATTGTGCTTTTTAGATTCAATTAGACAGTTTAGAGTTTATCTTACAAAGTTTTACAGTTCCGATTTTTTTTACTGGGTTTAGGGGTCTGACGAAAATATTGGGCACCCTTCAATATGGCGTTAAAATCCATTAGGTGTTAGTTTCCTTTTCACGTAGTATATTACTATTCAGGGATCATTCACGACAAAAAAATTTATTTAAAAAACTTAAATTAAACAAGTAAGGAAGGCTAAGTTCGGGTGTAACCGAACATAACATACTCAGTTGAGAGCTATGGAGACAAAATAAGGAAAATCAATCTGGGGTAACCCTGGAATGTGGTTGTATAACATGTGTATCAAATGAAAGGTATTAAAGAGTATTTTAAGAGAGAATAGGCCATAGTTCTATGGATGAACGCCATTTAGGGATATCGCCATAAAGGTAGACCAGGGCTGACTCTAGAATTTGTTTGTACGATATGGGTATCAAATGAAAGGTGTTACTGAGCATTTTAAGAGGGAGTGGGCCTTAGGTCTATCGGTGGACGCCTTTTCGAGATGTCCCTATTAAGGTGGACCAGGGGTGATTCTATAATGTGTTTGTACGATATGGGTATCAAATGAAAGCTGTTAATGAGTATTTTGAAAAGGAGTGATCCTTAGTTCCATAGGTGGACGCCGTTTCGAGATATCGCCATAAAGGTGGACCAGGGGTGTCTCTAGAATGTGTTTGTACGATATGGGAATCAAATGAAAGGTGTTACTGAGCATTTTAAGAGGGAGTGGGCATTAGGTCTATAGGTGGACGCCTTTTCGAGATATCGCCATTAGGGTGGGCCAGGGGTGACTCTAGAATGTTTGTACGGTATGGGTATCAAACGAAAGGTGTTACTGAGCATTTTAAGAGAGTGGGCATGAGGTCTATAGGTGGACGCCTTTTCGAGATATCGTCATTAGGGTGGGCCAGGGGTGACTCTAGAATGTGTTTGTACGATATGTGCATCAAACGAAAGGTGTTACTGAGCATTTTAAGAGGGAGTGGGCATTAGGTCTATAGGTGGACGCCCTTTCGAGATATCGACATTAGGGTGGGCCAGGGGTGACTCTAGAATGTTTGTACGATATGGGTATCAAACGAAAGGTGTTACTGAGCATTTTAAGAGGGAGTGGGCATTAGGTCTATAGGTGGACGCCTTTTCGAGATATCGCCATTAGGGTGGGCCAGGGGTGACTCTAGAATGTGTTTGTACGATATGGGTATCAAATGAAAGGTGGTAAGGAGTATTTTAAAAGGGAGTAATCCTTAGTTCTATAGGTGGACGCCTTTTCGAGATATCGCCATAAAGGTGGACCAAGGGTGACTCTAGAATGTTTGTACGATATGGGTATCAAACGAAAGGTGTTACTGAGCATTTTAAGAGGGAGTGGGCATTAGGTCTATAGGTGGACGCCTTTTCGAGATATCGCCATTAGGGTGGGCCAGGGTGACTCTAGATTGTGTTTGTACGATATGGGTATCAAATGAAAGGTGGTAATGAGTATTTTAAAAGGGAGTAATCCTTAGTTCTATAGGTGGACGCCTTTTCGAGATATCGCCATAAAGCTGGACCAAGGGTGACTCTAGAATGTTTGTACGGTATGGGTATCAAACGAAAGGTGTTACTGAGCATTTTAAGAGGGAGTGGGCATTAGGTCTATATGTGGACGCCTTTTCGAGATATCGCCATTAGGGTGGGCCAGGGTGACTCTAGAATGTGTTTGTACGATATGGGTATCAAATGAAAGGTGGTAATGAGTATTTTAAAAGGGAGTAATCCTTAGTTCTATAGGTGGACGCCTTTTCGAGATATCGCCATTAGGGTGGGCCAGGTGTGACTCTAGAATGTTTGTAGGATATGGGTATCAAACGAAAGGTGTTACTGAGCATTTTAAGAGGGAGTGGGCATTAGGTCTATAGGTGGACGCCTTTTCGAGATATCGCCATTAGGGTGGGACAGGGGTGACTCTAGAATGTTTGTATGATATGGGTATCAAACGAAAGGTGTTACTGAGCATTTTAAGAGGGAGTGTACATTAGGTCTATAGGTGGACGCCTTTTCGAGATATCGCCATTAGGGTGGGCCAGGGGTGAATCTAGAATGTTTGTACGATATGGGTATCAAACGAAAGGTGTTACTGAGCATTTTAAGAGGGAGTGGACATTAGGTCTATAGGTGGACGCCTTTTCGAGATATCGCCATTAGGGTGGGCCAGGGTGACTCTAGAATGTGTTTGTACGATATGGGTATCAAATGAAAGGTGGTAATGAGGATTAAAAGGGAGTAATCCTTAGTTCTATAGGTGGACGCCTTTTCGAAATATCGCCATTAGGGTGGGCCAGGTGTGACTCTAGAATGTTTGTACGATATGGGTATCAAACGAAAGCTGTTACTGAGCATTTTAAGAGGGAGTGGGCATTAGGTCTATAGGTGGACGCCTTTTCGAGATATTGCCATTAGGGTGGGCCAGGGGTGACTCTAGAATGTTTGTACGATATGGGTATCAAACGAAAGGTGTTACTGAGCATTTTAAGAGGGAGTGGACAATAGGTCTATAGGTGGACGCCTTTTCGAGATATCGCCATTAGGGTGGGCCAGGGGTTACTCTAGAATGTTTGTACGATATGGGTATCAAACGAAAGGTGTTACTGAGCATTTTAAGAGAGAGGGGGCAATAGTTCTATAGGTGGACGCCTTTTCGAGATATCGCCATTAGGGTGGGACAGGGGTGACTCTGGTATGTTTTTGTACGATATGGATATCAAATTAAAGGTATTAATGAGGGTTTTAAAAGCGAGTGGCCCTTAGATGTATATGTGAAGGCGTTCTCGTGATATCCACCAAAATGTGGACCAGGTGATCCAGAAAATCATCTGTCGAGTACTGCTAATTTATTTATATATGCAATACCACTAACAGTATTCCTGCCAAGATTCCAAGGGCTGTTGATTTCGCCTTGTAGAACTTTTTCATTTTCTTCTATTTAATATGGTAGGTGTCACACCCATTTTACAAAGATTTTTCCAAAGTTATATTTTGCGTCAACAAACCAATCCAGTTACCATGTTTCATCCCTTTTTTCGTATTTGGTATAGAATTATGGCATTTTTTTCATTTTTCGTAATTTTCGATATCGATAAAGTGGGCGTGGTTATGGTCAGATTTCGCCCATTTTTTATACCAAGAAAAAGTGAGCTCAGGTAAGTACGTGGGCTAAGTTTAGTAAAGATATATCGGATTTTGCTCAAGTTATTGTGTTAATGGCCGAGCGGAAGGACAGACGGTGGACTGTGTATAAAAACTGGGCGTGGCTTCCATCGATTTCGCCCATTTTCACAGAGAACAGTTACCGTCATAGAATCTATGCTCCTACCAAATTTGAGAAGGATTGGTAAATTTTTGTTCGACTTATGGCAATAAAAGTATTCTAGACAAACTAAATGAAAATGGGCGGAGCCACGCCCATTTTGAAATTTTCTTTTATTTTTGTATTTTGTTGCATCATATCATTACTGGAGTTAAATTTTGACTTAATTTACTTATATACAGTAAAGATATTAAATTTTTTGTTAAAATTTGAATTAAAAAAATTTTTTTTTTAAAAAGTGGGCGTGTTCTTAATCCAATTTTGCTAATTTTTATTTAGCACATATAGAGTAATAGTAGTAACGTTCCTGCCAAATTTCATCATGATATCTTCAACGACTGCCAAATTACAGCTTGCAAAACTTTTAAATTACCTTCTTGTAAAAGTGGGCGGGGCCACGCCCATTGTCCAAACTCTTACTAATTTTCTATTCTGCGTCATAACGTCAACCAAGTTTCGTCGCTTTATCTGTCTTTTGTAATGAGTTATCGCACTTTTTCAGTTTTTCGAAATTTTCGATATCGAAAAAGTGGGCGTGGTTATAGTCCGATATCGTTCATTTTAAATAGCGATCTGAGATGAGTGCTCAGGAACCTACATACCAAATTTCATCAAGATTCCTCAAAATTTACTCAAGTTATCGTGTTAACGGACGGACGGACGGACGGACGGACGGACGGACATGGCTCAATCAAATTTTTTTTCGATCCTGATTATTTTGATATATGGAAGTCTATATCTATCTCGATTCCTTTATATATGTACAACCAACCGTTATCCAATCAAACTTAATATACTCTGTGAGCTCTGCTCAACTGAGTATAAAAATATTGTAGCTATTACTTGAAAACCGTTTGACCGATTTCAAAAATTTGTCTTTCCTTTATTTCGATCGGACTAAGTGTTCATTATAGCAAACAAATTTTGAAAGTCCTCAATTTAGAAATACTTTAGCTAATAGAACGAATTCGGATGTTTTTATACCTGCTTTTACACCCCTTTCTTACATACAACATTTCTCCATTTCGTATATGCTAAGAAGTGCCACTTACATATATTTCTTCGTACCAAAAATAAAACCAAACGCGTTTGAGAGTACCAAAGTAATTGTTTCCCAGTTGTGATCTTAATATATATTAATTTCGTGCCACGTTGTTTGTCCGCGATGTACAACTTTACTTTACTTAACAGGTTTCAATCAAATTTGCACACCGTGTGCAGTTTTATCCAACTTGAAGATAGGATAGCGTTTCTGTGAAGATTCTTTCCGGGAAGTGAACCAGGGACCGATATATTCGAAAAATTCTATTCACGGGCATATTGAAATTGGGCAATATAGATTAGTATTTAGGACACGTTTTTCGGGAAATGGAGCAGGGACGTACAGGGACTTGAGCTTGGGGTGGAACTGCGACTGGAAAAAAGGGGTGGAGAAGAACTAGGGGGAAGAGAAAAGAGGGAAAGAAAAGGAGATAGAGTTAGACGAAGATAGAGATATGAATAGATGGAGCGGAAAATAAGTGAGGGAAAGGACGTATAGGGAGAAAGAGACGCAGAAAAAGCGAATGATAGAGGGAAGAGTGAATAACAAAACAAGGAAAAAGGGGAGAGACAGGAAGGGAGAGTAAGAGGTAAAAACTGCTTAAAAGTATGCAGATAGACCAATGCTAGGGCAGAGTAACGTCTGCCGGGTCTGCTAGTTATTGATATAAAATTAGGGGCCCTTATTTGCCTAGAGCAAAACAGCAGATAAACTGGACAAATTTTCTTAGTTCAAGTCCTAAAATAATATATGTCCACCCCAGATTTACACAGGGGTACTTTTAAACAGGGTATTATAACTTTGATTGGATAACGGTTGGTTGTACAGGTATAAAGGAATCGACATATATATAGACTTCTATATATCAAAATCATCAGTATCGAAAAAAAATTTGATTGATCCATGTTCGTCCGTCCGTCCATCCGTCTGTCCGTTAACACAATAACTTGAGTAAATATTGAGATATCTTCACCAAGCTGGTCCACGAGCTTATCTGGGCCCAGAATAGATTGGTATTGAAAATGAGCTAAATCGGATGATAACCACGCCCACTTTTTATATATATAACATTTTGGAAAACACAAAAACCTGATTATTTAGTAAATAATACACCTAGAATGTTGAAATTTGACGTGTGGACTGATATTGAGGTCTCTTCATACAAATTTGGAAAAGTTTTTTTTTACAAATATTATTAATCATAAATTAAAAATCATTATACCAAAATTCGGCAGAGAGGTTGCCTTTACTATAAGGAATGCAGTCTTGTAACACTATTAAGCACACAAAACAAACAACAACAGCATTTCAAGTGTACATCGGTGTATGTAATGTTCGGTTTCACCCTAACTTAGACTTCGTTACTTGCTTAATACTAATTTTAATAATAACATGCAAAACAAAACTGTTTTTCAACAGGATCAAGCATAACCTAGCCTGCCACTCTCGCAACTGTTTATACGGGGAGAAAAATATACAAACGACATATTTTTCTCAAAATTTCTCGTACTTATATATAATATAAAATAAAAATTTAAAAATAATTGGAAAACCAGACCAATCATATCTTGAATTGATTAAGGATATTGCAGCTGAGCAAATGTTTTTCTGAAGCAGCCTAATGTACCTATACGTCTACATACATATGTGGTGCTTCCAGTTATATATATGCAAATTGATAATTAAGTTCGCAGAATAAATGCAAATTTTTGCAGTTATTATAGAGCCTTTTTCACTTTATTCATATATGTGAGCTAAAACACATAATCGTCGCTACCCAGTCGGAAACGTCGAAAAGAGTTTTCAAAAAAAACAAAAAAAGAGGGAGTACCAAGTACTCTTGAAGTTCGATGTGTAAACATTCAGGTCTACATCTAGAAAACTGAGCTCGCTCAGGAAAACATATCCGTACCTTCCGATAGCAAATCCATACCTTTTTGATAACATATCCGTAACTTTTTGATAACAAATCGGTTTCTTGTCGTTAACTTTTTAGTAACACATCTATAACTTTTCGATAAATACTTGATAATAAATCGATAACTTGTCGAAGAAAAACACTAACTCTTTGATAACATTTGTTTTCGATAGCAAATTTGTATCAAACCGATAACTCGTCTATATCTCGTCGACAACACACCTATAGCAAAGCGCTAACGCTTCAATAACAAACCGTTAATACTTCGATAGCAAATTGATAAAACGTTTGTTCTTGTTAATAAGTATGATTGAATCGCTATACTGATTTCACTCTTTAACTCTCTTTTTTCGTAAGGCCTTTGACTTTTTGAAGGAAAGAGCCTGGTCTGATACATATATACCTTAGGGTGCATCAATTTACATGGACTCGTTTTTTCGCTATCGTTTCTAGCACATTGAAGTTCAGTTTTAAGAAACGAAGAACAGGAGGGCCACAAAATGTTAAATTCCAGTAGGGGTCAATTACCTTTTTATGTTACCGACTGGATATACATTTGCTTGTTTTATTTTTATGAACTTGTTAAAGCGTACGTTTTTGTACGGTAACGAAATTCTGAAAATTTACATAAATTGAAAACAAATTTAATTACAATGAATTATTCGCATTTGTCTAACAATTCTGTGTATTATTACATTTACAACTTTTTGTGCTTTGTTATGTATTTATATGGAATAATATTATAATTGCTAAGAACAACATATATCAAAATGTACTTAGTTGCCAGGAGCAAGAGACTAATTCATTTTTTTGTTTATCGCGAGTTTAAAATTCATCCAGCCATTATCTTTTGCAGTTATAGAAGAAATATAGCGCTAAATTAGTTGGTTTTGACAATATTGGAACAGCACCCCATGAGTAGAAAAACATATCCTCAGAACTAGGAAACATGTAAAATATACCTACAAAGAAAAACGGCAGAGGGCAGTTGAGTTTATTAACATATTTCGGGATCGCAAAACAAGTTTAATAACACCTTGCGCAGCGAAAAAATGTTGGCACTTAAAATGACGCTTTCGAGTTTTGAATTGACATTCTCGTCTTAGAAATTACGCTTTCTCATTTAGAACCGACTATTCTAATACCATTTCCCATTTAAAATTCACTGTTTTCATTTTGATGTAGCGCTTTCTCATTTAAACTAACTGCTCTCATTCACAATCGCCTGTTTTTAGTTACAAATGACGTTTTTGCATTTTCTTTTAATGCTTTCTCATTTAAGATTGACGGTTCCCATGACGAAGCCACGCTTTCGATTTTGCAGTTCTCATTTACAACTGACTATTCTCAATTAGAGTTATCACGAATATTCGGCAACTATTCGGTATTCGGCCTATTCGGCTACTTTTTTGCTATTCGGTATTCGGCCGAATAATACGTACTATTCGGCCGAATACCTAATATCAAATCATGTAAAAAAGACACGTTATATTACACAAAATTATGTATTTATTTCCAAATTACAACACTTTAGTATTTAAAATTCATCAGTGGTAAGTTATGATGGATAAAAACAAGCTTTTCAGCATTTTTGGGTAGCAAACGATTACGCTTTTCATCGCAAATGTTACCAGCCTCAGAAAATAACCTCTCACTATACACGCTACTTCCAGGAGAAGAAAGATAAACTTTAGCAAATTTCGAAAGGTTTGGGTATTGTTTTTCGTTTACTAACCACCACTTGGAAGGATCGGCCTTCCGATCTAGGCGAATAAAAATCCAACTCGTTTGCGACAGCATTCTTTTCCACGTCCTCGTCATCATTAGCATTTCGCATATTATCTGTAGCGACTTCCTCAAAGCAGTTCCAGAAACTGTCGTGTATTTCAGTAGTCCTATCATTTTCATTCAAGTTTCTTTTCTTGTGAACTGGAGAAGAATCGTCATCGGTACTACTAGATTTATCACAACTAAGATTCATCATAACTAACTCGCCCCGACAAGCATGTATTTCGTGCCGAATATTCGACGGCCTAATAATCGGCACTTCGGCCGACAGCGTTGCCGAATATTAGGTATTCGATATTCGGCCAATTCACTATTCGTGGCATCTCTATTCTCAATTACAGTTGACGCTTGCCAATTTAATTTAGAGGTTGCCTCATTTTGAAGTTATTGCTCTCATGTAAAAGGGACGGTTTCGCATTTACAATAGATTTTTTCATTTTTAAATGTCGTTTTCGCATTTGCATCTAACGCTTTCTTATTTATAACTTAAAATGGTGAAGTACAATTAAGTAAAACGAGCCGGACCCGTGCGTATCTTGCGCAACCAATATACAAGCCTCTTATAAAATATCTACAAACATCAGCTGTTCTATCAATCAATTAAAACTTACAGCTTGCGCTGCAATCTAGCGTATGATAGTAACTACCAGTAATGCAGTGCAAATATTCACAGTAGTGCTATAGTACAAATAGATTTCTTTGTGTGCTCACAATCGTTTATTTTTAACAAATTATTTTAATAAAATATAGCTAAACAAAAGCTCTACGACCAAAATTGCCCAAAGCTCGCTAATAGCCCGAATCTCCATCTCTACAACGACAACTTTATTTATGAAAACAGCAATTAGAAATAATATAGCTATATGATTATTGATTGTATGGCGGCTAATATTATCACGTATAGCACATTATTAGATATCTCACCGCTAGTAAACAAGCGTTACTACAACAACAACGACAAAGTGAACATGATATAACTAAATCTTTACTAAAATGTGTTTGCAGAAAAGGAGAAAACAGTGATGTGTAACGCACATGAGATATCAGGGGTTGATTGATAGCATGATAACCGGACGATCGAAGATTCGAGAGAGGTGTATGAAAAGAACGAACGAACTACACCAGATACTTGGCGTAATTTTAACTCCATGTAAGAGAAGTAAGGATGGAGTGCTCAGCGCAAATGTCTACCAATATTGTTCGCTGTGAATGAGGTTAATTATTTGTATTCAATAGTTACCTGCATTTATGCAACAAATCATTGACATTAACCGATAACACAAAGCATCGATATTTATTTTTTAAGAAATTTCAATTCAAAATTAAAATTGTATAATAAAAAAAGTTGATAAATCTTTAATAAATTATTAATACATTTTTATCTGCATTGCAAAAAATGTAAACAAAATCAATAATAAAGCGATCCCTTATTTTGCGGTTTCATTAGCTTTTGACTTTTTGCAACAAAAGAGCTGCAATTAAAATGCTTTATTTTACGATAAATAAATACATCACAAAAAACCTGAATTCGAAAAAATTGTACTATTATAAACTCAGGGCTGCTGATACATGCACCAAACCATTTTCTGCATGAGCTAAATGATGCACAACATCGCTGCTATAACCAAAACATTTACTACACCCAATGAATATTGTAGCGAATGTTATCAACAACGCACATCTCTATACAACTTTTACTTCCATCACTACCAAACGAACGCTGCTCCGACAACAATGAAAATGTAAATACAAGACAACAAATGCTAGACACATACACACATATACCTCTGCGGCTTCCTGGCATAACCGAAAAAGTCACATTTTTTTCGAAATTGAGTTGGGGATCGATATCTGTAAGTGTCAATATTTCCAGAAAATAACAATTTACACTTTGATATTGTAGCGAATTTGGGAGATTCTTGATTATACTGGAGCTATTGCTGTCGTGATATCATCGGCCTAAACACCCGCGCTGTTAGTTTTGCTTACTCAAAACTGACAAAAGAAGCGGTAAAGATGGGTTTGATGGTGAATGAGGACAAAACGAATTACCAGCTGTCATAGAGCAACCACGCTACTGTTGGCAGCCATAATTTCGAAATAGTAAAAGACTTCCTTTATTTGGGAACCAGCATCAACACTAGCAATAACATCAGCACTGAAATCCAGCGAAGAATCAATCTTGCTAAGAAATGCTACTTTGGACTAGGTAGGTAATTGAAAAGTAAAGTCCTCTCGCGGCGAACGAAAATCATACTCTACAAGTCACTTATTGTACCCGTCCTGTTATATAGGGCAGAAGCATGGACCATGACAACAGCAGATGAAGCGTCTTTGGGAGTGTTCGAGAGAAAAGTTCTTCGAAAGATTTATGGACCTCTACGCATTGGCGATGGCGAGTACCGAAGAAGATTTAATGATCAGCTGTACGAGCTATACGCAGACTTCAACATAGTCCAGCGAATTAAAACACAACGGCTGCGCTGGCTAGGCCATGTTATGCGAATGAAAGATGATGCTCCGGCCAGGAAAGTGTTTCTATCGGAACCCGCCTATGGAAGAAGAGGTTGAGGGCGGCCCCACTCCGTTGGAAGGACCAGGTGGAAAACGATTTAAACTCCCTTGGTGTGACCAATTGGCGCCGGTTGATGAAGGAGCGACTGTCGCGCCTTGTTGGACGGCCATAACCGATTAGACGGTTAAGCGCCAATTAAGTAAGTAAGTATTGTTGTCGTTCGAATTGCTGAACTGTCGCATAAATAACTCGAATATTTGAGTGAGCACAACACTATTATAGTAGTAGGGTTTTACAATTAAATTAATCGCGTACCCACATATAGCGTGTTAAAATCAAATTAATTGATTATTTCTCAGCTTACGCTACGAGAGTATAACTCCGTTCGCTCACTCGCCTATTTTTCCTAGGGTCTAGCATTTTCACAAACACCCTTCTCGAATAGTTATATATATACATAGAGATAGATAGATTAAATCTCCTTAGTGCACAAACATTAGCATATGCACATAAATATAAGAAAATATAGACATTTTATTTAAAAACTTTAACGATTTTTAACGTTTAATATTTGTAACGAAAGATTATATTTCAATACATGCATGCATTCTTAACGATTTATGTTTCACTAACTTGACGACACGCATAGAATGTCAAGCTGATATGAAATGAAATTACATACCAAAAATCTATACATATACATATGTATGTACCTATAAAAGTATTCCCGAAGTTCAAGAATGCTAGCGAATAGTCGTTTTTTCACCATTCGACCTTATCCAACATAACGCATTATGTGATGTGGTAAAAGTCCCACTACAAGCAAGTTTGCTCGTATAATTCAAAAAGTGTTACTTTTGTTTAAAAAATTTTGCTCATATAAGAAATGAATCAAATATTTTTTTTGATGCAAACTTAAGGTAAATGTTTCAGAGTTTTATTGCAAAGAATAAATATAAAAATCTGTCTGTTGGTTTTTCAATTATAGCTGTGTAAAAACAAGTTTTATGAGTGTTTACTATATTTTGGCAATTTTCCACGTCCCTATAATATATACCAACAAATTGTATTGAAAATGTCCATTTCACGTAGCTACGAGCTTTAAAGTACAAAAAACCGTTTCAAAATTGAAGCATTCTGTGTGAAGTGATGGGCGTTCAGCGGCATTTAGCGACTTTATCGACTATTATCGCTATCTGTCAAAAATGCTTCAACTAAATTAAAATCACATTTTATTTCGACTATAACTATGCCCCCTATCGCTTTGGTCGTATTGCTTTTTAATTTTTGTAAAAGCCAGCGACATCTGTAAATACAGGCTGATAATAAACTAGAGCGTTAATTTGAAAAAATTAGTACACTCGACTTAATTTGCGGAGCGCAAATTTGTACAAACATATGAGTATGCTGTGGATAAGCTTACATATGTCAGTTTCGCGTTAATTGTTGCAAGCTTCGTATTTCTTTTGTCAGTGGTCCAATTATTGGTAAATTTTTTAATGTGCAGAAGACATCACAGAAAATTATGCAGAAATTGTATAATATCTTTAGCGCAAGCCCTCAGAGATGGGAAATTCTCAAGGAAAAAACTAATTGCTCTTTGCACAGCATGTCCAAAACAGGATGGTCTGCTCGTGTGGATAGTGTGAAACCTTTCGCAACTCACATTCCCCAAATATTGAAACCTATTGATGAAATCAATATTTTGAATTTGAGTTTAGAAACAGTAGCGGATTTGAAAGGTATTGAATCATATATGGGGAAATTTTAGTGCATCCCCTTAGCCTCCATTTGGCTCAAAGTGTTGACGGTAATCAACCATCGAAATCTGGTACTGCAAGCTAGAAATGCCACACTAGACGTGGAAACAGAAAATATACGTAGCCTGATTGATGAGTTGAAGAAGTTCAGGGATCAATGGTCGATCATACTTCGAGAATGCAAGGTTCTGGCAGGGAGTATAGGAGTTGTGAATACCTTCGCAGAGAAAGAAGGAAGATAAGAAAGCGCCAGTTCGATGAATTACCTGGCGAATCACCTAAGTGTGATTCCGAAACTCAATTCAAACAGCAAGTTTTTACGTTCTTTTGGACTGCTTGATTGGTAACATGACAAGACGTTTCGAAACCGTAAATGACATTGCGATTAAATTTAGTTTTTGGTGGAAATATCAGGATCTGACGGAAGAAGAGCTCAGAAAAAAGGCAACGGCATTCTGCACGATTTATGGCATCGATATTTCTACGGATATAATAACTAGATGAAATCATTGATCTCAAAGCCATCCACTTTGCAAATTTGAGATGTGATTCGCTGCCACCATTTCGGCTTCTCAACAAATTTCATGACTTGAAGATGGAAGTATTATTTTCTAACATCTGCATAGCATTAAGAATATTTTGCACACTTCCAGTCAGTGTGGCTGAAGGGGAGCGTTCTTTAGTCTATTGTCTTGCGTGAAAATGTTTTTACGTTCTATTATGAGCCAAAATCGCTTGACAAGCCTTGGAACATTGGAGTCCAGCCTTGCTCGCAGCATTTGTTTTGAATCGGTAATTTTCATATTCGCAGACCAAAAAGCACGGAAGGCTTTCCTTGGCTGATTCAAGCTCTTAAAATGCATATATTATGAAAAGGTTAATGTAAGCAAATCAAACAATGAAATCTAACATTTCATTTATGTAAGTGCTCCAGTAAATCTAATTTTATATGAAATAAAACTGACAATGTGAATTGAAAAATTTATGTATGTTATGTCGGCTCTCTGCGGCCCTGGAAATGACAATAAGGTTTAATTTTTGGTTCAGCAAATTTTTATTTCATGAGTTAAAACCATGTAAATTTTTGACTCAACTCGACCTTTGCCACATCAAAAGGTCAAAATTAGAGAAATTTTTTTTAAATAATATACGTACTTGCTCTCTGTTTTATGTCCGCAATTTGGAAAGGAGTTTTCTCAAAAGATTTTCACAAAAGTTTGCTCCAATTTCTGTACGCACTTGTGCCAAGCAATGGGCAGCACTGACATAGACAATGTATTTTGTACAACTGAACGATTTTTTCCCCAACCAAAAAAGAAACCTACTTGTATATTTGTTTTAAACATACAAGCTATTGAAATATTTACTCAAATATCATTATTAATGAAACAATGTTATCTAGTTGGCATTTTGTGCGCTTTGATTTATTTAGTAGAAGTTTGTATGCAATTGAATAAACTTTTTTTTTGTTTATGTACCTAATAGGTATACGTATGTAAATAAGTTCAAAAAAATTTACATCTGCATATAGTAGTGGGTTGTTAAATCTATACATTTTTGTTTGATTCGTTTTAGTTCAAAGTAATTTATTAGATTTTGTTTTTTAATTGAGTTATATATTATTTCATTATGGTTCATAAATTAAATATTTATATACACAAAGTTTTTATAGATAAATTTAAGTTTAGCTGAAAATTACTAACATTTCGTTAATATCCATATAATTGCATTCAAATAATTTTCCACTTTATTTGATTTATTAACGAGCTTTTATTTATTTATTGAAATATTTTTAACTGCAATGACGTCAATTTCTATTGTTTGTGACTTGTTTAATTGGTAAATATTTACTCTGCCGGCCACCGTGGTGTGATGGTAGCGTGCTCCGCCTACCACACCGGATGCCCTGGGTTCAAACCCCGGGCAAAGCAACATCAAAAATTTTGGGAATAAGGTTTTTCAATTAGAAGAACATTTTTCTAAGCGGGGTCGCCCCTCGGCAGTGTTTGGCAAGCGCTCCGGGTGTATTTCTGCCATGAAAAGGTCTCAGTGAAAACTCATCTGCCTTGCAGATGCCGTTCGGAGTCGGCATAAAACAAGTAGGTCCCGTCCGACCAATTTGTAGGGAAAATCAAGAGGAGCACGACGCAAATTGGAAGAGAAGCTCGGCCTTAGATCTCTTCGGAGGTTATCGCGTCTTAAATTTATTTTTTTAATTATAAATATTTACTCTTCCCAGTTTTCCTGACTTCTTTTAAATAAGCTGCATTCATTTTTGTTTACCTCTTATAATTTATCCGTGGGTGGAAAAGAACAATGGCCAATGAAAAAAAATCGATTATACAAACAACAAAGAAGCCAATTTTTTTCTCAATTGTTTGTTTTAAAAATGTTTATATTATGAGTGAATTGGAGAGTAATTTAAAAAATAAAATAAACGTTATGAACGAAAGCTTCAATTTTAAAGCGATACATTTATTCTTCAGTAATTGACGGATCTCAGGGTTGTGACATTTGCGTTGGCATTAGCGGGTCCCAGTTCGGACCTTGGCTCAAAAACGCACAGTCACCAGTGACTATTTGTCCGATTTTTGGGGTTGTGCCGGTTGTTTTTAAATTAAGTAGAGCTCGCCTAGAGATTGAAGTAAAATAACAACAGAGCAAAATTAAACAGATAGAAATAATTTCGGGGTTTTTGAGTAGACCTACGTCGGCTTCTTATCGAAAACAAGCGCTTATTTTGTTTTCGATAACAACCGATACTGACAATTTTTTGTGTTATCGGTTTGGTTAACTTTGGACAGAGAGTTACAAACGTCGAGTTATTGGTATGTTATCGCTGAGTTACCGGATACTAGTTGGTTTTCTATCAGCTTGCTATCGACAAGTTACAGATGTGCAATCGATTTTATATTCAAATTTTATCGTTAACTGTATCAAAACAAATTGATTTGTCTGTAGTTACAAATCGACAACATGCCGATAAAACTGATGAAGTTGAGTTCAAGGGATTGATACAAACAATACAAACCTCACCTACCAAAGCGTATCGGATCTATATCCGGCAAATTAACTCAAATATCGATAACACTCCCCAAAACCTGTCATAACTTTTTGATAGCAAAACGATGACTTCTTTAAAAATGGTGCATACTTTTTCTGAATTCAATAGATAGGATTTAAATAAAAAATCCATAACTTTTCTATAAAAATAAGAAATTTGTTGATAACACATCGATACATTTTCGATATTAATCGATAACTTTTTGATAACAGGTCTATAACTTTTCAATAAAAAATCAATAAATCTTGATAATGTCACGATGATTTTTCTTTAAATAACCGATCAGTCAATCGATAGAATTTTGATAACAAATCGAAAACTTTTTCGTCATTTTCGATGAAAACCTGATAACTCATCGACAATCTATGGTATCGATAACAGATTTATAACAATTCGATAACAAATCCATAATTCGTCTATACTTCGGCGATAGCAACCTATAGCAAACCTTTCCTTTTCTTTCATTTCCTTTTGTTATTTCCATTAAATTCCTTTTCTTTCATTTTCTTTCCTTCTACTTTCTTTTCTTTCCCCTACTTTCTTTTCGGCTCCGTTCCTTTTCTTTCCTTCCTTTCCTTTCCTTTACTTTCCTTTCCTTTGCTCTCCTCTCCTCCCCTCTCCTCTCCTCTCCTCCCCTCTCCTTTTCCCTTTCCTTTCCTTTACTTTCATTCCCTTTCCCTTCCTATCCTCGTTTTCAATGAAAAACTGATAACTCATCGATAATCTATGGTATCGATTACAGATTTATAACAATTCGATAACAAATAAATAATTCGTCTATACTTCGGCGATAGCGACATAGCAAACATTCCTTTACTTTCATTTCCTTTTGTTTATTTCCATTAAATTCCTTTTGTTTCATTTTCTTTTCTTCTAATTTCTTTTCTTTCCCCTCCTTCCTTTTCGTCTCCGTTTCTTTCCTTTCCTTTCCTTTCCTCTCCTTTCCTTTCCCTTCCTTTCCTCTCCTTTCCTTTCCCTTCCTTTCCTTTCCTTTCCTTTCCCTTCCTTTCCTTCCTTTTTTTGCTTTTCTCTCCTTTCCGTTCCTTTTCTTTCTTGTTCCCAACTTGATCTCCTACATATAAATTTCATGCTGGTTTTTTTCTTTTTGTCGATTTAGTATTCTCTTTTCACAGACTATAATTGACTTAAATTTTTTTTTAATTAACTATATCTTGCTTTTAAATTTTTTATTGACACTGTTACGCAAAACAAAAGCCCTTTGTCATATTTGATTGACTAACAATATGGGATGGAATATACATAATCAAACGGATACATGAATATACATGCGTACATACATATGAGTCGTATATGTACTTTATATATCTACCCAATAAGCGCAACACATTTATTACCCAAGCTATGCCAAAGCTTTTATGTCTATTTTGAGGTTTAAAGTTCCATACAATTTCTGTTTTGTAAAACGTTTTCTGTACACCCTTTTTCTTAAATCGCACCAAATTTGCGAAATATTTGCAAAGTTGTGTTTAGAAAAACAAGCTTTTGCAAACAATTGTAGTTATTTACTTTGTAAAGGAGTTGATTTGAACTCGACCTCGATATAACCTTTAGACCATTGGATTGAGTATCATTGCCATTTCGAGAACGACCAATCTAAGATTGGAGAACGCCCTATCTCAACTCGATAGATACTAAATATGGGTTGACTTAGGAGTTTTTCGAAAAAAATTTTGAGATCAGTTGTTCTTCGGAGATATGGTATACTAAAAATCGGGATATAAGACGTTCTTGGATCCAATGCTGATCTAAGGTTTTAAGGTTTTAAAAGTTTTGCTGGGATAGGATGTTAGCGTACGAAAAAGTACAACAAGTCTAGTTCATTTCAAATACAAATTTTTGTTGGGTATTGTGTCTCCTTTTTTTTCTAGCACTTACATAAAAACATTCATACTTATGTATGTATGTAGAGACAGGTATGTCGATTTTGAATGACTGCAATTGTGGTTTAGTTGGTTTGTGGTTTTATGATGTCAATTTTTGTTCTGATATATGCAATGCAAAAAGTGATTTACACTAAATGCGTTGAGTATTTAATTTAATTAAAAAAAGTGAAAAAAAATTAGTATTTTAACAGGATAATAAGATTTTCGAAGAAAGAAATTTTCACATAAAATCAATTTATTTGCTGTGCAGCGAGGACTGCCAAAGTAAATAAGTATAGCAAAGTAAATACATAACACAAAATAATAAGATACATAACATTATATGATCTGAACAACACGAAATGGCAAACCATAAAAACATAAGTCATAATATGACATAAAATAACATAATATTTCAGGTATACGCAACCGGATGTATCTCATAAGCCTGACTTTCAGTACCTCGACAGAACACTATTCTGACAGTACATATATCAAGACAAAACGTAGACTGATGTATAACCCCACATATACAATTTAACAAGTCCTAACATAATTTAACATAACAAAGCATAATACATACACGACGGCATTAAACAACAAATCGCACACCTTGACCGAAAGGGAGCTACAAACTCAAAAATCTGAAATTTTGAAGTTTTGCCACCAAGCTTCTCAATTCAATAGCCACCAAACCGTATACTCCATTTATTAGTACCTCCACTAATCAGCGAGAAAAGGCTGTGTAACAAAATAAAACTTGCTTGGGCGCATATGGGGAATTGCGATTTTTTGAGTTGATCGTTGATCTAGACATGCGATATGATAACATAATAGCATAATACACATAGCATGAAATCACATATCCTGATGCACAAGTGCCCCAATACCACGTACTTAAGAATAGCAAAGCCTGACACAGCACATACATAACATAGCATAACATAACATATTTTGACATAGTTTTTTATAACAAAACATAAAATAAGAATATAAACTAGCATAACGTAACATAGCATAGCATACAACGCCATAACATAACATATGACATAGCATTATATAACATATAAAACGTAATTTACTTAATATAATATTATATGAACATCAAAATACAAAAAAGAAGCACAAAATAAAATATGAAATATACAGATTTCCATAAGCTGAAAGGACATACGAATAACCAGATTTGCCCGTTTAAGCATATTTGATTTTATACTTTTGTTTATTTAGAGAAGACTTTGTTTATTTGCTCGTAAAACGTCTTTATGACGATAACTTTGTTAGAAAATGTTGTTGTAATGGATTTAAAAGCATAGTTTGAATATTATAATTAATTTGCTGGCGCCAAACTAAACAGACAGAAAGTATTAGGGATGACATAAATCCCGCGTTCAACAAAAAAGCACCAGACAGATGGTAAAGATGACACCATAGTCTGCACACTGCAATATTTACTATTTACAAACATATTTAGGCATAAAATGATTTTAACATTAAGTAAGTTGAGATTTTTATTTTCGCATATTTAATTTTCATTAAGGCACGTACATAGGTATGTGTGCTTGCAATTAAGTATGCTTACAAGTGTATAAATTATTTATGTAAAAATAGAGCTTTTACCCAATTTCATGCCAAATTGCTGCCCACACACACGCGTATATTCAAATATATTAATACATACATTGCAGGACGCACACTCTTTCAAACTCATAATTGGGTCAATTACAACACTTGTTGGCAGCCTAGCGACACTAAGTACCATACAATTATCAACGTACATATCATTAAAGTAATTAATTGTGTTTTTTGTTTTTATTTTTCTTTGCTTGTTTTTGCTATTATTGTATATGCTCCAATTCATAATTCGCATTGCAGTGGTTGTGCACAGCTGTGTCTCTTCTTCTTATACCAAAAAAAAAAAATTCTATAAAAAATAGAAGTTCCTCCAAGATTGAGGGGTTGGCAGGCAGTGTGAAGTAGATTTATGTACCACCCAATGAGAGGCTGGCAAGTGCTAGCACACACGCACACATAGTTACACTTGTAATGTACAAATGTATGTTCTGCAACATTGTCTATGTCAAAATACTAAAAGTCAGACATTTGAAAACTTTTTGGCGGCTGCTATATGCAAATGTTTGATATCTGACGGCAGGAAGAGATAAAAATTAAGTAGTTTAGAAAATATGTAATGAAATGAGTATCAAAAAAATAAAAATAAAGAAAATTGAGAAAAAGTCTACGCTAGTTTACGCAGTTAGTAAATAATTATACCAGTAATAACAACAAATCAAGTCTTGAAATATAAAAAACAAATAAAGGAGGCGTAGTTTGCGTGGATACATAATTATCCATACCTTTTATGAATGACAGAACTGAATATAATATTACGCAATGTAACAAACAAAACAACGAAAAAATAACAAAACGCAACATAGCCTATCATACAACTAAACGACATAAAATATTATTACATAGCATAACATAACATAAAATAACATAACATAACATAAAATAACATGAAAACATAACGAAATATAAAACTACGCATGATAACATAACACAACATAACATATCATAAAATGAAAATAAATACAGTAGAGTGGAGTATGGAATAAAAAAGTACTGTATAGTATGATACAAAATAGTCCAGTACAGTACAGTATGGTACAGTTTGGTATAGTACACCACAGCACTGTAGGGTATAGTACAGTACGGTAGAGTATAATACAATACAGCATAGTATGGTATAGTACAGCACGGTAGAATACAGCACAATATGGTACAATATAGTACAGCATGCTCTAGTAAAGCACAGTATGGTACAGTAGAGAACAATACTCTATGGTAAAATACAGTGTAGTAAAATCCGATACAGTATGGTATAGAACAGTACGGTATAGTAGAGCATGGTACAATGCAGGACAGTTTGATAAAGTACAGTAAAGTTAAGTGTACAGTGTTTCGTCCTCCTCCACTTTCCTTTCCTTGGCATAGCAATACTGCATCCGGACAGCAGACAGTGAATCGGTCTTTGAGCATGAGTACCATCAGGCGGGTGGAAGCCTGGATGCTTTGAGCTTCGGCAATTGAGTACCCAAAATTCAAACCTTGATATATTTCAGTACGTTGCAGTGTTGGGTACAGAACGTAGCTGCCTTGCGGCATTCTCAATTCGACTGCTGCTGAATTGAAGTGTGCCTTAACAATCAAATTTACAGTTAGGTAAATCACATCCATCTTAAATAAGCTTAATAGCAAGCTTTAAGTTTCCTTGAATGCAGATTATAATCACTGGCACGATAGTTTGGCTTTTGCAGTACCGAGTGCCACTCTCATAACGCTGCATGCTCCATATAGAGGGAAAATAATATAGCTTAACACAATATTACTCATATTAAGATAATGTAATATGACATAACATATCACATGACAATGTCACGTAAAATAACTTTACGAAAATTAACTTAATGCAAGGTAACCTACCTAATCTAATTTTGTGCTACCCATATCATACAAGAGTACAATTTCATAGCATAACAAAATAGCTAACCGTGAGATAGCATAATATAACAAAACACAAGTTGACATAACATACCACAAACGAAAGAAAATTATCATGAGAGTACATGGCACAACACAACATAGCATTTCATATTTTAAAATGAAATAACATAATAAAATATCCTAAAGTAATGTAATAAAATATAAACTGTTGTTACACAACATAAGATGACAATAGCCGTGTTTTTTGAAACGCGTATATCCGTTTACGCTTAAACTTGATATGGACTGCTAAGCGACAAACTTTAAATGCACCTCTGAAATTGCTGCGCATAAATTTTGTCCTACTAAATTTCAATACGCATTATAGTCAGATGTAACTGAAATATGTGTCTTTGTTTCACCCTCTACACTAATTCTATGTATTCTATGTGTGTCCACAATTCATCGCAACTGATTCAGCTATATGTTATACCCTATGGCCATCAGAGCGTTGTGTCTCCGCTTTTCGGTACACCCTGTTGCTGTAGCTAGCTGTTTAACCACAGCCGATAGATGGGTATCCTAAGCATTATCGAAACGTATACGCGTGTAAAAAAAACACTGCTAATATAACATAACAAAATAACTTCTTATGAACTATTGTTAAGTAACGTGCCTAATATACCTTTACATAACTGAATTTAATACAACAGTAAACAGGATAGCGGAAAAAAAACATATAAAATAAAAATAAAATAACTTAACATACCATTACATAACAGATTGAACAACAAAGCGTAATAGAACATAATATAAGATAAAGTGACATACCATAAAACAGTACAATATAACAAAGCTATACCGTTGTGTAACATAACATGACAGCACATAACATAGCATGTAAACCATAAAATAAAAACAAAATAACTTAAAAAAAATGTACGTATAATAAATTATCAACAACAACATGACATAATGATGTTGATGTTTTACATACCATGACATAATATGACAATGTGACATAACAAGATAAAAAATTAATATAAAGTGATATAAAATTTTACGAATGTGTTACTTTACATAACAGAAATTGACTCAATATTGCGAAAGATAACGGAATAAAACATAGTATTAGAAAAAATAACATAACTTATTAAACAAAATAGTGGAATAAAACATAAGATAAGATAAAATAACATAACTTAACATACCGTAAAATAACACAACATAATAAAACATAATTTAAATGACATAACCAATCATAACATATATAACATAACAAAACATAACATAGTATAACACAACATAACATAAAAAGAATAGTTTCACTTTCACACTTTTGGGTCCTGATCTTATTGGCGCTAATTTTTATCTGCCATCTCACACATTTTACCAACCAACCCCTATGAAAAGTTAAATACCACTTAATTCATGAATGGTATTCAAGAGAATAATAGAAAAATAAAAAACAAATGAATAATAATAATAAAAAAATGCAAGGACAGATAGTTCACGCTGGTGTTTTACAAAAATATAGCGACATTTGTGGAATTTGTATTGGCTTCGCCCGTCAGGCGCTACTAGGAGGCCACGCATAGTCCTGCACACACACACAAGCACATATTAAGTATATGCTCAGTAGTTGTCTGTGAATCTGCTGTCGCCTCATAATATGACATCAATGTGCCTATACATACATACATCCATATAAGCATATACTTAAATGAAATATACATAAGCATGGAGGCTTATGTCTGTCTGCCAACAGTGCTGACAATGATATGGTAAGCAGAAAACAAAAAAATATGTAAAATAAAATGAAATAATAATACAATACAAAATACACAAAGGAGTAAAAAAACACTCTACGTAGTAATAATGAAATGAAATTGTCGACAATAAAATGCTATAAATGCGTTTCCGCTATATGAGCGCGCTCGTACTCGCACTCGCTTTTTTCCCCTACACACTTTAAATAATACACGTTGGCCACAAAAGCTTATTAAAGCAGCAGCAGTACTATTAAGCGGTGGCTTCCAAATGCGTGAAAGCTCACATTTGCGGCAGACGCTTAAAGAAGACAATAAGCGATAGCGGTGAGCGACGCAGCATTGTGGCGGAAAGCTGCTTCAAAAAAATGTTTACTACGTGAATACAGCTATACAGAATGTACTCTCGTATTACTACGCTTCCGTAATTCTTCAGTACTATGAGTAATACACAAAAGCAACTTAAAGCCCCGTAACATAAGCAGTTTTTCATATATGTAGATGCGTTTAACCCAATTTTATGCATTATGAGCAAAGTGCACGCATTTTTATGGAGAACGGTAGCTTGAGTGACACTGGCGCCATCTGACATGGAAAAGTAGCCAACTTGCAACTTTTGTAGCAAGCAAAGTATAAGAAGAAGAATTTTACCTTTGCTTTGGCTAAGGGTGCTGGCACACTTATATACACAAGTGAAATTATTCTTCTCACTCGTTTGTAACTTTTCTAACATTTTTCATAATTAAAAACTGCAATATAACAAATGAATACGACTCCAAATATGATAGGCAGCATTTTTCTTGTATAAAGATAATGTTTATAACAGCGCTTCGCGAAATATTGTATGTGAAAGGGCAAGGCGAAATAAACTTCAATTGTCAAGTCTGAAGTTTCTACATATTTATAAACGTGGCGATATTACTGGAATGCTAAAGCTTGTGTTAAATGCATCTATAGGAAAAATTTCATTGTGCCACTGCCTTTAGGTCTACTTGGGGGCTACATTCATCATGCTTTACGTATTTTGCTGCGATTGAAATGACAGCAAAGCGCAGATAGCAAAATGTTGCATGCGTGAGCGTGACAAGATTTTTGGGACACGATAATAATAGAGAACAATTTTGGAAAAAAAAAACTGGCTCTGCAGCAAAGAAAAATGAATTATTATGAAATAGCCGTAAAAGTTTATGCCTCCTCATCGTTCCAGAGGGAGTGAGTTTGGGCGCCTCGGGCTTTGTTGTAACATGATTTTTGCAAAAAATTTGTTTCGCTTTTTTTGCTACCTCAAGTATTTTACGCACACACATATATATCGTTAGCTTAATGTGAAAATGTGCTAAGTCACTTTTTTTGAAAAATAATAGTTCCTCCCATGAGCTTATCATCAATAATCTCTGTTAATATATGTTAAGGTCTTATTATTATTGCAAAACTGCAAATACTTCCTAAACATTTTAAAAACAACTGCATAACTCCATTTTGTGTCGAAGGGTCAAACCGAAATTTGTTTGCAGGATATCTTTTAAATTCACTAGTTCTAGGCAATAACTTGCTTTGTCGTTTACGGAAGCATCCGAATTAAAACCCAAAGGCTATGAGCGTTGACCTTTTATTAGGTCCACTTTCTGATAATAATACATATTCATGTACAACCTACCTGAAGTTGTTGTACAATCTGCAATTTTGATCAGGTTACCCAATATATAGCTTTCCTTCAAAAAAAATTAAAATTTATATTTCTTTATTTCCAAAAGATATTCAAAAATTAATGTACAAAGTTAACACAAAATGATTTCTTCACAGAATTTGTCCTTGGATTTTGATTCGGCTGATTCTGTCCGCAACCCGAATTATTCTCCATAGACAAGCAAGTTATTAACTAGAACTAGTGAATCTGAAAGATATCCAGCAAAAAAATTAAACTTGACCCGTCGTTACAAAATGGAGTTCTGCAGTTTTTTTTATGATTTTAAAGAAGTAGGTACAATTTAATATTTGAAGTCTAGCACACCTTAACCGAACTCTTAACACAGATTATTGATGATAAGCTCATGGCAGGCACGATAAGTGCGAAATGCGTATATTGTTATGCACGCCTAAAAGGCAATAAAAATATTACTTCGAGCTTCATAAAGCACCTGCGTATAAAACACCCGAAAAACCATTCGGGGATTAAGCACTCAAGCCGTACAACAGCTTTATTGGTTGGGAAAAGCTTTGACGAAAAAGTGATGAGCTACATCATTGATACGGCATCACCACTATCAACCGTGGAGAGGGAATCCTTCCGAAAAATGTTTGAAGGAACATCGCTAAAGGTGATGAGTCGTCCAAAATTAATCATCAAACTAGACGAATACTTTACAAAAATGTTTGGTATAATAAAAGAGCTCATATCGACAAATAAGTACTTTTGTACGGCGGCCGATATATGGTCTTCAAAGCATAAAAGTTTCTTCGAGTACACTTGCCATTGGTTGGATGACAAATTTAACAGGAATTCGGTAGCACTAGCGTGTAAAAGGTTTTCTGGGGTGCATAAGAACATACGCATACATGAAATGATAGCAGATATAAATAATAATTTCGGTCTGGTATCATCAAAAATTGTGGGGACCGTCACAGACAATGGGTCGAACTTTGTAAGGGCTTTCAAAGAGCTCGGCATGTGTAACTTGGACGGTTTTGATGACTCTGATGATGATACGAACGGTAGTACTGATAATTCGTCTATAGAAAATATTGTAGCCTTACCGAAACATATAAGGTGTGCCAGTCTCACACTGAATTTAATTACCACTACTAATTTTATTAAAACTTTATCAGAGGAGCGTGCAATATTAAGCAGGCATAAACAGGAACAACTGATTCAAAGATGTAGTTTTAAATCGTTTTTAAACCTAAGTTTTCATTGAAAGATTTTTAGAAAATGCAGTATTTTATGGAAAAAATCGAACTGTCCTAAGCCATCACAAATAATAGTAGAAACATTAGGATCGTCTCTAGTTACACCTGTGGTAACAAGGTGGAACTCAACATACGATGCTGTATGCCGGCTTTTAGATCACAAAAATAAATTAAAGGAACTTTGTGAAAAGCTAGATATAGGAAAAAATACAGTTTGTCTGCTACAGATGTATCGTATTTGGAATAATATAAAGAAGTAATGTCTCCTTTCGCTGAAACATTAGAGTTTTTACAAAGAGAAGATAATATTGTGACGAATATTAGCAAAACCAAGGGATACTATCAT